>NC_051155.1:50766380-50796356 GCF_013339745.2 Dermacentor silvarum
TTGCCTTTTCAGCTACGTCTTGGAAGGCGTGTTTTGTGCAACTCTTGTGCGGCTTGGAACGTGCCACAAAAATAAATAGCGCCCAGTGTGTGCAATTAAAGACACAGAAGTGGAAAAGTTGGCTGCAGCCCCAGACGTAGTATTTTTACAAAGGAATACAGTTGAAGCTATTTGACTGAGTGTATTTGCATCATATCAAAGCAGAATTTTTGCGTATACCTGACCTTCAGTGCAAATGAAGGATATCCGAATTATTGCACAAGCATGTTGCTTAGTACAAACAGTAGCTCGAAACATAAACATTCTACCCTCAATATGCAGCGCACGTGTCCTATCATTTGAACCATTCCCATATACCTTCACAAAATTCTAGAAATACTAAAAGTCTTCATATTCTTTTACCCTTTTACCACAACTTACGCAGAGGAGTATTGGAAATTATGCGAAAAGACTCTGGGACGTGTTAATGTAGCCTGTCGTGTAAAAATAGAGAACGACTACAATCACAGACCACACCCTTTTTGAATTATGCCCACAAAGTTGTGCAAGAAGACACTGTTTCAGCTACAAATACCGAAGTTGCCATATAGCATTCTGCTGTTCTGTTCTTGACTAACTCTATTGCTGAATCAGGTCACAGCACCATGATATGATTACTGGTGCAATTCTTTAGTAATTATGTGCAAATATTCTCCTACCCTAAATTTAACATGTTTGAATAATTGAAGAAACATGAGAAAGGACCGTGACGGTTTGCAGAAATGTTCCTTTATTATAATCGTTTATGACTCATACCGGTACGGTCGTTTTGTCATGATCAAGCCAGCGTGCACTGAGCATCATTTATCATTTTGTCTACTGCCTATAAATAAAATACAAAAATGTCGTTCCTTGTGTGTGAGTAGCACAATGGCAGCTGAACCTTTCACATGGTCCTACTAAGCCAAACCATTTCTTTTCTGCCATGGTGCCACAGGACATGTCGATTTCACACTTGATTTTCACCCTTTCAGTTTCCTAGAAAGCATATTCAGGTACACAAGACGAACAGTCGAAATTTTGAAGTAGTCCTGAGATTTGAGTAAACTTTCATAGGCAATGTTATTATCCTTTATTTGTTTACAAATTTATTACACCTCATTGGTGATAAGAATGACGTACTACATAGCAGTTCACTTCTTATATTTAATACAACATGCCTGAGATGGCTGTCCTGAAAATTAACCAGGTGTAAGCATTGCATGACGTTGGCTGGAAGGCCATTCATTAAAAAATGTGTGCAGAATAAAGAAAATACAGGTGTTCAATGGCACAGTCACCGTCAAAAGTTTACACGGCCGAGATTCTGCGAATAAGTTCATTTTCAACGCAGCTACGCCCACAGCCAGTAAAAGTATGCAAAACTTTTGTTTACTCTAGACCAGGATACGCTGTAAATCCGAATGCCACGATGCGTGCCTCAGGCGTAGAAATATAATATTTTTTCAGCTTCAGGCGTGCGAAAGCTTTGGACGCTGACTATACGTTCTGAAGGCCAGGCTGCTTTTTAGCTTATACGTGATGACAAGCGCCGAGCTCTTGATGATGGAATATTAGAGCGTAGAATTGTAGAACTTGTGCAAGGTCAGGTGACTTCACGACGCAAACCTAGCGATAGAAGCTCAGCATGCTTTTTGTTTATTAACACTGATGATAAATGAATAATCAGAGTAAATTAATGTTACTGCCCATTTCTGGACAGACTCGAGTGTAACGCATACGTTCTATATCACTGAAGGTTCCATGCTAATTCCATACAGGGCATTCATATTCGAATTTTGGCCTGTCATACGCCTACCGAATCTTTAGCAATGAGAAGAGGTAGACAATTGCTTCTTGGGATGTAGCCGAGGCCATGGTAGATGTGATTAGTAATGCGGTATATGTGAGTAGGCTGACTGGGATTATTACATGAAGTACGCCAACGTACCTAGGTTAAGTCACGGTGGAAATTAGAGAGCCCTTTATTGTATATATGTTGAAGTCATGTCAGAGTGTCTCTGCTAAAAAGTTATAACTTTAATAATATCACGACTGAGTAGCCTTCTCTTAAACTGTTGGTAAAAATACTGTGTACGAAGTTCTATTGTGGTTTAAACTGCAACGTTATCAGCGCTTCCAAAGAAAGCCACTACAAGTCCATCTTTCTCGGGCGTTCATTTCACCTAGGTACCACTGCCTGACTCGTGACCTTTATATTTTTAAATCTGCCCCGATGACGTAAGTTACCTTGCGGAAAAAATAAATACCCTTCTTAAGAATGAACTATCACAGCTTCCCGACAAAGCGCGGTACGTTGGCGCAAGTCGTCATGTGTGATCACGATAAGAACGACCGCCCGTCATTAAAAATGACTTGTCACTCCCCGGTTTTTCTTTTTTTGTCAAGGACGCGACTAACCCGTAGAAGGGTAATCCCGACCTTGGCATAATGCTTGCGACTTTTCTGGTTCCGGACGAGCGCGTTCTTTGTGTATAATTCAGGCGCCTGGCATCGAAAGGCTTATACACCTTTAAACAGCCAAAGGCTTTCACAGTCACTTCGGTAGCTCCACGGAAAGCGCGGACAATCAGTCCACTTTCAGCATAAGCGCTCTGACATAAGGTTCTGACTCCCGCCGTACCGTGCACTGTGCGAGTCGCCGATGGGAGTACTTCACCTGTTCTTGGAATGTGCACAGCACGTGTGACCATTGCGGGCCATTATAGCGTTGTTTTATTTATCGTCCTCGAGCACTGTCCACACGACCTAATTCTCGGCCTCGACTTCCTTTCGAAACACTCTGCCCAAATTGACTGCTCCGCAGGTGTTGTACAGCTGGATCTGCCGCTTCCTGCCGACGCAGACGCAACAACTTGTGCTTCACCCCGCTTATGTTCTGCTGAGTTTGCACGGCTGTCTCCACAGGCGGCTACCAATGTCCTCCTGACGCCCTGTCCTCCCGTACCTGATGGCGAGTACGTCGTGTCTCCGCTTACTGACGTGGTTTTGTCACGAAATATTGCCCTACCGAGCACCTTAATCCGGATCCTCGAAAACTGCGCTCGGGTGCCCATCCTCAATTTTGGATTTTCGACGCATGTGCTGCCACACGGCATTGCCGTCGCACTTATCACTCCTTTGGATGAATTTGAGATTTCTTCTTTGGCCTCCGAATCCTTCCTGAGTACCAACGCACCTTTGTCACCCATTCCTTCGTGCTCGACGCCTGCGGACGATGTTTGTAAGATGATCGCCCCTGACCTTCCTTCCGAGCAAAGAACAGCTCTTCGTCACCTCCTGTCATCTTATCGGGATATCTTTGATTTGGACGACCGTCCACTTGGTCAGACATCTGTTGTCACGCATCGCATCAACACCGGTGACGCCAGCCCCATTCATAGGCGGCCATATCATGTCTCCGCAACAGAAAGGGCCATAATCCAGAAAGAGGTCGACAAGATGATGCACAAGGACATCATTGAACCTTCCAGTAGCCCGTGGGCATCACCGGTTGTCTTAGTAAAGAAAAAAGACAACTCGTGGCGCTTCTGCGTTGACTACCGTCACCTCAACAAGATAACAAAGAAGGATGTTTATCCCCTGCCTCGCATTGACGACGCTCTTGACTGCCTTCACGGATCCCAATACTTTTCATCAATTGACCTCCGCTCCGGCTATTGGCAGATTAGCGTCGACGAGATGGACCGCGAGAAAACCGCCTTCGTCACACCGGACGGTCTGTACCAATTTAAAGTCATGCCCTTTGGATTATGCAATGCGCCAGCTACATTCGAGCGCATGATGGACTCTCTGCTGCGCGGCTTGAAGTGGTCTACATGCCTCTGTTACCTCGACGATGTGATTGTGTTTTCGTCGAACTTTGAGAGCCACCTGAGGCGCCTCACGACCATACTCTCCGTGTTTCGCAGGGCTGGCCTTCAGCTAAACTCCTCCAAGTGCCATTTCGGTCGCCGTGAAATTACCATGCTCGGCCATCTCGTAAACGCCGCCGGAATCCAACCTGATCCACAGAAAGTCCACGCTGTGCGCAATTTTCCTGTACCTTGTTCAACAAACGATGTCCGTAGTTTTCTGGGCTTATGCTCTTATTTCCGGCGATTTGTGAAACAATTTGCCGACATCACTCGCCCTCTCACTGACCTTCTTAAGAAAGATGCCTCTTTCTCTTGGGGACCACTGCAGGAGCAAGCCTTCTCTACCCTGATCGAGCGGCTTACAACCTCCCCGATTCTGTCACACTTTGACCCTTCTGCGCCTACTGAAGCACGAACTGACGCGAGTGGTTATGGCATCGGCGCTGTCCTCGCTCAACGTCAACAGGGCCACGACCGTGTCATCGCTTACGCCAGCCGTCTTCTTTCCACGCCCGAGCGAAATTACTCCATCACTGAGAGGGAATGCCTCGCGCTCGTATGGGCGGTCGCGAAATTTCGGCCGTCCCTTTTCGGTCGGAGCTTCTGCGTCGTAACCGATCATCACGCCCTCTGCTGGCTGTCCTCTTTGAAGGACCCAACTGGACGACTTGCACGTTGGGCATTGCGTCTACAAGAATATACATTTTCTATTACGTATAAGTCAGGGCGCCTGCATAAAGACGCTGACTGCCTGTCCCGCAATCCCGTGGATCAACCGGACGATACCGATGCAGACTCGGACATCAGTATTCTGTCTCTCTCCGGCTTTCTCCATATTGGCGACGAGCAACGCCAAGATCCTGTTCCTCGAACACTTATGGAACGCCTAAGCTCCTCGCCTAATGACCCGTCTCTGCGGATGTTCACCTTGCGCGAGGGAACTTTATTCCGTCGTAGTGTTCGTCCTGATGGCCCGGAGCTCCTCCTATTCGTTCCAAAGCACCTTCGACTGGCCGTGCTCCAGCAACTTCACGACGCTCCTACTGCTGGACATCTGGGCATCACTCGTACTTACGACCGCCTGCGGCGCCGCTTCTTCTGGCCCGGCATTTATCGCTCTGTACGCCGTTATGTCACTTCTTGCGACCTGTGTCAGCGCCGCAAGACGCCTGCTATGCCTCCTGCTGGTTTGCTTCAACCAATTGATCTCCCTACAGAGCCCTTCTTCCGTGTGGGCCTCGACCTCCTTGGCCCCTTTCCTATTTCTATGAAAGGAAACAAATGGATTGCTGTAGCAACAGATTATGCCACGAGATATGCCATTACACGAGCGATGCCAACCAGCTGCGCTACAGATGTCGCCGACTTCCTACTATACGACGTCATCCTGCACCACGGCGCCCCTCGCCAGTTACTCACGGATCGCGGCCGCTACTTTCTCTCGAAGGTCGTCGATGATCTGCTCCGCTCCTGTTCTACAGAACACCAGCTCGCTACCGCATACCACCCTCAAACGAACGGCCTCACCGAACGACTCAACCGCACACTAACCGAAATGCTGGCCCTGTACGTTTCCGACGATCACCGCGACTGGGACGTCGCTTTACCGTACATCACTTTCGCATACAACTCGTCCCGTCACGATACTGCCGGATTCTCCCCATTTTACCTTTTGTATGGCCGCGACCCCACCTTGCCCTTCGACACGTTGCTACCTTCCGCAGTACAATCACCCAGCACTGGTTACGCTCGCGATGCTATTGCCTTAGCCGCCCAGGCCCGCGAGGTCGCCCGTCATCGCCTCACAGTCTCGCAAACTTCTCAAAAACGACGCTACGACCTTCGGCACCGAGACCACCATTTTTCACCTGGTTCCCTTGTCCTTCTCTGGACGCCTTCACGTCGAGTCGGCTTGTCGGAAAAACTCCTTTCCCGTTATTCTGGTCCATACCAGATCTTACGACAACTGTCCGACGTGACATACGAGATCGCCCCAGTCGGTCAGCCTTCAGTGTCTCCCAACGTCACCAGCGATGTTGTTCACGTCGCCAGGCTCAAGCCCTATGTCTCCCCATTAAGCGACGCTCCATAACCTGCACCGGGACGGAGCTAACCCCACCGGGAGGGTGATGTTACGGTGAAGGGAAAGAAGAAGGTGACGCGAACGAGAGGAAGACGAAGTCTCTGGCCGTTGCCTGAACGCCATATTTCTTCGCTTGTAAATATACATCCTTCTACACTCGTGGGCCTGCTTTCTTCCTGCAACAATATTTGCGAGAAAGGAGCTCCTAAATTACCCATAGCGAGAAATGTATCCACAAATTACACCTCATTATACCGATGTGTTTATGAGCCGCACATCTGGTGCCTGTATTCCGTATTATGACAAAAAATATAGTTTGTGCAGTGTCAGTAGCCTAAACGTAAAACAGGAAATTGAAGTCATCACAAAGACTGTCATATATCATAAATTGCAAGAAAAAAACTTAAACTGTACTTGATAATACTCGCAATGCAAACTTTGATGCATGTGATTCATTTCAATTTCCTATCTGTTCCGACCCGCCGTGGTTTCTGAGTGGCTATGGTGTTGGGTTGCTGAGCACGAGGTCGCGGGATCGAATCCCGGCCACGGCGGCCGCATTTCGATGGGGGAGAAATGTCAAAACACCCGTGTACTTAGATTTAGGTGCACGGTAAAGAACTCCAGGTGGTCCAAATTATTCCGGAGTCCCTAACTACGGCGTGCCTCATAATCCGATCGTGGTTTTGGCACGTAAAAGCCTATAGTTTAATTAAATTTTTAAACCTAGATGTTGCTAATCGTAGTCTTTAAGGGGAAATAAACATGCACTCCTAGCGCGCGCAGAAACTACGCCGGTTTCTAGCGAGGGGAGCTTCGCGCCGTGACGCAACAGACCCCTTCAAGCATTGACAGTGCAGCATGCTGCCGGCCGAAATATACGGGCGGTGGGGTGCAACTCGGAATTGGCGGAGGTGCCGTTGCAACGCGAGGATAATTGGATGTGACGGACGTTCGCGCCGAAGATAAAAAAGATTGTTGATATTAAAGCAATAGCTGTGCACTATGACGTAGCCAGACATGGCGGGTTTTAATGGTGGATCATGAACGCTATCACAGAGAAGGTTTACTGCAAAGATTTGTGTGGCGGGTAGAGGCGCGGTGGGGTTTAAAGCGATAGCCCTGTGGTGGCCCATACGCAAAAACAAAAATGTCACTTAAGTATCCTTACGTGATTTGAATGCGAAAGCATTATGACTTCTCTTAGTCATTACCAATAAAGACTTCTTAAGTATTACAACCTGTTTGCGATCCTTCCTTCGCTTTCTTTTCTCTGCGTTCATTAATCACCAGACCACAACCATTCAGAACTCCTCGCCAAGTAGCTACGAGTGAATATTGTGATCCACTTTATTCCACCTTAACCGAATTTAATCCATTATAATCTAGTTTACTTCACCTTACTTCACTTTACTCCGCTTTAAGTCACCTTACTCTAACTTGTTCTAAATTTATTTCACTTCACTGTAATTCACCCTAATTCACTTAAATTCAGAATAACTGTCCATAATTACTACTAATTAACGTTGTCATACCATTTACTATCTTCTCTATTACTACTAATTTCATTCAAGACGCTGATGACGTCACATTGACTTTTGATACCACTCGTTGTGGACGACGCCGGCTTTTCTACCTCATGGCTCATGTAATGCTTTCGCATTAATGCCTACTGTAGACGACAACGGTCCGTCTGCACGGCACAGAGTAAACAGCTTTCCCACTTTCATTGCGATTTGCGCAGCCCCGGTGCGCGGCGTCCCGTCATGCTCAGAGTTGTTGCAGATAGTTCTTGCGCGGCGACGAGGGCGAGCGTGTATACTGCTCGAGTGCACGCGATAGGAGTGAGACCGCTGCTCCGGCCTAAGCGGCCAGATGTGCTTCCTGACGCCGTGGTGGGAACGCGCCTTTGCCGATAGGGATGGCACAAGAGCTGAAGCAAGTGGTATACCGGCGTTGTTTCTGCCATGTTCTCTGCTCTGTGCCGAGTAGAACGACTTATATCACTTGTCACGGCGTGACGACGCTCGGCCAACGGCGGTTCCGGTGGCGCGAGGAAAAGAGAGGCCCCGCGTATACAGGGGCACTATCCCTCACCGGTACACGGGAGCCCAAGCCCAGAGTCCACTAAAGTTTCCTTAAGTGATTTAATAGTGGAGATGTGGTTTATGGTAAATGAAAAAAAATAATCACGTTAAGTAAGCCAGAGAATGTTGATTCCACTGTCAATCTGCATAAAATCGACAAATTTAACACATGAAAACTTTTCTATAATCGCAATGGAACATTCGCATCACTTATGCTAAAACACTGCGTTGGATCTCATGTGAAGCTTTCATTGTCGTTGTACTTCCTCTATAATAATCATTGAGTAATAATGCAATACTAGTAGCAGTAGGGGTAGTTACTAGTAGCAGTAGTAGGACTGATGGGACTTCAGACCCCCCCCCCCCCTCCCCCGACATTATGTCGTGCTGGCATGCACCACCGACCAAAACAACCACCGGCGCCGGGAATCTTTCTGGATTTTGTCTACAGTGTCTTTTTCACGCTCGAAAAGACATTTCGGCACGCACATTGCGAACTCGGGCTGGATTTCGTCGCAGCGCCCTTGGCACCTGGACTCACATAACGCAAGGAGCCCCATCCGAGCACAAACTTTCAAGGGTTTTTCGATAGCGAGCGGGCGCACTGCGGCATCTCGCAGCGGCCGGGGAATCTATGGAGCGCATGGAAATCAATTCCTAAACTTTATGGGTATAGGGTTCCCATAAACTTATGACGCGAAAGGTGCACTGACATTTCCAAAGGCGTGCTTTATATTTTCAACTCTGAAAATTTATGGGTTTAATGTTCTTATAAACTTGAGCTAACATGCGCGCACTGGAACCCTCGTGTCCAAGCCGTTTCAGAAATGGAAGCCCGCGCTCGCAATCTTCCACACACACGAAAATACTAAATATGACCGTGACTGCCAGCTAGCAGCTGATAATTTTCTCCAAACATTTTCAGGAAGGGTGCCCGATGTGATCAATCAGCTGGACCAGGGCAGGCAGAGTAAAATAAGAGAAAACAGAAGAAAGTTAACGGCCTATTTTTGAGGCGGTTATTTTTTGCGGACGACAAGGTCTGGCTCTCCGTGGCCATAGGGACAGTGGTCCTATGGATTTAAGCAAATCCCCTCTGAAAATATTGGTATTTTCAGAGCGCTTCTTCATTTGCGAGCTGATTGTGGAGATACATATCTGAAGAACCATTTGGATGTTGCCCCAGTAATACCTCGCATACAAAAACAAATTATAGAAATTTGTGGTGAAATTATCAAAAAAAAGCCTAGATGCAAAAGTAAATGGTGTAGGTCGCTTCTCCATATTTGCTGATAAAACGACGGATATTGCCGGTATCCAACAGTTTACTCTTGTGCAAGGTACCTAAACAAGGATGCCAACGATATCGAAGGAGTACTTTTAGGTTTTAGCACCGGAATAGATGCCCTCTCTCATTGCGACTGCAGGTTCTATGTAAATGTGTAGAAACGGCTTCAGATTCTAGCCACCCTTCGAGTGACCACTTCAAGCGCAGATAGTATATTTTTAACATGAGATTAGAAAAACTACTTGCGCTCTACAATGTCTAAAGAACACGTGGTTAGGCAGGCAAAGTAAAATAAGAGAAAACAGAAGAATGTTAACGGCCTATTTTTGAGGCGGTTCTTTTTTGCGGACGACGAGGTCTGGCTCGACAAGGATGCCGACGTCCACAGAGACGTCGGCATCAACGTGTCCGAAGTCATTGACCGCTTCACTAAACTTCCCCGCCGAGTGAAGTTTGTCCTTTATCTGAAGGACAAGTCACCATCAAAGCGAAGCGGCAAAAATCAATGCAAGTAAAGGTTCTGTTCCTTCAGGTCCATAAACGCGTAATTATGAAAACGTATGACTGTTCATTAGTTTCTAAAACCGCAGAAATTATCGCTGTTTATTCCGACAGCTAGCATCATGATCAAAGTTATCGTGTGAAAACGAAAATTACGAGGACATCATTAACAAATTTTTACCGACCTTGTTTATTGAAAGCCCGGCCCTCGCGGCGTTTCCCAACAAACACACTCGGATATTGGGTAGTTTAACTTGCCGCATCATCTGTGGCTTTCGTTTGGTCTTTTCTTTCCGTTTTAGCTACCCGCTTTTACTTCTTTTTTGAGCCAAAGCAATACCCTTCCTTAATTTTGGGAGCAGAAAATTTGTCGCCACTCTGCAGGCAGTTAAATTACACATTTTCGTACTGATTTTTGCATTATTCCTCTATTATCTACCCATATGGTGCTGTCGCGACCGCCGCATGGCCCAAGTACATATCACGAGTTACTTTCAGACATAGCGCAAAAAAGTACGCACAACACACACGAAGACACGACAGACGTGGACGAGCGCTACTACCAACCGTTTATTTCAGTCAACAAACCCTCCGATTTCTAAGGTGAACCACGTACACCAGTCTCACGCCCCTTTCCCATGCGAGGTGATAAAAAGAAATCTAAAAAAGTTAACAGTACTATCTCCCTCAGGCAACAGAGTTCAAATAGTTCAGTTCGGCACTGTGCAAAAGAATTGACGCTTCGCTTATACAAATATCTGAGTTCTTGTAGATGTAGAATGCTTCTAGAGCCACTCGAGCCTTGTAGCTTGCAGATTTGCCTAAGATAGTGATCTCATAAAATCGTGCCTCGCAACCACACGTAATGATGTGGGCAACGAAATGTGCATACTTGTCCTCTTTTTTCTTAACTTTTAGCGCATGCTCCTTGAGCCGGTCGTTTATGCACCGTTCGGTTTGGCCGATGTACACCTTCCCGCACAACAAGGGGACGGAGTATGCCACTCCTGTCGCACACCCCACGAAGCGGCTATCGTGGCTGGTTTGGCAACCTTCTTTCCTGTCCCCGCAAATTCGAGGGCAGAGCCTGGATAGCTTATTAGGAGCCGTGAAGACCACAGGAATACGATGCCTGTTCGCAACCTTCTTCAGGTTGGGCGAGACCTGATGCATATAAGGCATGGCTACGGGTCTCGCCATCCATCGCTGGGTCTCAGCTCTTTCCGCTCCAGCTCTGTTCTTTACCCTCTGCAGGATCTAGACTCGGCCACCGCAACAACAAGCAACTCCGGGAATCCCGCTGCTAATAGGCCACCAATCTGATTGTCAAAGCTATGCTGCATTGAATGCGGGCATGACTTACGGAGCGCAGCATCCAGACATTGTAATGCGATGCCCCTTTTTACTATTTTAGAGTGCGCAGATTCAAAAGGCAGGGGACACTTCTTAATCCGTGGGAGGTACTCTCAGCAAACATGGCCTACACTAACTTTTAGCCTGAGATCCAGGAATTGTAACCCCTCAGTTCCAAGCAATTCATGAGTGAAACTCAAACCCTGCCCAGCTTGAATAAAAACATCAAAAATACTCCCAGGGGCAGTGAAACCGTCCTCTTTCTTTAAAAGAATTAAAAAGTCATCGACGTACCGAAACACTTTGAATACCTTCCCCCCATTAAAAGCCAAATCAAGCGCACTGTCAATATCAGCTAAAAATATGTCGCATAGAATCGGAGCCACGCAAGACCTAATACACACTCCTCTACGTTGCAGAAACGGCTGCTCGTTAAAAACAATCAATGTTACACTAAGATAAAATTCTAAAAGATTTAAATTATGAACCGACAAACAAGCGGAGTTTCGGAAATCGCAATCGCCACTCTGTTCAATGTACTTCCTAACAGCAACTAAAAGCTTATCTTGAGGTACTGAATAAAACAAGTCCTCAAGGTCGACAGACAAGCCATAATCTATACTCTCGTTGTGTTTCACATATACAGTGACTTCTTCATATTTCCTCACGCGGAAAGGATCAACCGTGAGTCACTTAAGGCTCTTCAGTAAAAACTGACTAACATTCTTTTGCCAAGCCCCCCCCCCCCCCCCCCTTCGCTCACAATGGTTCTGAAAGGGACATCTACCTTATGTGTTTTTGCAGAAAAGAAAACCTTCAGACTGTTTCTCTTACTATTTCTAATAGCACTAGCAAGATCATTCAATTCCAAGCCCTTACAAAATTTGATGAACTTAGTCTTAACCCTCACTGCACTTTTTTAAACAGCCACGAAGTTCTTGTCCACTGCCGCTTGGGCTTTTTCATTGAACATGCCTTTCGGCATCACAACAAATCCACCTTCCTTGTCAGCTTCTAGGAGAACCAAACTGTCCTGCCAAACTGAAAGAAACTAGGTTAGAACAACTAGCCCAACAGGTGGTCCTTCTGGAACATATCACGATTTCTGCGATCATAGTTTTGTACTTGCCTGGATCGTCTGTTTTTCCATGCGTAAAGCTACTACTATGTGTGACTGCGCAACATGTCTATTTGTCTTGTTTGACGCATTACATACAGTGACGTTTGCTTAAATACTTGAATTTAATGGATACTTATACATATATTTAAACATCTTGTTGCGAGGCTTTGTGTATACAAACAGTGCATTTTGTTACCAGTGACACTTTTGTGCCCTTTATCAACTTGTATCTTCGCACTTGTATATTCCATTCTATTTTCGCATTTCTAATGTACATCTTGCAGAACTCCTGCTTCTTATATGTACTCACTGTTGCGACTATATTATCGTTGTAATTACAATACACTACCGGTAATAACTGCTCATTCGCAATCTATTGCAACGAAGGACAGCGCCATTGAGGTTTTTCCCTGGCCGTTGCATATGTACAGTCACGAGAAAAAGTTTGTGGACCAAAGGTATGGTATGATGGTACGATAAAGCTTTATTACGGTCCCTCGGAACGCGCCTCAGCACGTAGCGGGCCGCTCCCACGTCGGTACAGAAAGGCCGAGCCTCTCTGCTGCCACGATTTTATTTTTTTTCCTTCGCAGCCTGGCCATTCCGGCTGAAATCAAGAGTGCAAGCCTACGTGCGCGTGATGGACCAATACAACGTATTAAGCTAATTCGGGGCCATGCAGCTGCGCTTGAATATATTTAATTTTTTTGCTGATGCCATGGTCACCAAACTTCTGCTCGCGACTGCACAAAAAAGTAAACAAGGTTCTTTAATGACAAAGATTTCTCAAAATATTTGTGCTCAACTTGTTCTTTTCATAGTCTTTACGTTTTTCGCACCAGCTGTATGCACTGATTTGCTGGTTTGGAACTGATATTCTATGATGTTCTGATGTTCTAAAGTTCGTGTGATATTTTCTTTACTAATTAAATAGACAAAAAAACGCGGAAGCATTGATATCAGTTATTCCTGCCACAATTTTTGGGACGTACGAATATATTCTTTTATGAAAAAATACATATTTTACTTGACAGTAGATAGCACTCAGTAGTTTGTTTGCAGCCTCTAATATACAATGGCATTGGCAATGGCAATGCAGTTACTATTGATGTATTTGATCTCTCGACCAATTCTATAAGCAGGAGGCCGCGCTGCAACGTGAGCCCCCCCTCTCCGAACAAAATTTATGGCTATGCCACTGTGCAGTGAAGCAGGTCTTCGAACACTGACCAGTTACAGATGATTTTCTGCATTTACACCCGTCGCTTACCAAGAGCTTAGAAAAGGTGTTCGGCTGAAAAGTAGCAATTTTTTTTACAAAGCCACTAATTTATTTTGTTCACAGGAACCTCCCTGAGAAAACTGACGTCAATCCGAGCATTTGTTGACGTGATATTACTCTTTGCGGTGTCGGCCATTTTCGTTATGGCGCGGTTTCGCCAAGGTCACTGCCAATGGCACCGAAAATATAGCCATGCACCTAAAGCTTTCGCCTTCGAAAAACAGAAATTCCGTGGCAGTGAACATAACTCGATCAGGCACCTGCACGCAAATGAGCAAATGGACTCGTAAACTGAGGCCAACCGAGATTAAGGGTGTCAACCATGCGACTGCATATCCTGAAACATGCGCCCATCGCGACCATTTAGCAAGCTTACATTATTATTTTAGAATCAGCTTTCGAGAAATGAAGCGATAAAAGGGCATTTTTGCTTTTCTGATTCGATCGGACAAAAAGTTGGACGAGGAAAAGATGGACGGAAGGGGGGGGGGGGGGGTAGAGGCCGCTCTTTCAAGATTCTGCACCCGCTTTCTCGAAGCGGGGCTGAGCCTCTAAACGACTATCAATAGCAGCAAAACTGCTGATTCACAGTAGACTAGCTGGCCGCTCGTCTTATACGCTCGGCGTTTATCAGAACAGCCATTCCTGATTCGCGCTCGTCCATGCTGGACGGTGAAAGCTGTTGGCGTGGTCCCTTTTTTTTCTTTTATTGTTAAAACGTGTATTCTGTTATCGTCCAGTGCACTTCGTGCGTCATCGCGCGAATTTCGAATCTTAAAGGTCCGTACGCCACGTGGTGTAAAAGCTGTGAACTAAAGGCGATGTCCGGAATTGCTGGGGTTGAGAACGAGCCGAACTCATCAAGCGCATACATTGTAAAAAAGGACAAATGACGAGACTAGCTCGTCCAGCGCTTTTTTGTTTTCCATGCAGGCCTGAAGATGATTTAGCTCCTGTGAATGACGGTCTGTGCTTCTTCTAGCAGGTGCGCGAGCATCTTCTGCTTCTATATAACGTCACACATGCAATATGTTTAAGTTCAGAGTGCAGACCCTGTTCTCTTCCTTTCTGTATATTTGAAAACGGGATCCTTTGTGGTGTAAGTGCACGCTTCAGGTCGTGCTGAAATCGAAATAAAATGTGATGAGTCTGAGTTTGGCCTCTTCAAGTGAGAGTGATTATGAACTGCCTCGGGCAACAATCGTCAGCTGGCTTGTGCGCGAAGGCCTCCCTTGTTAGACTGTTTCTTTATAGCAGGCTAGATCTTGCTGACGAAGTTATCATGCTGAAAAGTAAACGTGGTGATTGTTAGAGCTCATCCGCTTCAAGTGTTCAAGTGCAGGTGAATTTGAAGGGACATTAGGCGACATTGGTGAGCCGTAAAGACCCCATTTGCTTCAGTACAAAAATCTTTTTCAAGTAAGCCCTTCGGACCAAACTTTTTGCATATTGTCCCTTTATCTGATCATTAGATTTGTTTGCGTGCATAGAAAACGTGGCTTTTTTTCAAGTTGTCTGAATATTATTTCCATCCTTAAAGGTTCAACTTACACAATTTTACTGCCAAAATTTATTCGAAGCTCTGTGAGAGCTCTCTTGCTACTCACCGTTCAGGACTCATGAAGTCAATGTTTGTGCAGATGCTGAAAAGATGACATAAACACATGTTAATTATGCTTCACCATGCCATAGGTTAGCCAAACCCTTTCATGCCTAACCTCTCATCCATCAGATCTATAGCACTTTGCTAAGCTTTAGTGATTTTTCTGCCTCTCTAGTTCATCAGAGCAGTTGCTCATTAAGGTTTATGTTTAGCTATGCAATAGCTGATGATGTTGCCAACATATAAATACTTATGAAATATTTAGCTTGGGCATTACATCGAGTGCGTGTTACTTTGGAGATCTGAAATTGTCACTGGACGACTATTGAGATGCGTTCACATTAACGGTTATTTATATGTTATTTATCAACCGTTTGCATGGTTATTTATAATCATTTCTTCAGTGTACATGGTCACAATATTTACTCTCTGTCAACACTATGCAGCACTATTTGTGGACTGCTATTGTATTGTGGTATCTAGTTATTCATTTTTTCCTACATTGCAGTGCGTTCAATATCAATTTTGATTTCGAATTAGTTTGCCAACAGTGTGTATGTAATAATTTGAAACTTTGGGAAACAGCGCAAACAGACGACACACAAGAAGGGAGACACGGACACACAGGCGCTGACTAACAACTGGTTTTATTGTGAAGGAAAGCACACCTTATATATGCCAGAGTGAAGCAAGGGAAAGGGGAAAACATAACAAGGGTAACACCGTGCCAACAACGCAAGCGCAAAACAGCCAACCAAGCGCAACAAGACGCAAACAATTATTTTTCTTTCTAATCTGAACCCCCGATAGCCGCATCCAGAAGATAAAATTCAGCGTCAAAGAGAGCAAGGGAAGGGGTGCTGAAGCACTTGCTACCGAACTTCCTGATGTGGTAGGCTTCCAAACTGATGCGCGCTGTCTTGTCACTACTCTTTCCTAGAATCGTCGTCTCCTTTAACCGGGCCACACAATCAGTGCACTTGCTAACGTGCGCAACTATATGTGCGTATTTGTCATCTCGTTTTTTCAGTTTTAGAGCGTGTTCCCCTAAACGGTCATTGACACAGCGACCAGTTTCGCCGACGTAAAACATCCCACAAGACATGGGAATGCAATACACCACTCCAGTGGAACACTTAACGAACGGCGGTTGGTGGTTCTTCTGGCATCCACGTTTACTGGTGTTGCAGATACGTGGGCACAACTTTCCCAGCTTGTTAGGGGCAGAAAAACATATTGGCACGCCGTGCCTACTTGCCACCTTCTTCAGATTGTGGGAGAGTTTATGGATGTAGGGGACCACCTCAGGTCTATGTGCCTTCCGGTGATCCTCCGCCGTTGTAGTTCCCGTTCCACGCTTGAATTTTTGAAGGAGGGTTTCAGAAACAGCAGTCAAGACCGAGACGGGAAACCCGCCGAACTGGGTTCCGCGGCACTCCAGACGCCGAATGTCTCAGTGTGAACGCGCCCTTACCGTTCAGCCAGACGCCGCTCCCATTCACCGTTCCGCCGCTCCACGTCGCCACTACGGCCCGCCTCCCTCAACTCTAACATTCGTCCGGAAAACTAAGCGATGCAGTTTTTGGAGGACAAACTGCATAGGACACCAGGACTGAAATTCCTCCAGCGCGCCCGTCCAATATGCTCTCGGTGTTTGTCCAAGTGCCCGTCAATGCTTTGGTGGACGCAGGCGCGACAATTTCCGTTATTCACGCAGATTTATGGTCCCGTCTCAGGAAGGTCACGACGCCATACGATGGACCAGGCCAAGGGGACACTGTTCGAGCTTCCGCTCATTGTACTGCCCGTGTCGTGATTGATGATATTCGGCACCATATACAATTAGCTTTGCTGTCCCGGTGCGCTCATCAACTTAATTTAGGGTGGGATTTTCTGTCTTCTGCTTCTGCGGCTATTTGTTGTGGCCAACGCGTCGTGCATCTTGTGGTCACCGACTACTTACTTGGGGAAGACACGTACACGCCGTTGCGCCTGATCGCTGCGGGAGATACCGAACTGCCTCCCGGCCGACAGCGAATTATTACCATTATGTCGACCGATATCGACCATGGTGACGTCTTGGTCTTGCCCTCTTTCCGTTGTCTTCATAAAGGCATCGCTTTTGCACCAGGTGTATTTCGATTTTACAATGGCTCGGCGCTTGTCACCGCCACGAACGCGACATCGGAGAAAATTCTCCTTCCGCAAAACACCACAGTGGCTTGCGCAGCCGACCCAGGGCCTGTATGCGTCGTGCCCCTTGCAACTATGTCTTCCAAAGACCCTTCTACTTGTGCTACTGCTTCTCCCTCCACGCTTACTGCAGCCATCAGCAGTGACTTGCCACCTTCACAGATGCAGCAGCTGCTTGCATTGGTGAACAAACACGCAAATTTTTTTGATGTCCATTTGTCGGCTCTGGGCCAAACCACAGCTGCAGCGCATCGCATTCAGACAGACGACGCGTCCATAGTGCACCGACGCCCCTACCGCGTGTCCATATCCGAGCGGAAAATCATAGAAGAAAATGTTGCGGACATGCTACAAGAGAAGGTCATCCGGCCCTCAGCTAGCCCTTGGTCATCTCCGGTTGTTTTGGTTCGAAAAAAGGACGGTTCCGTGCGCTTTTCGTCGATTACCGGGCCCTCAATACGATCACTCGAAAGAACGTATACCATATGCTTCGAATTGACGACGCCCTTGATTCACTACAAGGTGCAGAATACTTTTCAAGCCTCGATCTGTGCTCCGGCTAATGGCAAATCCCAATACACGAAGACGATAAAGAAAAAAACAGCCTTTGCCACCCCTGATGGACTTTATGAATTCAACGTCATGCCTTTTGGGCTATGCAATGCACCTGCGACTTTTGAACGCATGATTGACACCGTGCTGCGTGGCCTGAAATGGAAAACTTGCCCTGCTACCTGGATGACATTGTCGTCTTTTCATCAACATTTCCTCAGCACCTGCAACGTTTAGATTAAGTTCTGGCGTGTCTTACCGACGCTGGTCTTCAGCTCAACACGAAGAAATGCCGTTTCGCCAGCAGATCTATTAAGGTCCCGGGGCATTGCGTGAGCAAGGAGGGCATACGTCCTGACCCTGACAAGATTGCTGCGGTCCTTCGCTTCCCTCGCCCAGAAAGGCCTAAAGACTTGCGAAGCTTTCTTGGCCTCGCTTCTTATTTCCGTCGCTGTATACGGAACTTCGCCTCCATCGCTGCGCCGCTACACAAGCTACTTGCTTCCAGCGTGCCCTTTCTCTGGTCTCAAGAATGTTAAACAGCCGTTGACATCCTGAAGGGCGCCTTCACGTCTGAACCTGTGCTTTGACATTTTGATGAGACTGCACTGACTCTCTTGCACACAGACGCTAGCGGCCACGGCATCGGCGCCATTCTTCTGCAACGCGACAACTATTCGCGCGAGAGAGTCGTTGCATACGCCAGTCGCGTACTAACCGATGCCGAGAAGAACTATACGATAACTGAGCAGGAGTGCCTGGCTGTTGTTTGGTCCGTACAGAAGTTTCGTCCCTATTTGCACGGGCGTCATTTTACAATTGTTACGGACCACCACGCATTATGCTGGCTCTCCACTCTCAAGAACTTGACTGGACGCCTGGGTCGCTGGATTCTCCGCCTGCAAGAATATGACTTTGACATTATTCATAAGTCAGGAAAAAAAACACAAAGACGCTGATGCTCTTTCTCGTTGCCCACTTCCTGCGCACCCACTCGACACCTCGGCAACTGCGTCGCAAAGCAGCTCTTCGGATGCCACTTCTACGCGGGTTTCCTCTCTTACCTCAATAGACCACCTTTCTCCGGACGACGATCAAACATTTGCATCTCGCCAACGGGCAGACCCATATTGTCGGCGTATGATAGACCACCTCTCTGCCGCTTCTCGCCCACCTAACGCGCGGCTTCGACGCCAACTCGCACAATTCAAGCTGGACAATGGCGTGCTGTATTGGCGCATTTACCACCTTGACGGTCAACGCTGCGTGCCAGTTCTACCGCGCTCTCTTCGAGCCCATGTCCTCGAAGCATTCCACGATGACATGACTGTTGGTCATCTCGGTTTCTACAAGACCTACGAACGCATTCGAAGCCGTTACAATTGGCCTGGTCTTTCTACTAGTGTGGGGAGATACGTCGGTTCCTGTTCTCCGTGTCAGCGTCGCAAACTCCCAACCTCTACTCCTGCCGGCGAATTACTGCCTATTCCGTGTCCCACCGCACCATTTGAGGTTGTTGGCATTGACCTTTACGGGCCCCTTCCTGTTACTGCAGCTGGCAATCGGTGGATATTGACTGCCATCGACCACCTGACGCGCTATGCTAAGACATCAGTGATCACTGGCTCCGCTTCGGGGGTTGCCGACATGGTCCTTCAAGCTATAATTCTGCGCCATGCTGCTCCTCTGGTACTGCTAAGCGACCGTGAAAAGGTCTTTCTTTCGCAACATTTAAACAAAGTCCTGCGCGCTTGTGGTACCACCCACAATACAGCGTCGAGTTACCAACCACAAACTAACGGCTTGACAGAGCGATTTCATCGCATGCTTGCCGACATGATCTCCGTATATATTCAGCCTGATCACAAGAATTGGGACAACCTTCTACCATTCGTCACTTTCGCCTACAACACGGCCGTTCAGCGTCCACCGGCTACTCGCAATTTTACCTAGTTTACGGACGGTCGCCTACTTCCCTTCTAGACGTTTCTTTCTTCAATTCTCCTGTCAACCCATCTACATCGTCTAGCGAAGAATTCGTTTCACGACTCGCCCAGTGCCGCCAGCGTGCTCGCGTAAACAGAGCGGCCAGACAACGAAACCGGAAGATCATTTACGACACCTTCCATCGTGTTGTGTCTTTCCGACCTGGTGAGGAAATACTTCTATTGACGCCCCTTCGAACGCCTGGTTTGTGCGACAAGTTCCAGCCGCGATTCATCGGGCCCTACATAGTCCTGGAGCAGACATCGCCCACCAATTATCGCGTGACTTCTTTTGTCGCCGCAACAGACCGCCGTTGTCGCAGCACCGAGGTCATTCATGTCTCCCGCGTGAAACCCTTCACGCGGCGTTCTTCGACACCGTGACATGCGGCCAAGATGGCCGCTTCCACGTGGGAGGGGGGGGGGGCGAATTAGTGTGGGCGTTTATTACGCGCGTCTTCTTCATCTATATATTGTCATCATTCTACGATGCTCGCGTCCTCATCTTCCGTTATGTGTGATCATCATCATCGAGTGTGTGCCTTTGCTGGTTCGCTCCCGAGTACTCGGGCCGAATAAACGTCGTGCCAACAGAGACGTCATAATATGTAGGCCTTGTTTGAGTCCCCGGCGGTGTGGCCATAAAGGGGCCCACAATAGTCGATGCCGACGACAGAAACTGCTTGAGCTTCTGTTATTCGCTCTGGTGGTAATGGTGCCACAGGGGCAGTCCCTGCCGTTAACCGCAGCTTTCTACAAGGTAAACATTGGGAAATGACAGTTTTTACAGTTTTCCTTGCCTTTAGCACCCAGAGCAGTTCTCGAAGTTCTCTACGCCACCATGAAGAGTACGTGCATGTGCTGCTTGAACGATTAGCGATGTGGACTTGCGTTTGGCAGGCAAAAGGATGGGATGCCAAATATCGGTACTGGCGTTGAGCAGGTTGAGCCATCCTGCCACACGTAATAATCCTTCTTGGTCCAGAAATGGGGCCAGACAAAGGACAGAAGTTGTCGATGGCAGCTGTTTGTGTTTCAGGAGGAATTGGATTTCAGCTCTCGGCGTGCTGCAGCTCCCAAGTTGTAAGCGCTCCACTAAGAACGTGGCTTCTTTTCGACGCCTTGTTAAAGAACCGCTACACGATAGCGGTAACACGTAAGAGCCGATTGAGAGAGCTATAATTTTCCACACGAACAATTCCATTAGATGAAGGGGTGCTTAATGGACATACCACTGTTGCTGGATCACGCAAGGGTTCAGCGTCGATTATTTCCTCTATAGGCTTTCGTAATGCTTGAAACTTCGGACTTGCCCTGGAGTTGAAAGCCAAGAAGGTCTATGCCACCACTTGTCTGACTCCAACAGCATCCTTGTAGATACACCGTGGGTAAGCAGATCGGCAGAATTATCGAGGATGCTACAGTGCGTCCACTCATCAGGATTGGTAAGCCTGGAAATTTCGGTTACGCGGTTGCTGATGAAGGGATCCCTATTACGATCCTTGGCTCGGATCTGGTGTAGAGGGACGAGAGAGTCTGTCCAGAAATAAGTGGGCGCAGTCTTAAAGAGTGGCAGTGTTCGTACATAATCAGCCAGCCGTGCTCCGATGACACAGGCAATAAGCTCCAGCCGGGGCTGGGACATTGTCTTTATCGGATCAACGCTGCTTCTGCTGATGAGCAAGTGTGAGGCGCATATGTCGTCGGCACGATGACCCCGCACGTAGGTGCATGCACCATAAGCCTTAAGACTGGCATCAGTAAATGTGTGCATCTCAAATGACAGTTGTGTGCTGCGATCGTGCAAAAACACGTAGCAGAGAATATTGGCACGTACGTCTGGCAATTCAGAGCACCACGCATTCCAGACGGCTTGTGCCTCATCTAGTAGATTGTTATGCCATGCGTTATTCCGCTTCCACAGGTCTTGGAACAGAAGCTTCCCTCTTACAGTGAACGTAGCGAGATAACCAAGGGGGTCGTAGACTCTAGCTACCGTTTGGAGTACCATGCACTTCTTGGCTGGTCTGCTTGTCGCAAAGGTAACGGCGTTCTGCACTGTCAGCTGAATTGTGTCGCTGCCACGCTCCCATGGCACTTGCAAAATTTTTATGAGATGGTGTTCTCCAGCTCCACTCTCAGTGGCAACTTTATCCTCTATAAACTGTTACTTCAGCATGTCAAAATTCAATTCCCATTTCCGCAGCTTGTACACGGCCAGAGCTTGTTCCGCAGTTGACATTCCGATGATAAGGTCATCCATTTAGACGGCTTCTTCCAAGAGGGCTGTGGTAACCGGGAAGCTGTCCCGACAAGACGCGAAATGATGTTGGAGTAGCAGCGAGCAGGAACGCACTTGAGGCAGCTCCAAACGGAACTCTCGTCATCTGCCTAGCCACAACCGGCGGGCTAGGATTTTTATCCGTTGGGAACCGTTCAACCCAAAAAAATTGTAGCGAGTCACAATCTTCCAGTCCGATGAGAATTTGGAGATGGGCCTTTTTTGATGTCGGCAGCAAGTACAATCGGGTGGCAGCGAAACGACAGCAATAGCTGTACGAAATCGACACCAAGCTTTACCCCTTTGGACTAAACGTCATTAAGGCAGTGTTGACTAACAGCCTGTGAGGATGCGTCAAAAACGACACGCAGTTTTGTCGTCACTGCATCTAGGCAAATCACCGCATAATGAGGCATGTATTAGATGTTAGGGCCAGGAAGCAGCTCCTCTTTGAATCTTTCGGCATGACCTTCCTTAAAATAGGCAGTGATGGCATCGTCGTTCTGTTGCAGCAGCTCAAGTTGTTCCTTGAATCTGTTCAACTGCATATTTAGTCGCCGTGCTGCAATCTCCCTGTTGTCGCTGCTGGAGCACTGCACGGGCTGATGTTTTCAGCCGAGCCCGGCCCGGGCCCGTTTTTACGTTGGGCTGCCTGCCTGAGCCCGACCAAAAGTTTTATGGCGAGACCTGGGCCCGGCCCGGGCCCGGAAATAATCTACGTTACCCGCCCGGCCCGGCCCATCACCCATTTACCTAAGGCCCGAGCCCGGCCCGAGCTCGGCTCGAAACCGGCCCGAACCCAGCCCGAGACCGAAAAAAAATCTTTCTGGTGCGACGTTTTGGTGCGAGCCCGGCCCGGGCCCGCGTAAAAAAACCCGAGCCCGGCCCGGGCCCGGGTCACAAAACACATGCCGTGCCCGGTCGAGACGCCACATAGCTGTTTCGTCGTACTCTGCCGACGTGAGCAGGGCCCAAGTTGCTGCAGAGGCGAAGTGCGAGCTTGTTGCTTGCACAGTCCACACGAAGGGCGTTTCCACAGCTGTGATATCCTCGTTAAGGCGCTCATTCTTCCCGGTAGCAACTGTCCAGTAGGCGTCTGAACCAATCAAGATGCTAATCATGTACCCGCCACCACTCTTTCGCCACGTCCGTGACGCGGTTGTAAGGCGCCATGGCTTCACGAATGTCCTCGTTCGGCACGGTAAGTGCCGTTACGTCGGTGAGAGGAAACGCCTCATGTCAGCGGGTATAATGGTCCACACAAGTGAGGATGTAGCCAGCACCTCTGGATGGTACGAATGGGCCAACGATATCGATGTGAACGTGATCGAACCGAGCGTCGGGTAGGCGAAAGGATTGAATTGGCGCATTTCGTGTGTCGTGTCGTCTTGGAGCTTTGACAGTGAAAGCATTCACGTGCCTAGCGGCGCACGTCAGAGTTCTAACTCGGCCACACAAAGTGGGTGGTAATGAGACGCGGCGTAGCACGAACTCCGGGATGACTTGCGCCGTGAAGCTTGTCGAATATTTGACGGCGGAGCCGTAGTGGGACAAACGGACGTGTTCGACCCCGTGAGACGTCGCAAGCGATGGTGCCCGAAGAAAAAGGAAGGGGAACGTCGGATAGCGCCAGTGACGTGGTGGATGAGCGGATGTCCCGAAGTTCGACGTCCGTAAGTTGCGCCGCGGCGATTTCCGTGAAGTCATGTGTGGGCCTTGATATTGGGTTGATACGGGACGATCTGCGGACGCGTTGACAGGGCCTCATGTGTACCGAATATAAACGGTGAATTCAGACATAAAGTCAAGGCGCCGTATTTCTCGTACGGTATAAGTGTTGTGGTTACCGCGAAAAGCGAATGTCAAAGGCTTGTGAACTGTGAAGACGTGAAAGCTTGAGGCTTTCAGCAGTAGCCGGAAATGTCGAACGCCTAAGTATGCCGCCAGCAGCTCACGACCGAACGTGCTGTATCGCGTTTCTGTAGGTTTCAGTTGCTGCGAGAAAAACCCGAGTGGGTATCAGGAGTTGCGCTGGAACTGCTGTAACACCGCGCCGACAGCCGTACTAGATGCATCGGTGATGAGACACATTTGTGCAACGTGCAGAGGATGCACCAGCAGTGTGGCATCCGCCAATGCGTTTTTGGCAGCTTGGAAGGACGCTTCAGCATCAGACGTCGAAGTCAGTGGGTAGGACGGAGCTTTCCTGGTCTTGAGTAGGTCGGTGAGTGGAATGATAATGCGGGCGATGTTGGGAAGAAAACGGCGGTGTAAGTGGAGCAGTCCAAGGAACTCGCGGAGCTTTCGCATTGATGTTGGGCGAGGAACGACGCGCAAGGCTTGAACCTTCTTTTCCAATGTTCTAATGCCCTCACGAGTCAGGCGGTATCCGAGGAACTCAATGTCGTCGACTACGAAGACGCACTTTGCGGGGTTTATGAGAAGGCCGTGTTCCTGTAGCCTAGAAAATAGCAGGCGCAAATGGTCGCTATGCTGATCGGGGGAAACACTAGCCACCAGGCGGTCGTCGAGATATGCAAATACGAAGGGGAGTCCCGGGGTTGCCTCGTTGATGAATCTTTGGAACGTCTGAGCAGCGTTTCTCAACCCGAATGGCACCCGAACTTACTCGAAAAGCCCGAAAGGTGTCACAATCGCAGTCTTAGAGATGTCCGCTGGCTCAACTGTAATCTGGTGGTACACCTTTACCAAATCTATCTTGCTGAATATCACCGCTCGCGCTACGTTGGCAGAGGAGCCGTGAATGCGCGGGGGGGGGGGGATAACGATCAGGGACGGTGCGCGCGTTGAGCGCTCGGTAGTCACCGCATGGTCACCAATCCCCAGGGTCATGCTTGAGAACCATGTGGAGAGCTGACGACCAACTACTCAACGAATGACGGATGATGCCCAGTTGCAGCATGTGGCAGAATTCTCTTTTGGCGATGGCAAGGTGGTCCCCAGAGAGACGTCTGGGTCGGCAAAACACTGGAGGGCCAGTAGTGACAACGTGATGTGTGACGTTGTGACGTACTGGCAGCTCGAGGTTGGAAGGTTTCGCGATGGCTGGTAATTCTGACAGAATTTAAGCGTACGTAGATGATGGCACCTGAGGCGCCGTTCCTGTGGGTAATGTCCTAGGTGCGAGGATGCCTTGTATAGACATACTGGTCGTCGTGTCGACGAGTCGACGAGCGCGGAGATCATCACTGAGGGCGAAGTGGGTCAGAAAATCAGCACCCAATATGGCCATGCGTGCGTCTGCAACGACGAACACGCGCCGGAAGGTGTGTCGGAGACCCAAGTCGATGGTAAGAGAGCGCTGACCATAGTGTTGATAGCAGAGCTGTTGGCTGCTTGAAGAGGCGCAGTTTTCTGAGAGCGGTGCCGGTCTAGTCGCACGGCAGGAACAACACTTACCTCTGCACCTGTGTCCCTGAGAAATCAATGTCCAGCAATCCTGTCAGTGACGTAGAACATGCGGCTTGTCGTACGGCAAGAGTCACTGGCCGCCATCAGTGGCTCTGCGGTATGTTTCCCTGCCAGCCGCAAGGGGAAGGGCACTGACGTGCGCCGGCACAGAAGTAGCTGTGGTACCAGGAGTATACGCGGCGACGAAGGCCTGAACGTGAGCTAGACCTAGGGGTAAATCTGGAACGGGAATTGCGGTCTCGTCGACGAGGGTGGGAGGGAGGCCGTAGTGCATTAACAGTCTAGGCAAGGTCATCGGTCAGTTGCTCAAGGCGAGACTGCCGGTCTTCGAGTTGCGACAGCTGAACGGTAGATTGCGTCGCCACAGTACCTCTTGCTGAATAGTCAATGACGCGATCGGCCAGCTCCGCCAGCTTGTCGAGGGACAGGTAGCCAAGGCAATAACGACATTCTGTGGCAGGCGCTGAACGAACAGTTCCCGCAGCAGCGGGCTGTTTGCGTGCAGCCTACTGTCACTGAGAAGCCGCCGCATGCGACGTAGATGTTCCGACGGTAACCGGTCGCCGAGCTCCTCTTCGTTGAGAAGCTGCTGAAGACGCCTGCGCACAGACACATACGTGCGTAGCCAACGCTGGCCGATCCCATAAGCTGCCAGCCACTGTTGCGAAGTCCTAGGTCCGAGCGGCCACGAAGGTTCCTAGGATGCTGCCGTGCCAGGTGCCGGGACAATGAGAAGTCCAGTGAGATCAGAAAACATTTTATATACAAATTTACATGTGGTATTTTTCAAGAAGGGCTCCATGATATCGGAGCCGTCTACATGCTAACATCTTTCCATGTTCTCGCGTTTACATCCCTGAGCGTCCCCACATCACTCAAGTCCCGCTGTTTTATCCCTTTCGTCTCCCTCTTTCACTCGACGAGGGAATACACTTGAGTTCTTCTTTAGCCAATGACAATCTTCGACCAGTTTGCCATATCCCGCCCATGATTTGTCACCGTCCTGCCGGGCTCCGCCTCCAGTGTCGCCTGATCTCCCCCGCACACAGGCAACGGTTGACACCTTGGGAACCAAACGTTGATGTGGCTCTCGCGGGAATGCTTGACGTTGGCCCCTTGCAAGAATTGTCGCCTCTCCATGGCGGTCAGTTCGCGGAAGCCATCATTTCCAGGTAAGGCGGTGGGTGTTGTCTCGGAAGGGGCTCCAGGTTGGCGCGTCACAGTCGGCGCCGGGCCTCGTCGTAGTTTGGGCGGGCGCTGGTGCTTCACGGAAACACACCAAGAGCGACATTGCTGTTTCAGCTACGCACGAGGCCGATGACCCATTGCAGCCTGGAGTAGAGCACTGCACAGGCTCGGGCTTACCCGAAAGCCAGTGCCCGGCCGGGCCCGTGGGCCGGGTAGGGCAGTTGTTTCACGGGCTCGGGCCGGGCTCGGGCACGGCATGTGGTTTTTGACCCGGGCCGGGTTTGGGTATTTTGACGGCGGCTCGGGCCGGGCTCGGGTATTTTGACGTGGGCCCGGGCCGGGCTCGGACTTTCTAGTGGTGTGCATGTAATGTGCAGCGAGTTATCCTCGCGCGTCTCGGATCTGAAGAATATCTTGCCCCGGCGCAGCTGGAAGCTAGCAGTGCAACTCCTGTGTGCTCCCCTTTTCTTTTTCCGTCGTATTTTGTGCTGTTTGAACAGAATGTAAAATTCCAGAAAGACCGAAGTCGCCTCAAACCAAAGGGTACCCTTGTATTCCTTACCTAAATCAATGTAATGAATGCTTTCAGCGCGGTGCAAGCGCGTTCGCCACTTCCAGATTCTTCAAAGGCGAATTGGTAAAACGATGACTGGTAAGATAAGATAATATGGCACTGCATCCAGCCATGAATACACGCATGTTCTCAACCGGCCGCCTTACAGCAGCACATTACGCTGCACCATGGAGGAACGAGAAGCTTTTACTTTTACTCCATCCATGCGCTACGCTCACGACCGGTCGTGGCTGCGCTTCGGCTAGAGTGTACTAGAATACGGTTGAGGTGGGACGAGCGGATGGGCGGCGCATGCTTTGCAGCGAGGCGCCCGACATGGAAAAATACTGGGGCGGCGCTGCGATAGAAGTGTATTGGGCCGCATCGAGGACGCGCTGTGAGAAACTGCTGGCGATACTGCTCGGCAGGGTCACTCGTACTACTTTGCGCGCTGGTATTTGCGTTCAGACCGCTCAAATGGTGTTCATAATTGTATATGACATGTATTGATGCCTTAAGAATAAATTCCTTTCATTCTACTCTTTTTTTATTTTTTTAATGCCGCTCGGTGGTCTTCTTCGGTCTCGGACCGGGTTTGGGCCTGTTTCGAGTCGGGCCGGGCCGGGCTCGGGCCTAAGGTAAAAGGGTGGAGGGCCGGGCGGGTAACGTAGATTATTTCCGGGCCGGGGCCGGGCCTGGGTCTCGCCATAAAATTTTCGGGTGGGCTCGGGTGCGCAGCCCAACGTGCAGTGCTCTAGCCTGGACCATAATTGCTCATCTATCAGTCCCAGGTGACGGTGTCGCCACCCGGCCGCGAGAAATGACAAGCGTGAAGATAGCTTCACGTCTGGCGATGAAGCCTCCTTTGTCGCGAAGGACCGCCAGACACAACAGTGCACGTTAAAGAACCCCAGGTGGTCCAAATTAATCCGGAGTCCCCCACTATACGGCGTGCCTCATAATCAGGTGGTGGTTTTGAACGTACAACCCCCAAATTTAATTTTAAGTAGGCGAACATGGGACCGGTCAGTCAAAACTGTACAAAACCGTGCTCCTGTCTACATCAACACCACCGTCGCCTTTGCAGACACTGCTCCGTCACGCCGGCTGTACGTTCTTTTGACGCGACGGTGACGCGATGAAACATTCGACGGCTGTGTCAATGAGGCCTAAACGTCCCTTTGACGCATCCGTTTTTGAAATTTCCCGACGTCGCTTGACAGACAGGCAAAATGGGCTTCACGGAGGGGTAGTGGCGGGTTTGTAATAAAAACAGTTTGGAATAGTTTTGCGTTATACCGACCCAGGTGGGAGCCTGTAGGACCTTTGGCCAGGAACTTGGCAGGCCGCTACTCACATCCTCTGGACGCTATCATCTCGGTCCCACCACGTCTGCTGCGATCGCCATCTCCCTCCGAAATATCTCACGTACCCTTCCGCCTGCTTCGTTTTCTTCCCGATCCCCGGCCTGCTCAGCGTGCGGAGAGGAGTAAACAATCGAACATCTACTTTGTTTCTGCCCCGCCTTCTCCAAAGAAAGGGCTTCTGTCTACGCGTCATTCCGACGCTTAGGACTCCCTATAGACTCAGTATCGCAGCTGCTCTTTCCCGGTAGGCACCACGCCTCCGCCTTGAGGTACCTTCTCAGAGTCCTGGAGGCCACGGGGCTGTCGTGCAAATTGTGAAAATTGCGCCTCTTCCTCTTCAGAACCACAATCGCTCTCTCTCTTTTTTCTTCTCTCCGCTGGGCACGTGCACGTGGCATCGATGTGCTGTAGCCGCTCGTCCTGGCACGTCACCGTCATCGTCCGCTTGTTCATTTCACTGACCACAATGCATATAACCACATATGTCCATTCCGCGCACATCATGACAAATGCCTCGCCTCCGGCCGTTGCCTGCTGCACATGCAAGCCCTACGCCCTACTGCGCCATCGACTGTGGCTGCTTTATCAGGTTTGCACCAGCGTCGAACCTCGCTGCCAGCATCTCCTCAAGTCCCACATTGTGTCCGTGATCTGTACTATATAACTCGGTGACGTTTTTTTTCATTACCCATTATAGTGATCTTTGAACCTTGTTTTTAACGCCTAGCTTGTTTTCTTTACCTTAAGTTCAGTTCAGTTTATTATTCGTTCATACAGTTATTTACACAAGGAATGATATACATACAAGGGTCCCATAGTCAGAGACTGCACCGGGACCCTTGATTTATTGTTATATAAAAAAATAAAGCGGTATACAGAGCAAAGAAACAACAAAATGGAATAAGCAAAAATACATATTAGCAATATAACATTATACAAAATTAATCACACAGCAAATAATTCTTAAGTTGGTGTTTAAATGAGTACAAGGTAGATGACAATTTATTGGCATATGGTAGACTGTTCAAAAGTTTAAGTGCCCAAAAAGAGGAAGCCATCTATCCGTTATTATTATGACATAGAGGTAACAGAAATTTCCTTCTGCTGCATACCTTGTGTTATTAGGATTAAGAGTAGATCAGAACTAACGAAAGTTGAAGAAAAACTGTTTAGTTAATAGTTTGAACAATAATATAGCAAATGATAGTTAAA
>NC_051155.1:50796456-50941919 GCF_013339745.2 Dermacentor silvarum
TCAAAGATTATGATGGACAAATCTGCCACATCCCTTCAAGCAAGCTAAAACAACAACTCGTCCTAGTCAAAGACTGCCTCGAAAAAGAAAAATATCCCGGCATCGTCTATAAAATTCCTTGCAAGGACTGCCAGGCAGGCGTGCTACGTGTTTTTCAGTTGGCGAGTGTACGTTTATGCAGCCATGTCACGTGTGTGAAGGTTTTTTTTTTTTCTGTATGTGTACATTAATGTTGATGGCATAATTATGTAATCATGCAGTCCTTGGAACGCAATGCTTGTGCACATTTCTATATTGCATCTAGTGACCGCACAGATCAACCTGAAAATAAAGAGTGGTCCTACAGACAACACATGTATTTGAAATTCGGCTACCCAATGTCAAGGTAGATGTTAGTGAGTTCATCGAGCTATAGATAGCAGTGAATATTCTTGCAGATCATTGTCAATTTAACAAATTCAGCGATTGCTATTTATGCTTGGGAGATTTTTATGTGGGATTGTCTAAAAGATTTTTTAAAATTTTACTGTATAATTTCGTTCTGCTCATGCAGGTGAGCCCACTACAACTAATAAATGGCCAGAATGCCAGAAAACAGTAGAGTTGAGTAAATGCATAGTGTATATCGTCCAGTATAAAACCTGTTAGCTACAAGCTATGTATGTGTTATTATATATTGCAGGTGTATGCTGGATCCGGGCAATGAATAGAAAAGGCTGCTTGGGGGACATTGTTGCGGTCTACGTCTGACTATGTTCTGCCGTATGGCGTCCACAACGTATTGGATGCCAGATGAGCTTAAGAACAGAAGCGTGACCGGGACTTTGTCCAACAAGTCGCGATCCAAGGGAAGGACTGAGGCCAGACCAGCCGTGACACCACAAAAGTTGTCATCCTTGAAAAGTATATGAACATACTGTTCTTATGAACTGATCTACTCATGTATAGATGGCACATGCAAATAGCCACAGTAAAAGCGAAGCTAGTGCTAAAGCACTGTGTTGCGATCATCTGCTACTGAAATACTTCATGTTAAAACTGTAGAAAGAATTTGAGGCATGTGAGTTAACATGAAAAAAGTAATCTGCAGTTTGGTTATTGAAAATGCAGCTTTGCAAAAATATTTCATTGAACCGTGGGCATATTGTTGGGAATTTGCACTGTGCATGCTGGAAATTATTGTTTAGATGCTTTCATTAATTTTGTACTCGTGATTGCTTTTCTTGCGCAGGCCTCCTCCGGATCTTCATGGGCAACCGTGTCATGCCGGAAGACGAGAAAAAAAAAGATTGAAAGAAGTGCGCAGGCAATTGGTGCAGAAACTCGCTGACGCGCGAAGAAGGTAGTGCTACTGGTACTGATTGCTATGGGGCTTGTCCCAAAAGTTTGTGCACTGAGCCAGCAAAAACGCGGCAGAGAATGTAGTGACATGAAATGCTCAAACTTCTGGGACAGACTTTGTATATTTACCTTACCAGCTTAGCACTTCTACCTTTCTTTGTGGAGTTAGTGCTTACCGTATTTACTAAAAAATAGGTCCGACATGAGTATAGGTCGACCACTATATATTGAATTAGTTGAGAAATTTAGAAAATTTTAGTTTGAATTAAGTCAGCCAATATCTTTCTTTAGCAGTAGTAGTGTTAACTTAAATTATTTCTCTTAAGGGTCTTGGGTGGTGGGTGGGTGCCTCAGTTTAGAGCTCCATTGGTCTCTGCAGCTTGCTGGGCTTGATCGAGAAGAGCTCTCTGGCTCTCTAGATTTTCGCTAGCAAGCCAAACGTCCCGCTGCCTGTTGCTTGGAATTTGCGCCGTTAGGGGGTGAATTTAGAATTTGGAAGTCGTTGCTTACATATCCACATTACAGGACGAGACTTGGCCCACCAAGGGAAGTGGCAGGGTGTATGCATCTTGTGAAGTATTTGGATGTATGGATATGCGTGGAGGACCACACAAATAGCAAAGGAACGAAAAAGATTAGGTCTATCTTAAAGAGACGGGAAGAGTGTGGATCAGAGAGCAAATGGCTATAGCCGATATTCTTGTTAACATTAAGAGGGGAAATGGAACTGGGCAGGCCATGTAATGCGTAGGATGGATAACCGGTGGATCATTGGTTACAAAATGGATACCAAGAAAGGGAAGCGCAGTCGAGGATGGCAGAAAACTAGGTGGGGGGATGAAGTTAGGAAATTTGCAGGCGCAAGTTGGAATCTGCTAGCGCAGGACAGGGGTAATGGAGATCGCAGGGAGAGGCCTTCGTCCTGCAGTGGACATAAGTATAGGTTGATGATGATGTGTGTTTGTAAGAAGAGTCAGTACCTGGCCTGTTTCCCTGTACGGTCTGGGTGTAGGTGGCTGTATTTTTGTCTCTTTGGTCTCCGAGGATGTCGTGCTGGTGGATCAGGGGTATTCCAGTAAAACACGTTGTGGGGCTAGTTGGTGCATAGCTTTCAAAAGATGAAGCGCCAACTAGCCCCACAACGTGTTTTACTGGAATACCCCTGATCCACCAGCACGACATCCTCGGAGACCAAAGAGACAAAAATACAGCCACCTACACCCAGACCGTATAACACCCAGCCACCTACACCCAGACCGTCTGGGTGTAGGTGGCTGTATTTTTGTCTCTTTGGTCTCCGAGGATGTCGTGCTGGTGGATCAGGGGTATTCCAGTAAAACACGTTGTGGGGCTAGTTGGTGCATAGCTTTCAAAAGATGAAGCGCCAACAGTGGCAGCACATTAGGAAGGAACAAAGACAGGACAGGCGCTACTTGCAACTGTTTATTGTGGTCAAGGGTGGTTGAATATATAGCCATGGGGAGAGGGGGGGACGAAAAAGGCGGAACACTGATTGTATGAATGCGCACGCGTGAGAACACTGAAGATGTGCATGAAGGAAATGGCGAATCTAAAACTTATCTAAAAACACACTTTCATTTGTGTATATATTCAGAGACGGGGAGCTGACACATGTTTCCCCTCTCTTCCTAATCTGGTTGGCCTCCAACAATTCATGTGCCACAGAGTCTTTACTTTTAAACAAGATTGTAGTATCTTGAAGCCTTGCTTCACATGCTTGTTTATTTTCATTGCCGCAGGCCTTGCAATGAAGAGGCAAGTTTGAGCCATAACCATATTTCAATGAAAGCTTATGCTCCCGCAGGCGATCATTAATACATCGGCCAGTTTGGCTGACGTACTCTTTCCCACACTTCAGCGGTATACGGTATACAACTCCTTCCTCACACTTCACCAAAGGATTCGTATGTTTAATGGAACACCCTGCTTTCTTAGAGTTATCAGAACCAATCAGGCGGCACAAAGTAGCAAGTTTTCGGGGTGCGGAAAAAACCACAGGAATTTTGTATTTGACAGCGACGTGTTTAAGATTGTGCGCCACTTTGTGAGAATACGGAATCACCATTGGTTTGGCTTTCTTTTCGAATGTTTGACCTTCTTCAGTGCTTCTTTTTCTTTCTTTTTTCACCTTTTTCAATAACGCCTCCGAAACTGCGCTTAAAACCGAACAAGGGAAGCCAGCCTTCCTCACTTTCAAAATCTGTTCGTCAAAGCTTCCTTGTGCCTTATGACAGCACGAATTTTTAAGGGCGGATTCGAGGCACATAGTGGCAATCGCACGTTTAACAGTCTTGGAGTGTGCAGACTCATACGGCAACAATTCCTTGTGGGCACGGGGTCGATACATCCAGCAGGAACCTTCGTCAGGGTTATGTCAAGATATAAAAACTGCAAGCTGTTATCCTTGGCTAGTTCAAAAGTAAAATCTAAGCCTTTGCCGTGCTGTTTAAGCCTTTGCCGTGCTATTTAGATTTTACTTTTGAACTAGCCAAGGATAACAGCTTGCAGTTTTTAGATCTTGACATAACCCTTACTGACGAAGGTTCCTGCTGGATGTATCGACCCCGTGCCCACAAGGAATTGGTGCCGTATGAGTCTACACACTCCAAGACTGTTAAACGTGCGATTGCCACTATGTGCCTCGAATCCGCCCTTAAAAAATCGTGCTGTTATAAGGCACAAGGAAGCTTTGACGAACAGATTTTGAAATTGAGGAAGGCTGGCTTCCCTTGTTCGGTTTTAAGCGCAGTTTCGGAGGCGTTATTGAAAAAGGTGAAAAAGAAAGAAAAATAAGCACTGAAGAAGGTCAAACATTCGAAAAGAAAGCCAAACCAGTGGTGATTCCGTATTCTCACAAAGTGGCGCACAATCTTAAACACGTCGCCGTGAAATACAAAATTCCTGTGGTTTTTTCCGCACCCCGAAAACTTGCTACTTTGTGCCGCCTGATTGGTTCTGATAACTCTAAGAAAGCAGGGTGTTCCATTAAACATACGAATCGTTTTGTGAAGTGTGAGGAAGGAGTTGTATACTGTATACCACTGAAGTGTGGGAAAGAGTACGTTGGCCAAACTGGCCGATGTATTAATGATCGCCTGCGGGAGCATAAGCTTTCATTGAAATATGGTTATGGCTCAAACCTGCCTCTTCATTGCAAGGCCTGCGGCAATGAAAATAAACAAGCATGTGAAGCAAGGCTTCAAGATACTACAATCTTGTTTAAAAGTAAAGACTGTGGCACGTGAATTGTTGGAGGCCAACCAGATTAGGAAGAGAGGGGAAACATGTGTCAGCTCCCCGTCTCTGAATATATACACAAATGAAAGTGTGTTTTTAGATAAGTTTTAGATTCGCCATTTCCTTCATGCATATCTTCAGTGTTCTCACGCGTGCGCATTCATACAATCAGTGTTCCGCCTTTTTCGTCCCCCCTCTCCCCATGGCTATATATTCAACCACCTTTGACCACAATAAACAGTTGCAAGTAGCGCCTGTCCTGTCTTTGTTCCTTCCTAATGTGCTGTCACTGTTGGCGCTTCATCTTTTGAAAGTGGATCAGGGGTTCCTCGTAGGGATCCTCGAGCAGTTTGGTCGGCCTTCTCATTTCCCTTGTGCCCAGAGTGTGCCGGGCACTACATTATTGCGTGGTGCCATTCTAGGGTGGTGCCTAGCATGCTGTGGATTTTGTGTGGAATGGTGCCCGTTATATATGAATGGACCACTGCCTGGGAGTACGTCAGGACCAATGGAGATTGTTCTTCTGCCTCTGCATCTTGAAAGGCCAGTGCTGCTGCCTCCTCCGTGCAAGCCAAAGGGGTCCGAATGGAGCCAGTTATCACTGTGGACTATTGTGAATTTGTTGCCACTCTATGCACGTCCAGTGTAGTATATGTCTGGATTTCTTCCATGTTTGTTTTGTAAGGTCTTTGATCGTGCTTTTCTTCTGCGTTGGTTGTGTTCCGTGCTCATGTTCTTTGGGATTGCTGAAACAAATTTTCCCTCTTCGGTATGTTAAGCAGCAAAACTGTTTCTTCCCTGCTGTATTGCCCACTCAGGGGCATCCCACCTTTTACAGCAGGACCCTTCCTAGTTCTGTTGAATTCATATGCTGTCGGTGTGCCACGACCACCACCGTGGTATATTCTTCATATGTGACGTAAATACCAAGAGCGTCCACTTCTTGATGCTCGTGTGTTTTGGTAGCTCCGGAGAAGCCTCGTATGCTGCCCTGATGATGGCGCTCACTTTGGTCATCTTGGCCTTTTTAGCCTTTGAAAAGGGAGGCGAGTCAATGCTGCAAGCTGGATCCTCTTCGTACTTGCCAGAGAAGTCATCCTTGATGGATGCTGCACAGGCGTCCTCGGCACCCCAAATGACGATGTCTTTAACGCTGTCGAGTGTGCTGTATATGCAGCATCATTTAAAACCAGTCTGAATCTCAGCTGGCAGGCCCCCTCGCACATTCTTAACCCATGTTGAGACTTTGCTTGTCTCCAATGATGGTCCCCAAACATACTTTATTAGATTTCTTAATACTAGTTTTGCTTTCTACTTTGTTGTGTATATTTACTACAGGTTACAAATAATGTACTAGTAAAGCAGGCGCCCATGTGCTGTTTGAATTCAGGCATGGCAGAGGAATGCCATTGCCTCGGTACTTTTGCTAGCTTTTTTCATGAATATAGGTAGAAATTTGTTGGTAACATAGATCGAGTAGCTTCATTTATTTCGAGAAATAGTACCTATGTACAGTAAATACAGTATTTTTGTTTGCATGTATATGATGGCTGCGTGTGAATTACTGTGCAATAAAACTTTAAAACCATCAATCAAAGGTGTATTTTCTATTTAGGAACTGTCTGACAGCATAATCAAGCATGCTTGATGACGCCACTAGGGATCGTATTCTCGGAAAATCACATTCGGAGGTAGTTTCACTTTTGCGAGAATCGGCACTGCATGCCTGCGCACAAGCGTCGGGAAAATGCAAGAGCTTTCGTGGGCCGAGCCATGAACTCTCGCGAAAGTGAAACTATCGCTGAAAGTGATTGCCAGAGAATACTGCCGCAATTGCGGCCTGTCGGAATAGAATGTTCCGACAGGATTACAAACCGACAGGCTGAAACCGACAGGCTGACACCGACAGGCCTACGCCGACAGGCGGACACCGACAGGCTGACAAGCCCACAGGCTTACAGGCCGACAGGCCAAAATAACATATAGCCGACAAGCCGACAGCCTGTCGGATTTTTTGTCTGGGCGCCCTTACAAAATTTGATAAACTTAGTCTTAACCCTCACTGCACTTTTCTAAACAGCCACAAAGTTCTTGTCCACTGCCGCTTGGGCTTTTTCATTGAACATGCCTTTCGGCATAACAACAAATCCACCTTCCTTGTCAGCTTCTAGGAGAACCAAACTGTTCTGCCAAACTGAAAGTAACTATGTTAGACCAACTAGCCCAACAGGCGGTCCTTCCGGAACATATCACGATTTCTGCGATCATAGTTTTGTTCTTGCCTGGATCGTCTGTCTTTCTATGCGTAAAGCTAATACTATGTGTGACTGCGCAACATGTCTAATTGTCTTGTTTGACGCATTACATACAGTGACGTTTGCTTAAATTCGTGGATTTATTGGATACTTATACATATATTTAAACATCTTGTTGCGAGGCTTTGTGTATACAAACAGTGCATTTTGTTACCAGTGACACTTTTGTGCCCTTTATCAACTTGTATCTTCGCACTTTTGTATATTCCATTCTATTTTCGCATTTCTAATGTACATCTTGCAGAACTCCTGCTTCTTATATGTACTCACTGTTGCGACTATATTGTCGGTGTAATTACAATACACGAGCGGTAACAACTGCTCATGCGCAATCTATTGCAACGAAGGACAGCGTCATTGAGGTTTTTCCCTGGCCGTTGCATATCTACAGTCACGAGCAAAAGTTTGTGGACCAAAGGTATGGTATGATAAAACTTTATTACGGTCCCTCGGAACGCGCGTCGGCACGTAGCGGGTCGCTCCCACGTCGGTACAGAAAGGCCGAGCCTCTCTGCTGCCACGATTTTATTTTTTTTCCTTCGCAGCCTGGGCATTCCCGCTGAAATGAAAAGCGCAAGCCTACGTGCGCGTGTTGGACCAATACAACGTACTAAGCCAATTCGGGGCCGCGCTACTGCACTTGAATATATTTAAATTTTTTGCTGATGCCATGCTCTCCAAACTTCTGCTCGCGACGGTACAAAAAAGTAAACAAGGTTCTTGAATGTGAAAGATTTATATAAATACTTGTGCTCAACTTGTTCTTTTCATGGCCTTTACGTTTTTCACACCAGCTGTATGCACTGCTTTGCTGTTTCGAACTGATTTAGTTCTAAAGTTCGTGTAATATTTTCTTTACTTATTAAATAGACAAAAAACAAACGCCGAAGCATTGATATCAGTTATTTATGCCACAATTTTTGGGACATACGAATATATTCTTTTGTGAAAAAATACATTTTACTTGACAGTTCATTAGCATTCAGTATATAGTTCGTTTGCATCCTCTAATATACAATGACATTGGCAATGGCAATGCAGTTATTATTGATGTATTTGATCCCTCGACAAATTCTATAAGGAGGAGGCCGCACTGCAACGTGAGCCCCCGCCCTCTCCGAACAAAATTTCTGGCTATGCCACTATGCAGTCAAACAGGTCTTTGAACACTCACCAGATACAGATGATTTTCTGCATTTACACCCGTCGCTTACCAAGAGCCGCTCTTTCAAGATTCTGCACCCGCTTTCTTGAAGCGGGGCTGAGCCTCTAAACGCCTATCAATAGCGGCAAAACTGCTGATTCACAGTAGACTAGCTGGCCGCTCGTCTTATACGCGCGGCGGTTATCAGATAAGCCATTCCTGACTCGCGCTCGCCCATGCTCGGCGATGAAAGCTGTTGGCGTGGTCCTTTTTTGTTTCTTTTTTCTTTTATTGTTAAAACGTGTATTCTGTGATCGTCCAGTACACTTCGTGCGTCATCGCGCGAATTTCGAATCTTAAAGGTCCGTACGCCACGTGGTGTAAAAGCAGTGAACTAAAGGCGATGTCCGGAATTGCTGGGGTTGAGGGAACAAGAATTCAGGATCGCCAGTCAGCCTCTAGATTCTGTAAAGGAGTACGTTTATCTGGGTCAGTTACTCACAGTCCTAGTTACAGAATGGATACCGAGAGAAAGGAAGCGCAGTCGAGGACAGCAGAAAACTAGGAGAAACTGATCATGAGAAAGAAAGTCAGAGAAGAATAAAATTGGGTTGGAGTGCATACAGGAGGCACAACCAAACTCGGACTTGCTGAAACGCTTACCACGGTCGTTGAAACGGAAAGTGTACAAGCAATGCATTCTACCGGTGCTAATATATGGGGAATAAACTTGGATGTCAACAAATAAGCTCGAGAACAAGTAACGGATCGCTGCAAAAGAGCGACGGAACGAAAAATGCTAGGCCTAAGGTTAAAAGACAGGAAGAGAGCGGTGTGGAACAGAAAGCAAACGGGGATAGCCGATATTCTAGTTGACATTAAGAGGGAAAAATGTAGCTGGGCAGGTAGTGTAATGCGTAGGATGGTTAACCGATGGACCATTAAAGTTACAGAATGGATAACGAGAGAAGGGAAGCGCAGTCGAGGACAGCAGAAAACTAGGTGGGGTGACGAAGTTAGGAAATTTGCAGGCGCAAGTCTGAATCAGCTAGCGCGCGAAAGGGGTAATTGGAGATTGCACGGAGAGGCCTTCGTCATGCAATGGACATAAATGTAGGCTGATGATGATGATGATGATAATGATGATGATGCAACAAGCGCACACAAAGAAAAAATTCAGAACCCTTCCGCTGTTGTGAAAATTGGGGGAAGCGAAGCTTGTGGAAAGACCACACTGTCGCAGGCGCTCCTCTTTGTTTGCCCTAAACTCGGGGTCAGCGGCTATTCATTGACGTTTGGCCTAAACATAGCGCTCCCCCAGCTCGGGGTCCGCGGCTCTTAGCTGACGTTTCGTCTGGGCCTCAGAGTCCCTCACGCTAGAATCGGATGACAAGCTTCGCTTACTCCCATTTTCTCGACAGAAGAAGGGCTGGTGATTTTGTATCTTTGGGTGTCACACGTGACAAGGGTAGTTCAAGGGCGCGTTACAGGTCCCTGAGCCCTCAGTGGCATGTGCCATTGAGCATGGACCCTTTCTGGACTACCACCAGGATCGGCCCACATCACAGGGGTATGTGCCATTGAGCTTGGACCCTTTCTGCACTATCACCAGGATCGGCCCACTTTTCTGCGTGACACCACCACCACCACGACCACCGCCGAAACTTGTGAGCCTATAAACCTTCGTTTAAAATAATGGAAATAGGTTGTGGTTACATATGTACTCTATATGTATATACTCTATAGGTACCGTATACGAGGTCTAATAAAAGAGTATCCAACGTTATTTTTTTTTGCGAAAACCTGATGGATATGAAAGAAGTGCGCTTGCATCAGCCGACCTTGAACCTTCGTGGGCATGCGCGAATTTTTTCCCGTCGGCCGATAGCGTTAGTCGCTGGGACACAGCGTTTGAGTGAGGTAGTGCGCAGTGCTCTCGTCGGTTTCTTTATTGCAAGGAAAATTACGGAGCGACTGGAGCAGCGCTACTGCATCAAATTTTACCAGAAACTGGGTGACAGCCAGTGGAAACGATTCGGAATATTCCGACGGCTTGCGGTGACGATGCTATGAGCAGCACATAAATTAAGGAGTGGTACAACCGGTTTAAAGACGGCCGCACATCGGTGGAGAGTCAGCCATACTTCGGTCGGCCATCAACATGCCGAAATGACCAGGTAATTACCGAAGTCAACGCTGTGGTGATGCGGGACCATCGTGCGACTATCCGAGAAATTGCGGGAGCGGTGGGCATCAGTAATTTTTCCGCACATTCTATTATCACCGAAGATTCGGCCATGAAGAGAGTTGTGGCGAAATTCGTGCCGAAGCTGCTCACGGTGGAGCAAAAGCAACTTAGTGTTGAAGTCTCACAGGACTTCAACATTCACTTATTCTTGACACATTGGCGAAAGAGTGGGCGTTAAGTTTTCGTGCTGGTTAGGGGTAGATGGGTGTAGATACTATGTGCGAAACCCACTATGACAGGAAGCGGCGCTACTGCCTTTATCATTGTTTAACGAGTGGTACTCATTCTTGCGGACGCATCGGGGCTGAAGTCCTTTCTTTGAAGGTTAGCGATACAACGCGGGAGGATGAGCAAATTTGTGTATCCTCGAGGAAAGCCATACACATTGAAGTGCCGGCAACACGTACGGACAGTTGCATCAGCGGTCCGCGAACTTGGCCCCATAGATTCATTACATTCCTTAATATGCCAGTCACTATTTTTGCAGCCAACTACTGCACGCGTCTTTAATTCACCTGATTCAAGTGACCATGAATGGAGCACAGTGCGTTAGCGAAAACTCAGTTGCATTTCCGACAGCTAATCGCACAGAAGGAAGGTAGAAGCGGTAATGGTTTCGTTGTCGCTGAGGCAACGTATGGCACGCCTCCGTAAGCCCCATCTCGTTTCTCTAGAACAAACAGCTCTGCGAAAAGGGTCAATACGCGCCCTATAGGCCAGCGCGCAGGTGCACACGACCCGAGCCTCCGCCAGTATGGTGGCGCCATCTAGTTAACGTGCTTGCAACCGCCGCGTACGACGAGATGCGATTCAGACGCGATGTGATTGAGACGAGGCGCGCAATCAACGCTATTTCGATATTGGATGTTCGCCACGTATTCTGGGTACCTCTTCGGTACACGTTATGGCGTCTCCTCGCAAGGTACGAATCGCTGCTGAAGAAGCGAATCGTAGAGCTACATGGGCGGCTACAACCAGGCATCATCGGGCTCAGCAGACTGCTGTGCAGAGAGCATTACAAGCCGCAGCTCGCCGTTGACGCCGACGCCGGGCGGACAGGGCGAAGACACTTTGCCGCGAAGACTTTGCTGTGCGTGATGCCGAAAGTGGAGCTACTCTTGCGCCGCTCAACCAGCTTACGCTGTGCCTATGCTGCGTGTGCCGCGCAGGCCTATGACTTTTTTCTGGTCGCTTCCTCGAGAGACGGCTTTATTTATACCGTTATGCCGACAAATAATAAAAATATTTACTTGTGACTGCGATACTCCCTAATGCGAAATTTTAGCGCCCCTCTGTACGCGTTTCCATTTCGCGATATATTGGCTGGTGCGCACAATCTATCTCATGCGGAACGCCCTGAACGGAGCAAAGTTTGACGCGACTGCCTCACTAATCGGGAGATCGCGAGACGCAGCGCGTGGGCACGATTAACAGCAGCCACCGCAGACAGACCTCCGCTCGTGCAGTGCTTTGGTGAACAGACGATGCGCAGACTGCCTCGATGCGCGTGCCCCTACGAAAGGACCGGAGGCGAGTGAGCGCATCGAGGCACGCGAACGACCCGTGCTACTCTGGCGCCACCTCGTAGCCATCGTCGCCAAAGTCCGTCTTGCGTGGTATTACGCTTTTCTTCTCACGCTTTCGCCATACCATCTTCCTTTTTCCGCTGCACTCTCCACCTTCGCTTTTCTCTTCATGCTCTATTCACTCTCGCCGTCTTTCATCGCCCACTGCGTTCCGCGTTCGCTCTCATCTTTCGCTGTGCTCATTCACTCGGTTACGAGCACGGTGTAAGAAGATAGGTGTTCCGATGGCGCGCCCGCGCTGGGGCGAGAGAGCGGCCACTTCGTGTGACCGGAAAAGAGCGCCGCCGCTAGGGGCAGCACGTGTTCAGGAGGCCTTAGAGAAACGGCACAACAGTGGATAATTTACGACCTCCGTCAGCATTTAAACTCCCATACCCAAATATATGCAATTTTTTGTTATTTAAACGCCAAATCCTGAGCAGGTAGAAGGTTTCATGCCACTTACAGTCAAAATACCGTCATTTCGAACACAAGAGAGACGCGTCGTCTGGTCGAGCAGACGGCGCGCTGCGCTTGCCGCTGCTCGCCGCGTCGGAGTCAATCGGAATGTCGGCAGAAATATAAAGGGACGTTCCTCCAACCAAGTAGAGTCGTTTTAAGCAGGCGAACGACATATATTCATCGAAATAAAGCACCTCTGCCGCGCGTGCCCATAAAAGCGCCAGCAAAGCGAGCGAATAAGTGGCCCCCAGAACAGGTGCTGCTCCTTGCGGCAGCGGCGTGCGTAGTCACACTAAGTGGCCGCGCCTCGCGCCGCCGTCGCAACACCTTCCTTTTTTACACCGTGGTTACGAGGTTCGACGCCGACGATCGCCGCAGGAACGGGCGTCTCAGTGCTGCGCTTTAAAAGTAACAAAATTGGTAGCTCGGGTTACGGCGTCATATGAGACGTCCTACATATGCAAACGTTTAAAATAATTTTAGGCCGTGTCCGTATATCTGCCGTTCTACTTTGATGCTTCGACTGAAATAATGCTGTTTAGGTGGGGCTTTGCGCAACGGTGATGGAGAATATATGTGCAGTAGCCTTCGTCGATGATTAGCGCCTACGCGGCTGAGGGCACACTTTTCTATCGAAACATGCAGTGGGTGTTTGTGTGACTGCAGTCACATGCAGTGACTGTTTATATTATATTATAATATAAGGATTGAAGTAGAATGCAGGTAAAGCGTACAAAAATTGTGTTTTAGAAATACTGAAATCTACCAAAATTATGTGGCAAAAGTGGAACAGCTTGCAGGCAGTAGTAACAATATTAAAAATGCGGAAACGATCGCTAGTCTGCCGTTTTGTAAGCGTTGCGTTAATATCTGCGATTGCGGCGCTGAATACCTGGGTTGGAAACTAGTTAAGGAAATGTATTTTCTTTCGTACGTTTTTTTTATTTTGTTGTCTAAGGCACTTTGCGTGCCGTGGCGAAAACCTCTTTCGCCACTTCCACCTGATAAAGCAAGAGGGCCGGAAGCAGCGCGTTGTTACTGCGGCCGGGCAGTCACAGGTATCGCACTATCATGTCACGAGTTTAAGTAAGTTTATTGTGCCCTTATTACATGTGCTATAACACACACTTAAAACCGACGGCATAAACGTAATGTAGAAACAGCGCAATAATCATACTTACGCGCTTGTCCGGACAGTGAAATCTATCTAGGGCGCTTTAACGTAAAGCTGATCCAAACTTTTTCCATTCCATTTCTGCAATAAGTCCTCCACGATAGGTCAAACATTTTTCGGGCCACACAACAGTATACCTAGCACCATGCCTCAGATTGTATGTGGCTGAAAAGAACAAACTAGAATGTCTAATAAGGAAGGTTTACCAGCAGGCATTGGGACTACCACTAGGCACTAGCAAAGAACGACTACTAGCATTAGGCCTACACACACGTTGTATTAACTTGCCGGACAAAAATAAAGTTTTTACCTACCTACCTAACCCCACTTCGCCTGTCAATCACGCGAAATCACCGCAACAGTGAAAACGTCCTACCTAATATGATGTGTACACACTGATTATGCATGAGTAGACAGAACAAAACAAACACATTTCCTTCCAATTCAACGCCTTTGTCGCCATTAGACTTCCGCGATTGGTGAAGATATTTTCGAGCTGAGCTTTCTTCGCCTTTCTGTCACGCGACAGCAGAAAACCGCAAAAACTCAGATATCAAAGGGACGTGTACGTGTTAAAGATGCATAATATGCCGAAGAGAACTGAATTTTTTCGGTATAGCCGGAGACTACCACCCGTTCTAAAATGAATAAAAGATGTCTACCCACGGAGCGGCCCAGGAGAATTAAGTTATTTGCGCATGATAAAAGCTTTGTCTGTAAAGATAACGTTGTCGAACTCTTTCGGCACGTATACGGCATCGCTCAGCCAACTCCTGTTCGCTGAGGATTCGCCTTAGCGGCATTTTTAACCTTCTGTTGCAGGCCACCGGGATTTAGTAAAAGGTTTCTTCGCGCACGCACAATAAAGCTGTTCTGTTCAATTGTGTTCCGAGGTTATTATGCTTGGCAACCAATGATCCAGTTGAAGTTGTCGGGGTCGTATTATGAAAACCGTAAGTACCGACGAAGGAAATGAAGGTGTGTCTTTTTCGTTGTGTAACCAAACCCATGCCTCCCCTGTGCCGGACGTCCCTAGTGCAAATGAGCTCTCTCGTTGTTCCGAATCTCGCCAGCTAGCTGTCTGGCCGACGATGCGCATCGCGCTCTGTATTACTTCAGAAACTCAAGTTGCTGTTGCAGAGAGTAGTAGTTCGTTTATCAGATTTCTCAAATCGGTGAGGTGCCCTTGCAGAGGCACGACTCGAGGCCTAAGAGTGCGCCCATTATTTTAACGTGTCGCGTGCGCCTCGTTGATCGTGGCATGTTCGCGGCCACATTCATCAGGTCGTTTTATCCATGTAAAAGGCTCTTTCAATCGATTTATGTTGCAGTTTTTTTAATTTGTTAAGCTTGATGCCTTGGTGTCCGGTAAACTATGCTTAGCTAATCGCACCAGGAGAGTTTTAGAAGCACGAATGCTAACGAAACGTGTTTTCTACGAGCTTAGGTAGTTAGTTACCTGTATCATCATGGTACGTTGGTGCGGCACACCGCATGACACAATAGGACACCTCTGTTTGTGGTCACTTCAGTGACACCTTATACAGTTCAAGGCGAGACAAAATATTAATACGTTGCACGTATGTTACGTACTGACAATGTTTAGACTGGACACGCCTCCCGTTTCAATCGCTGGCAGAACTGGGGCAGCGCCTCTAGGCCCGCAGCCGTTCGACATTGCAGCTATACCGAAGATCAAACCTTAGTAACGACACGCTAAGAAGTTTCCCAATCCCCAAAAATTCTTGACACCTCTCTGGAAAACGCGAAAGCGTGCCATTTGTTGTCAACAGCAGGTTCGCAGCGCACCCTCCAGCGTGTTCCCACATAGCTGCATGGAACCGCACGATAGACGGCGCTGTGATCGCAAAATGGCAGATACGACCGGATCCTTACAAGCATCTATAGGTAGCGATACAAGGTACGTAGAAGTTTTGAGGGGGAAAAAGAAAGATCATGGAGATGTATACAAAAACGCTGGAATGAAAAATATGTACAGTATACCTGATGAAATCAAGCACACTAGGTTACTATTTATCACCGCCCCGTTTCAAAGGAGATGCCGAAAAATCACCATCAGTATCGGCGGCACCCACAATAAGACGGTCTATAAATGAGGAGAGCGTTTATTTGGGTCCTTCAATGCTCGATTGGGTGCTTGAATGCAGGTCACCGCCCGATCCACGCGTCGGCGCTTACGTAAATTGAACGTCAGGAGACTTGGAATAAAAACAGTTTGGAATAGTTATACGTTATCGGGTCCCCTAGCTGTCGACCGGCAGCGAGGACATCCTGCTCTCTGTCGTTTGCCAGTATCAGATTCAAGTCACGAAAAGGTTTTCTGCACGTCCGAGGAATTGCCACAAATAGAAATTGCGGCATGGAATGGAACCAGGAACCACGACGTGGCAACCAGAGATGCTCGCCCTACGCTACGGCTGAACGTTCTCTATTTTTTGGTCGTATTAACCACTTCCTAAAAACTGCTGGGGCATTTGCCGCTTTTATTTAGACAATTTCGGCGTTTTGAAGGTTCTTTTGAACTTTACGTACATGCTGTTATAACCTATTGTCATATAACGCCTAGAGTTACTTCTAAACGCCTCCGCCGCGCGAGCACTAAATCGTCACTTAATTTCTCTTGCTTGTGTGCGCGTGCTTCCATCTAGAGAATTTGATAACGGGAAGGTGTACGTGTATGATAATCAGCTCTGTGTGCATTTTAACCACTATATTTTGAAGGTAGCGTGTACCTTCGCGGAATGCATTTGCGGAGGAGCTTTCTCCAAATGAATACAGCCTATCTTTAAGACGACACACTGGACTACTCGCGCGTACGTCCGACGTAGCTTTAGACCCTTAGTTTTCTTTATTCTTTTTTTTGTCGATAACAAAATTGTTTAAACCACCTGGGGCACGTAGCACAATTATGTATCATGCGCAAGATTACTCGGACATTATTTAAATGCGAAACTGAAATGCATATTTGATGAACTACCAAAAATTTCACTGCTTAACTTTTAAAATAATAACCTTACGGCACATATTGCAGGGGTACTATGCAGGATGCCCCGAGTTTGGCGAAACTCGGGATCTTCACGAGTTCTGGCGACGCCCCAAGATGAAAGAACTAATGGTAACAAGACAAAGTTTGTCCGTCGGCACACGTCCAGTTTCATTGGTTTATCTAGATTCACTCTGGGTGGCCATCATCCCTTGGGCGTTGCCATATGGGCGGTCGACAAACTGGGGCTCACGTAATCATATGGTTGGTGCATGGTCGTGCATTCTTTCACTTGTTTGTCGTTCCACCGAGTGCATTAGAGGCACAAGCAAGTTATCAAATAAATGCATTTAGTACAATGATATAAGTCACATTACCGTATGGTATAGGTGTTTTAAAGTTTACAAGCTGTACACTGAATGTGTATTACACTAATTTGTAGTTTAATCGTTTCGCGTTATACCGCGAGGGCACGCTCGCCCTCCTCTTTCTTCCTCTGGATTGGATTGGCGCGGATCGCTGCGTGCTTGCGCTAGCACTTCCGAGCACAGATTGGTGTGCGCTTGGTTTTCGCACTGGGCTTTGAACAGATCGCTTGTTGCTCTTTCTCTTTCCTCTGGATTGAACTGGTGCGGCTTACTACGTGCTTGCACTCCTACTTCCGAGCACAGATTGGTGTGCGCCTGATTTTTACACTGGGTTTTCAACAGATCGCTCGTTGCTCGCGCTAAAGTAAGGCTGCGAGAAGAAGGGAGCGCCGGCTAGCGCAGAAGTGGTTTGCCGCGCGCTTACTGTGTAAGCACTCAGGAATGTCGCAAAACACTCATGCAAGGATAAAAAAAAACTACGCTTTATTTTCTTTTACATTGTGACGCACCTTCATACTGGCAAGCGTCGAACGATGGCTTCTAACAACCGCAAGAAAGAGTCTTTATACTGGGTAGCCCGAGCGATCTGGCCGTGGCTTCTAACAAACGCGAGAAAGGGTCTTTGCAGCGCACGTGGCCGTTGAGTGCCACCATATCCATCCCAGGTGGGACTCCAGCATCAGTGCAGTTACTCTGTACCCACTGCTGACGAAGTGGCGCTACACTTTTTGACAATAACTTTCTATTTTTTGCGTGTGAACACCCGTGTTGGTTTCCACAAAGTGCCAAGCTGTGGTTAACTGTCTCCCAATGCAGATTCAGGCATAGCCCCGTTAGCATCCACTGAATTTGGGATACAGTTGTATGCGGCCAATTCGTCACTATGAATAATGGTCCCCGGTTGAAAATTGGCTGCAATAATGGCGCCTAGCGTCGCCGCCTTTTGTCGGTCGACCTTGAAAAGTAGCAGCACCCCTCAGGTCGCGCAGACCACGCCGAAGACCCATGGGCCACCATCTTTAACACCACCGTAATTTTGGCGGCTAGGCGGAACGTTGTCGCCCGTCATTAGGCGGCCTCGATTGCACTTTTGCTCGCCGCGAAGAAGGCACTCGTCAATTTGCGCTGTCTTCCCGTGGCCACCGAGTGGAGCTCGCGCCAGCAGCTCGTCTCTCGCGACCTTACGGGGGTAGCTCCTCCAGTCGGCGATGGCGTGCTCCGATAGAGGAAACAAGTCTATATACGGTCTTTTTCAACATCCATATGTCTACGCTTTTGCTCACGCAGTACGTGAGCCAAATAATTTGCCGCCTGGAAACGTGGTCGTTCGGACGGCCGAGGCGGTCCGTGTTGGCGCAGTAACTTCCTTCGCCTCTCTGCCCGTGCAGTGCAGCGGTACCGTGTACCTGCGAAAACTGATTTCGGCAGATGTTGCACCGGAAGGCAGCCCGGCGTCCATTCTGAATCTTCCAATATAATGTGACTACTTCGCCTGCGCAGGTTGGTTGGTCCAGGCTCAACCCCAGGTGCTCGCAGGTACTCCAGTACTCAGATGACGACGCCGGACCTGGCCTGGGGCGCGGTGGACGAGCTTGCTTGAAACAGGAGAGAGCCGAAGCGAACTATTCCTCCACAGCCTAGTCACACCAGTCTGCGCTGGGAAAGCATCATTTGCACGCCACCCTATCTCCGTAGACGACGGCCTTCGCCTAATTCGTCACACAGCCAGGGCACTCAAGTTTTGGATAGGCAAAAATGACGCTGAAACTCTAGGTCGGACATGTAGGTGAACGGGTCCAGACGGTCATATTGACGCTTGCTGCCGCTGGATGCGATTACACAGGCTGCTGCTGCCGCCACCATGTTCCCGAGTTCAACTCGAGGGGGGTTTCGCGATGTAAGAGTTTGGCCCGAGTTCGCGTGTCAATCAAAACCATACGTCACGCCCCGCGCGAGGCATGTAACTCTCGTGCGCGCGCCCGCCACCGTTGGGCCACGCCCAACTTATTTTCCGGCAACAGCGACGTGGTGCGGAACTGAGAGGCATCAACAATCTTGACCGCCGACAGAAAATACGCACAGCACACTGTCATCGGTGATGTATCGGATCCGCAGTGTCGCAAATACGGTCAGCGCCGAGAAACGCTCGCTTTTTTAAACCCAGTGCGATGGCATTTCTTCATCACAAGCACGGCACACTAAATAGTTGCAACCCTTCCTGCGTTCGAAGTTTAATTTCCTAACTGCACAGAGGAGCCATCACCCGCCAAAATGCGATTGCTGCGCAGTCGTTACTATATCCATCTGCGATCGCTGTTAGCTCAGCAGCAGAGGCAATCGGCAAGCACATTGGAGAGAACAACACTCCGTACATGCGCACGGAGGCACCTTCACTGGGCAAGCGATGACAAGTGATGAATTGTGTCACTGGGCAGCGCGCTCTTCTTTGCAATGTATCGTGTAGGCTTCCCGCACGCAGATAAACGGGTGCATTTTCACTGTGCTACGTCACTACGGACCCTAGAACATAGCCTCCTATATACTTCATGCCTGCCCATCGGCGCCGAGAACGCAGGGAACCGGTCGTCGCGCCTAGTGCCGTCACTCGCCACCAGTTGGCGGTGCTACCCCAGAATAGAGATTAGAGATTTGAGATAGAGACTTTGAGATAGAGATTAGAGATAGAGACTTTAGAGATTTCAGTAGCTCAGAAAAGACCTTTATGGATAGCATTTCTAGATATTAAAGGAGCTTATGACAACGTAGACAGGGAATTGTTGTGGGATATTCTTCAATACGAAGGCATAGATGACGATTTCGTGGAGCTGCTGAGGGAGATATATCGAGACAACCAAGTACAAGTGGCATGGGAAGGCCGAAAAGGAAATGAAATGGTGGGAATTCACCAAGGATTGAAGCAAGGATGCCCTCTGTCACCATTGTTGTTCACGCTTTACGTCAAGGGCATAGAAAGACGACTGGAAAACAGCGAATTAGGTTTTGATTTATCCTACATGCGTAATGGACAAATGGTGCAACAGAAGATCCCTGGACTGATGTACGCAGACGACATTGTGCTACTAGCGGACAATAAAAAAGATTTACAGATACTTGCGAATATCTGTGGGAACGCAGCGACAAATCTAGGCCTTAAGTTTAGCACAGAGAAATCAGGGATTATGATCTTTAATGAGCACACGAGTAACTTCGTGGTGTCAATTCAACAGCAAGTAATACCCATAGTGAAGCAATATAAGTACCTCGGCGTACACATAAACGAAGGAAAGAATTACTCAAGCAACCACCAAGATAATCTGAAAATAAAGGGGAAGCGGAATGCAGCATTAATGAAACACAGAGCACTGTGGGGCCACAATAAGTATGAGGTGGTGCGTGGAATCTGGAAAGGAGTAATGGTGCCAGCGCTAACATTCGCAAATGCCATTATATGCTTAAAATCGGATATATTGGTGGGTTTGGAAGTTAACCAAAGATCAGTAGGCCGGTTGGCTTTGGGAGCACACGGTAATACGACAAATGAGGCAGTGCATGGAGACATGGGTTGGGCCTCTTTTGAAGTCAGAGAAGCACAAAGCAAAATTAGTTTTGAAGAAAGGCTCAGGAACATGGATGAAAATAAATGGGCGGCTAAAGTGCACAAGTATCTCTACATGAAAAGCGTGGACACAGAATGGAGGAAGAGGTCAAGGAAGTTGGCAACCAAGTACAGGATAATCGAAACTGTAAATAGACAACCAGGGGTCATCAGAAAGAAAGTGAGAGAAATAGAGACCGTGAATTGGATGCAAAGAATGGAAACGAAAAGGACAATGGAGATTTACAAGAATGAGAAGAAAGAAATTAGAAGGGAAAATCTGTACGATAACACAAAGGGCAGTGCCTTGCTATTTGAGGCTCGAGCCGGTTGCCTAAGGACGAAAACATATCGGAACAAATATTCGGAATTAGATGAGACATGTGTATGCTGCAGTAAAGATCCAGAGACCACTCAGCACATCCTAATGGAATGCGACGGGATCCACCCAGCGAGAACCGTAGGTAACGTGCAACTCCCAGAAGCGCTTGGGTTTAAAGTGGAAGGAAACATAAACAGATCAGCCGTAGAGATCAGCAAGAGACGATTAGAGTACTGGTGGAAAAAAAGTAGGGAAAAGATGGATGCGACCTGATCTCTTAAAATCATAGGCAGCGGTACAAGGTAAATTTTTGAAAAAGAAAAATAATGATAGGTATACAAAAATGCAAGATAAAGAACATGTATAGTATACCTGATTAAATCAAGCAGGCTAGGTGACTATTTGTCGCCGCCCCGTTTCAAAGGGGATGCCAATAGATCATCATCATCATCATCATCAATCATCAGAAATACAGGACGCTCTACGGCGGCGTGCGCTGTAGCATAACTGTATATCACGCTATTTTTTTACCGGTGCCGATTCTATTGTTTTACAACATCTGCGGGCGTTTAACGCCGACACAGAAGCGTATAGGCCGCCGCGCATTGCTTCTTCCAAAAGAAAAGAACAATAAAAGGAAAACCACAGCTCTTATCTGTACTAGTATGAAGCTTCATTTTCCTCTGCTTATTATTACATATGTTTTGTATGTCAGTGTAGAGAAAGAATAATGTCGGCTGTAATAACTCCACAACAAAAACTTTTATTACCATCATTTGGATTTAAAGTTTGTGAAGCTTTCGTGACAGGGGCTCCTGTGAAAAAACTTTTCCGATGTCGTTCTTGTCCGTTATCTTCAGTGCAAAATTAGTGAATAGATGGCGCAACAACTTTGTCACCATGATCTCAAACAGCTTCTCGTGATGCTCAGGCACTGAACAATTCAATAGTTCACGCTCTCGCAGCACTTGAGCAGCATTCACGGCAGTCTCCCTCAACGGCTGCTTAAAATTTCTTAGCTTAGCGAGCACTACTTCAACCTACTTGTGCGAAGAGTTCAGCACAACTAAGCACAACTACGAGTTCGTCTGACCGATACAGCAGACGGCTTCTGTCTTGAAGCCTAATCAGAGAATCTGATGGCGCCGAGGGCTTGGACTTTGTCAACAAACTGAGGCATTCTTTGCAAGACACCCGCTCATTAACAGCTTAACAGCTCTTTATAGGTATCCGCCAACCATCGCTAGTGCTGCACATTCTGGCGAACGAAGCGTTTTTTTTTTGCGCCGGGTAATGTGGTTGAACAGCGCTGCTGTCGTCTCTTTGGGAAATTTTTTAGGTAGTTCTGGCGTAGTGCTTACGCTCAGTTGCCGGCGTAGCGACGAGCGTGTGCTATCTTCCGTGTCCATCACGTTGTTGTTTGTCGATGTTGACGCAATGCCTGTCTGCAGAGACTTTTCTGTTCCGCACAAAACTGCCTTTGAGTCTGTCTGATCGTTGCTTCCAGCTGACCTCCTCAACCACCTAAAAAAAGATTCATTGGCGTCAGACGAGAGCTTTCTAGTGAGAACAAATCGAAAGTGCATCTCTCTCAGCAAGTATCTGACGCATTCCACGTTTGACACATTCAAACTTAAAGCCACTTCTCTGGAAGTTCTTCATCGCTCGGAATTTCATGAAATGAGATGCCTAGGACCTTTCTCTTACTGTACGAGGTGCATCCAGGTCCACAACAATACGCCATACTACTGGGTATCAACTCGCAAAGCGCCCTATCAAACCGCTTAAAGTAGCACAACTCACTCGTGACCACAATGTCTTCTTTTCGGCCAGAAGGCTTTCATTTGAGCTGCTGCTAGACGTCCTCAATACGGAACCGACAGTGTCACCACAGCCACAGTCGTTCAATACCATGCCGCAGCTAACCGCGTCAATCCAAGGCAGAAGGCAAGTTTTCCCAGCCGTGGACTGCTGCAGAAAGGTAATCTCCCAACAAACCAGCGAACCGTCGGCAGGCTAGGCAAATTAATATTGTCTCGATTTGACACTAATGGAGACGCGCACACGCAATTTTTCCCGCCTTTAACCATGCACGGCGGCTAGCGAACTATTCTGGGGTAGCAGCGCCCCTAGCGGGCGACCTGCGAGGAGGTCAGGAGAGGAGGTTGAACGGCGCTCCCGGAGTGATTGCGCGGGCACAGAAAGTATATAGGAGGCTATGCCTAGAATACCGCAAAGCCATTTTGCAGGGACAACCGTTGCTCCCGTCGTTTCAATTGGTAAAGCGGCGGCCTTAATAGCCGCCTCAGTAAAACACCTGCGGTGAACAACCATGCCGTCGCGCTGCGTTGCCATTCCCCTAATAGTCAGGGAATGGAAAGATCATTGTTATGACTAACTTTATCACGGATTAGAGGGCCTCGATGCGCGCGGGCATCAAGGCACCCTATCAAGGATAGCACTGCAGCGCCCCTGGCGACTGCTCACCGTATGAACTCCCTCGTGCGTGCGACCCTCTACAATGTATCCGCTTCTAAGCTTTCGCCTTACTGTCGCCACTCGCGGCAAAAAAGTGCAAAATTTAATAATTCGCTCGATCTCTGTTTGTCATCAAACATTTATAGCCTTCTAAACGAAAAACAGATACTTCAAGAAATAAAGTGTTTCTTATTTTATTTGTTGTATTTTAACGTAATCGATTGAGGGAAAGTGTAGGCGCAACAATGCACCGCATGTGCCCTGTTCGCATTCGACAGAGGATAGACAGATAATGCTCGAAAGAGGAGGCACGCTGTCACAAAAGAGCGCGTAATCAAAGCGCGCGCCGAGTGTCGCGCAAGCCAGCGAAAGAACACGCCGGTCCCGCGGCAACTTCAACAGAGGGGGAGAGCGCATACGCCTCAAGCAACCACGCTAACAACGGCGCCGAAACGTCTGGAACGAGGTTCGACGAAGCGACGTTAACCGGAGAGAGAGAGAAAGCACACGCGCGCGCCGAGACTCCTTCTCACCCGGCGAGCCGAGAGAGATAACAACAGCGTGAGCGTGCGTGAACAGCATGAGTCATCATCACCCCCCCTCGAGAATGTTCCGAAAGCAGCGGTCGAAGGTACGAGAAAAGAGTAGAAGCTTCCCAACCTTTGGCCGTGCTACGGAATCACAACTCCGATCGAATGTTCGAGAAGGACCGTCGACGGCTATATAAACGCCGTGCGAGCATTGTCACTTAGGAATCCAGGAGTCCAGTGAGGAATTCAAGAGTTGAGTCCGCACCGTGAAGTGATGTAACGTGAAGACCAAGCGTCTGCGGAAGAAGGGGATTCCCCGGCAAGCTAGTCGACGAGTTCATCGAGCGTCTGCATTTCCGGAAGAAGTTCCTTCTTCGAGATTTGCTCCCAAGTTACGCCGAGATCGTCTGACTCCAAGACCAACCAGCACGGTGAATACGATTGGACACTTAGTGTTCCTATTTATTTTGTACTTTACGTGTTGGACTCTTGTGCTTGTCGTTATTTTCTGTGATTGTTAATACCCATCTGATTTGTATTGTGTTGTGTCTAGCCTAAGTGTGCAAGTTTGTGTGTAACTGCCTTGTGTGAAGAATATATTTTGTTGTGTTTTGACAACTCTGGGCTCTGACTCGGTCTTTGGACAGCAACCGGCGTTCGCTGGCGCACCAGAGGGCCCACTCTTAATTGTCCTTGCTTTCGTGGGATTATTTTCGGAAGCTGATAAGTCGGCTTTGGAATTTAGTCCGGCGTCTGCGCCTCGTTCACCGGGGTCTGTGACAATATTTCTGGCGTCCGCGACAGGACCTTTCTGGTGCAAATTGTGTGTCCATAGTAGGGAGAAAGAGCCTAGGGTCGTTTACATTGCTATTGTAAACGATTTTGAGTGTTGCACCACGTTTCGCTAACTTGTGTGCAGAGAGCAGTTCGATTGTTGAAATCTAGGCAGATAATTTTTGCACGCGGCTAGATTTTTGAAGGGCATTATGGATCTTGAGAAATTAGTTGCCCTTGGTGAGAAGATGGGTCTTTCCGGAGCGGAATTACGGAAGTGGGTTAGCCAGAAGGAAAAGGAAGCTCTAGAAAGAGAGAGAGAAAGGCTAGCGGCCGAAAGGACCAAAGAGGAAAGAGAAGCAAAGGAGCGACAGATAACAGAGGAAAGAGAAGCAAAGGAGCGACAGATAAGAGAAGAAAGAGAAGCAAAGGAGCGAGAAAGAGAGGCGATGGAGCGAAAAGAAGAAAGAGAAGCAAAGGAGCGACAGATCAGAGAAGAAAGAGAAGCTGAAATAGCTGAGAGAGAAAGACAGAGACAGCATGAGTTAGAACTCGAACGACTTCGATTGCAGCAGCGTACAGACGCTCCCGCCCAGGCAAGAGTCGATAGCACTGAAAGGGAAGAAACTAGCTTCCGTCTGAACCCAAGCAAACTGCTTGTGGCATTCGATGAAAGAAAACATGATATGGATGCCTATTTGCATAGATTTGAGACAGTTGCTAAAAGCCAGAATTGGCCAGAGGATCAATGGGCCACTGCATTGAGTACGTGTTTGGGCGGTGAAGCACTTAGTGTGTACGGTAGGCTGACGCCAACCGATGCCTCTAATTATGGAAGGGTGAATGCTGCTTTACTGAAAAGATTTAGGTTCACCGTAGAAGGCTTCCGAGATAAGTTTAGGACCGGAAAGCCCGCCGATGGCGAGACTGCCACGCAATTTGCCGCGCGGCTCAGTCACTATTTTGATAGGTGGACCGAACTTTCAGAGACTGCACAGGAGTACGGTGCGCTTAGAGAGCTTCTGATCAAGGAGCAGTTCCTCATCAGTTGCCACCCGAGCCTGTCTCTCTATCTGAAAGAAAGGAAAGCTAAATCGCTTCAAGATATGTTGGAATTGGCAGACCAATTTTTGGAAGCACAGGGAGGCACCAATCTCTCCAAGATCAGAAAAGAGGAGCCAGAGGATGCAAAGAAACCGGCATCCGATGAAAGGAGAAACCCTCCGAAGCCTGTTCCGAGGTGTTATCTTTGTAACCGACTAGGCCACCATGCTAGCAGTTGTCGGACCAACTTTACGCGCCCCAACGAGGTTAAATGTTTTAAATGTGGGCGAACGGGGCACAAAGCCGATTCATGTCGCAACGGAGTGAAGGAAACTCCCCAAGCATCCTGTGTGTATGCCCCACCAAAACATCAAGAAGAAGACATAAACGACGGCTTTGTAGAACTTCGAGACGGAAAAAGAATTCCGGTCGTTAATGCGGTGATGACCCAACGCCCCGAATTTCCCGCTAAGGGAATGCCTGTACATGCCGGAAGAATGGCAGGCAAACAAATTACGGTGTTACGAGATTCCGGCACCAGCACAATGATCGTGCGGAGGGACCTGGTCAAAGACGAAGAGCTCACGGGCGAAACCAGTTTGGTCTACCTAGTCGATGGTACGGTTAGGAAGCTTCCTGAAGCCAAGATTGAGGTCGATACCCCCTATTACAGTGGGAAAGTCACTGCGCTTTGCATGGACAACCCACTGTACGACCTAATCATAGGGAACATCGAGAGAGTTCGCGCCCCAGACGATCCGAAACCATTGGAAGAAGAGCCGAAGACCGAACCCTCGACGATTGAAGAGGCACGCGGAAAACCATCAGCCTCTGACGAGAACACCGCGGCAGCTGTCACCCGAGCTCAAGCAAAGGCTCAGGCAAAACTTTCCCAGCTCCCTTCCAGACCCAATTCCGAAAATAAACCGACCGGGACTCATAATCACAATTCGAAGCCTTTCCATCGAAAAACCAAGGACCGGAAATTTAAATTTAAGAGCCGTTGACGATTATCCGTGGTGCAAAGCGTTTTGATTGAGTGCACCGAGTGTTTGTTTATGTATCATGTTTATGTTTATGTATTTGTTTCTGTTCTGTAAACTACCCTGTCATAGTTTTGTATACTTGTTGCACATGTTATATTTCTTATGATTGTCTTGTTACGAGAGATGTATTATTGTGTAATATAAGTGTACTAGTTATACGAGCGATGTGTTATTGTGTAGTCCACGCGTACTTTTGTGACTTGTGTTTGTATTCGATGTATCGCAAGTGATGTGTGATTTGTGGTGGACTGATTTATGGACTTACGGACTCTTGTGTAGTGGACTCTTGTGCGCGCTTCTTTTGTGGTTTCTTGAATATTATTGCATAATATTCTTAAAGTGGGGGGCAGTGTCACAAAAGAGCGCGTAATCAAAGCGCGCGCCGAGTGTCGCGCAAGCCAGCGAAAGAACACGCCGGTCCCGCGGCAACTTCAACAGAGGGGGAGAGCGCATACGCCTCAAGCAACCACGCTATCAACGGCGCCGAAACGTCTGGAACGAGGTTCGACGAAGCGACGTTAACCGGAGAGAGAGAGAGAGCACACGCGCGCGCCGAGACTCCTTCTCACCCGGCGAGCCGCGAGAGATAACAACAGCGTGAGCGTGCGTGAACAGCATGAGTCATCATCACCCCCCCTCGAGAATGTTCCGAAAGCAGCGGTCGAAGGTACGAGAAAAGAGTAGAAGCTTCCCAAGCTTTGGCCGTGCTACGGAATCACAACTCCGATCGAATGTTCGAGAAGGACCGTCGACGGCTATATAAACGCCGTGCGAGCATTGTCAGTTAGGAATCCAGGAGTCCAGTGAGGAATTCAAGAGTTGAGTCCGCACCGTGAAGTGATGTAACGTGAAGACCAAGCGTCTGCGGAAGAAGGGGATTCCCCGGCAAGCTAGTCAACGAGTTCATCGAGCGTCTGCATTTCCGGAAGAAGTTCCTTCTTCGAGATTTGCTCCCAAGTTACGCCGAGATCGTCTGACTCCAAGACCAACCAGCACGGTGAATACGATTGGACACTTAGTGTTCCTATTTATTTTGTACTTTACGTGTTGAACTCTTGTGCTTGTCGTTATTTTCTGTGATTGTTAATACCCATCTGATTTGTATTGTGTTGTGTCTAGCCTAAGCGTGCAAGTTTGTGTGTAACTGCCTTGTGTGAAGAATATATTTTGTTGTGTTTTGACAACTCTGGGCTCTGACTCGGTCTTTGGACAGCAACCGGCGTTCGCTGGCGCACCAGAGGGCCCACTCTTAATTGTCCTTGCTTTCGTGGGATTATTTTCGGAAGCTGATAAGTCGGCTTTGGAATTTAGTCCGGCGTCTGCGCCTCGTTCACCGGGGTCTGTGACACACGCCCTTTACGCGCCTTAGAAAGGCGTGGCAAGTGGCTCACGGCAAGTCTGCAGATAAACAGCGGTACAGTCACGGTATTGCTAAATGGTGATAATACGTTGATAACAATACGCGGCGCTGGCGCGTTTTGCTGCGCAGTCGTCTTTGCTTGAAGCACGGAATCACTGTGCCGCGCAGGGTGCGCTCATGTTGTCATACGCGGCTTTATCTCGACATTTCTTTTTGCGTGCTGTTCTTGCATGTTCCTTGCTATCTCCGTTCACTGACTGCCATCGAGCAAACTCGGGTGAAACTCGTGCGAACGAGAAACTCGGCGCATCCTGCATAGCACCCCATTTCACAAATTGTAGCCGGTCGGTCCGCATGGCATATTCATTCGGAACAAATTTTGAGGATGACCGAAGTTTCTAGATAAGTGTTCCCCGAGTTTGCGACGAAACGCATTGGTGTTGGGATTATTTTTCATAAAGTCCCTACACATTTTTTGGGCTTTCTTTAAGTAGCGACAAGCTTTGAAGCCCCGCCGACGAATCTCATTTGGCGCTCATTTCGGCGGCCATGTTCTTCCTAACGCTGTTCCCGGCAGTCACTTGCATGCTGCTGCGAGCAAACTTGAGGGTAGGCTAAACACGCATTTTGTTTCTATGCGTCTTTATCCTTTTGTCTTTTCCTTGTGCGAAGGATTTTCTCTGGTCGGCGCCACCGCAGCTAGAAATGCGGCAGGCGTCGTATTGCGCGACCGCAATACAACGCGGCAGGCGTCGCCGCAAAGACATTTTTCTTGTTTGGCCTCGACAGTGCAGTCTTAAGCCGCTTTTAGGTTCGTATTTGACTATCTGGCCGCCTTGCTTGAGACTTATATTTGACTAATGCAGCGCAGAAGCGGCCGTTGACGGTTGCATGCTATCTATGCGAATACGCCGCTTCAGGAGGTTAGGATGAACATGGCTGCCGGCGGAGGTAGATGTCGCTACTTAAGAGAGAGCAGAACATGTAGGGACTTTAGTTTTTAAGTGTCAACGCATGAAAAGGCATTTTGTTACATTAGTAATGGGAACAACGCCACATTCGTACCTCGAATTCGACACCGTTTATCTGAAAACTGGTGGAAGTTGCAAAATTATTTTTATGTGGATCTCCCTCGTGAAATCCCTGCCAATTCCTAAATTGCAATATGTGCGCTAACGTAACTAGATATATTGTTGTGTTGTGCAATTTTGTTAATTTGTCAAATATGTATTTTCATTCATTTTGCATGTAATGTAGGCCTCTCATAGTAATCGGGATAGATGTGCAGATTTTTGCTTTATGCCGCAGACGATTTTTAGAAAATTCTGTGATTTTTTAAATTTTAAAATAACACCATACAAATGGCTGTAGGGGTATTACACATAGTTAGGCTACGCAAAAGCATGAAGTACAATTGGGCATCGAGTCGAAAAAATAACTCGCATCCCAGAAGTAGAAGATCATATTAGCGATTGCTGTGGCTTTTCTTTTAGAATTACGATTTATTGATTATATTACTATTTAGTAGTAATGAATAACTTTGAAGAGTGTGGGTGTAGGCCAGCTAGTGATTCATGATTTGAGAAATTAAGAAAAAGACATGGGACCAACACACGGCTCGTGTTGTTTCTTTCTCCGTCCGGTGTGATTTTTCTGCAGCAACTTCCGAAATCATGAAGAACTTCACAGCTGCCACTTCAACGACATTGTAAAGCTTTCGTTTAGACATGTACAATGTTCTACGAGCTATACGTGATGTAAAACAACAAATGTAATACTGTGAAGGTCAGCTACAGGGCTAACTTCTTCGCACACGCCTACGACGCAAAAATTCGGGGCTGCTTGTACGAAGTACGAGGTGCTTTACCAAAAGTTCTGGGAATTCTGTCGTAAAAAAACTGTGTTCACCATAACGCCTAATCAGTCCTCTCTCATTCAAAGTAGTTCCCTTGAGCATGTATATACCGATACGAGCGTTTCTGCCACTATTCCATGTATTCGTGGAACTCTCCAAGCACCAGGCTAAGGACGAACGAATCTGGAGTCTAGCAGGCTTAATGAAGAAACAATTCGAAATGCTCTATACGCAGACGGAACGACTAGGACAACGCATGGAAGCAAATGAAACCAGAATGGGCAAACTTGAAATCCGAACTGCAGCATTAGAGAACACCCTGGCAGAAAATCGGCACGCACCGGTGGGGCCTATAAAGAATGTGAAACCATACCAGAGACCCGCCGTAGCAGACAGTAGTATGGCCATTGAGGGGTGGGGGGGAGGCACCAATTAGCAACAAGCATGACCCCGAATAAAAATAGCACTGAATATCTGATCTGGCAATGGAACTGCCGAGGGTTTCACCGGACACGGGGAAACCTGCAGCAGTTCCTCTTAGGAGAAGAAACCCCAGATGTCATGGCCTTGCAAAAAACTATGGGACCGGCAAAACTATCAGGGTATAAATCCTATGGCGCCCCTGACGAGAAAGCACTCGTTCTAACCCTAGTCAAAAGAAACTTGGCAGTGATGCACCACGAAACCGCGAAACGTAGAGCACGTCCTCTTAGAAATAATACCGGCGTGCAAGAACGACGGCCGCCTATTTGTCCTAAACATCTATAGCTCTCCAAGACACAGGAGTAGGGTCGGGCCTCTGTTCTGAAAAACTTTTCACATAGCAAAGCAAAACACTGGGGTAGTAATAGGGGACTTTAACGCGCCGCACCCCGCGTGGGGCTATCGCAGAGATACCGTCAAAGGACGGAATCTCTGGATAGACGTACAACAGGAGAGGCTCACACTTATTACGGATCTTCAACAACCCACGCGCACGGGTAACAGCGTAAGCGTGGACACCACACCTGACCTCACGTTCACAAAGAATACACAGGGCCCCAAGTGGGCAAACACAGAAGACGATTTGGGCAGTGACCACTTCATTATAGCCCGAACAATACACACGGGACCCACAAAAAAGAAAGGTAGGAAATTGACGATGGTGGATTGGGATATATTCAGACAGGCACAAGAAAAGAACACAATGGCAGACATCGATTGCGTAGAAATTATTGCGGACATTGATAAATGGACACAACAGATACACAAGGCGGTAAAGCAGGCTATTCGAGAAATTTCCGAGGAAGCAGGGCTCGAAGCAGCCGACAGCAAACTCCTCCACCTGTGAGAGGCGCGCAGAAGCCTACAGAGACGGTGGAGGCGCCAAAGGCTGAATACGGTCCTGCCACGGCGAATAGCGCGTTTAGACAGGGAGATTTAATATCACGCGAACCGCTTGGACCGACAGCAATGGTAGTCTACATGCAACAGCATGGAAGTCCAGCTCGGGCTGGGCAAAACGTGGAACTTCCTCCGATGTCTCTTAGACCCCGAGGGCAGCAAAACGACACAGAGGCAGAACCTCAACAAGATCACCCACACTTACACGGGAACCAACATCGAACTCACTCGCTACATGCTAAACAGATAAATAGGAAGCATTACGCGAGAACCACAGAATGTGTACGTGGGCAGCGAAAACCCCGCATTGGACGCGGAGATCACGGAGGCCGAGGTGAGGGCCGAAATACTCAGGCTACGCACAAAGTCGTCATCGGGCCCGGATGGCATCGCAAACAAGATTCTCCGAAACCCAAGTGACGACTCCGTCGCGGCAATCACAAAATACATGAACGCGTGCTGGGAGCGGCGCGCCATACCGCCGCAGTGGAAAACGGCGCACGTGTTGATTATCCCCAAACCCGGGAAGAAATTGCTGATTGAGAACGTCAGACCCATCTCTGTAACCTCGTGCGTGGGGAAGCTGATGGAGCTCGTTGTTGTCACTAGATCAAGCAACTACATGGAGGACAGAGGTCTGGATCCGCTGACGCTAATCGGCTTCAGGCAGGCCGAAAGTGTCCACGCAGGACGTCCTGCTCTAAATCAAACATCAAATGCTCGACGCACCGGGCAGAGGAACGGGACTGAAAGCCATCTTAGGGCTGGACCTCACTGAGGCCTTCGATAATATTACGCACAAAGCGGTCCTAGGGAACCTCGAGGACCTGGGGGTAGGTCGCCAGGCCCACACCTACGTCCAAGACTTCCTCTCGAACCACACAGCTCAAATCACGATAGGAGAAATCAAGTCGGTTAACATAGAACTGGGTAGTAGGGGAACGCCGCAAGGCTCGGTATTGTCCCCCTTTGTCTTCAACGTCGCCATGATCGGCCTGCCGAAAATCTTGAGCAAGATCCGCGGCCTCAACCCCAACCTGTACGCCGACGACATAACGTTGTGGGTGAGAGGCGGCAGCGAACGCCAAATCGAGGAAACCCTCCAACAGGCCATGGAGGCCGTCGAACGCTAAGCGGCAGAGAAGAGGCTCAGTTGCTCCTCTCAAAAGTCCGAACTCCTGCTTGTGTACCCTACGACCAGGAAACAATAAGAAGGAACACCGAACATTAACATCAAGGTGAATGGGGGTGCGATACCTATCGTAGACCAAATCAAAGTCCTAGGACTCCGGTTACATGCGCAAGGCAGAAACCTCGGTACCATCAAGACGCTAGAGAACAGCGCACAGCAAACACTAAGGCTAATCAAACGGATTGCCAATAGACACTAAGGCATGATGGAGGTCAGCCGAAATCGTTTAGTGCAGCGGCCTTCGTCATAAGCCGCGTCGTCTATGTGACACCGTACCTAACATTTGGCGTGGCAGAAAAAAACAAGATGGAATGCATCATCAGACGAGCTTTCAAACAGGCAATTGGCATCCCAGTCACAACACCCAAGGACAAACTCTTAGAGTTGGGGCTACACAACACGCTTGACGAACTAATCGAGGCGCACATTACCGCCCAATACGAAAGACTCGCACAAACCCCAACGGGGCAACACATTCTACAGACACTCAAAATTCGATATGAAGCGCCACACGGCATGAAACTAAGCATTCCACTAGAGACGAGGAGGGAATTTAAAATTCCTACACTGGCCAAGAACCTGCACTGGGAGCACCACAAGGACCGACGAGAGGCAAGGGCGCGCCACATTGAGTGCAAATACCATGACGTAGAGGGCGTGGCCTACGTAGACGTCGCGGAATGCAGAGAACCCAAAGGGATGTCCGTAGTAGCGGTAAACGCGGACGGAGAACCCTTCGCGAGCGGCACCGCGAGAACGGACAACGCCGAAGTTGCGGAGGAAGCGGCCATAGCATTAGCGGTGGCCTCCACGAAAGCGAGAATTATCATAAGTGACTCGAAAATTGCAGTTCATAATTTCGCCAGAGGGCGTATCTCGCCAGAGGCGATCAACATTCTAAACAAAAAAGTTGCAGTGGCTTAGCTCGGCTATGCCAGGATATACGTAGCGTTAGCAAAGGTTCAGCTGATTATTCTTAGCTTTCCCGGTTGTCTCCTACGCTCAACCGCTAATTGCCAGGCAACTACTTCGGGATCCGATGAGTCAAGCTTCTCCGTTCTTCTGCGCTGTTGAGCAGCATTTGCGCTCTCCTTCTCCGTGGCTATACCACACTGGCAAACGCCAGTCAGAAGCGCAGCGGCTCCAGCGCAGTGTCAGACGGCGACTCCACAGCGAGCGCGCGCCGGCGCCAGTGCGTCTACCACGGCTACGACGTCACTCCTCTGGAATGCGCAGGCCGGCGGCGGTGAGTCGCGCGCGGTGGCGGCGGAGTGCGCGAGAGGTGCCGGCTCCGGTGGCTCCGGTGCGCAAGCCGTGTGACATCACTGATCCTTGCGCATGCGCAGCACGGCTCTTGATGTGCCGCGCGAAACGGGCTTGGCTAGGCCAGTGTAGCTAACGCTACAATAACAGCGACCGTCATCGCGGGACGATCCAAATAATTTGGGCACCCGCGCACTCCTCTCTGCCCGGCAACGAGGCGGCTCACAACGTAGCTCGAGGACTTACTCGCCGAGCAATTGAGCTGGCCCAGCCGGGAACGAGAGGAGACCACGTAGTCAGCTACAAGGAAATAACCGATTACTATCATCTGGGAAGGGCCCGGTACCCACCAGCTCATCCCGCACTAACCAGCAAACAGGCGGTGGCCTGGCGCCTCCTGGAAAAAAACATGTATCCAAACCCGGTGGCCTGCAGCGGATTCTATCCAGGGCAATACAACGATCACTGCAAATTACTTAAAGCTAGGGCGGATTTGCCACATATTTTTTGGGCGTGCTCGAAGGCGGCTCCTTTGGAGGGCCGCAATAGCAGGGGGAGCCCCTGCTGCTCAGCTCCAGCCAGCAAGACCAGGTCGGGGCCGTCCAGCTAGCCGAGGCAGCCGCTGAGGCCCATGGCATCTCGGCCGTCTGCTAGGCGGAGGGAGGCTGCGTCCGCCCTGGTGAATTGCTCGCACCAATAAAAGTTGCATCTCTCTCTCTCTCTGCAAGTAGCACTGTTTGCTTTATACCCTTATCGATCTACTCCATTCGCACTTATTTACTTTACACTCATTTTGTTCTTACAGCCAATTCATTGTATATATTTGTTTATGATTGGTTTGTAGTTTTGTAAATGGTCGCTTATTAAGGCGAAAGTCACATGCGGTATGTCTCATGATGAGGTCACAGTTTCAAGGCCATTTCAAAATCGCGCTGTCAACATGAAACGGTCCTCTAAGGATAAGAAGCGATAATGCGCAAAAAACCAAGATTAAGGGAGGAAGATAATTAAGTAAGCGAAGTGAAGTGATAATGGGTATACAGAGAGGTGAATTAAGAGTGAATTGATGATGAATTAAAGGGTTTAGTTGGGTAATACAGATGCTCCTGTAGGCTCCTGTGAAGGCTCAGAGTTGGATAAAGAGGCTCCTTCTATAACTAGTTATGAAGTTAGAAGGGCCTTGCAAGGCAAGACCAGGAGAAAAGCTGCTGGAGATAATGAAATAACAGTCGATTTAATCAAAGATGGGGGAGATATGCTTCAAATGCTTGCAGCCCTTTATACGTAGTGCCTCACGACTTCAAGTGCTGGAAGAACGCCAACATTATACTAATCCATCAGATAGACGTTAAAGATTTGAAGAATTATAGGCCCATTAGCTTGCTTTCGATATTGTATATCATATTCACCAAGATAATTTCCAATAGAATAAGGGCAACACTTCAATTTAGTCAACCAAGAGAACAGGTTGGCTTTAGGAAGGGATATTCTACGATGGATCATATCCGTGCCATCAATCAGGTAATCGAGAAATCAGCGGAGTGCAATCAACCTCTCTATATGGCTTTCATTGATTATGAAAAGGCATTTGTTTCAGTAGAGACACCAGCAGTCACAGAGGCATTGCGTAATCAAGGAGTACAGGAAGCATACGTTAATATCTTCGCAGATATCTACAAGGATTGCACAGCAACCTTGCTTCTCCACAAGAAAACTAGAAAGTTACCTATCAAGAAAGGGGACAGGCAAGGAGACAAAATCTCTCCAATGCTATTCACTGCATGCTTAGAAGTGTTCAAGCTCTTAGACTGGGAAGGCTTAGAAGTGAGGATCAACGGCGAATATCTCGGCAACCTTCGGTTTTGTAGATGACATTGTCCTACTCAGCAACAATGGGGACGGATTACAGCATATGATTGAGAAACCTAACCGAGAAAGTGTAAGAGTGCAGTTGAAGATTAACATGCAGAAAAACACTAGGTGGGTTGATGAAGTTAGGAAATTTGCAGGCGCAAGTTGGAATCAGCTAGCGCAAGACAGGGATAACTGGAGATCACAGGGAGAGCCTTCGTCCTGCAGTGGATATAAATGTAGGCTGATGATGATGCAGAAGGAGGAAGAGAATGTTCATTAGCCTGCCAAGGGAACAAGAATTCAGATTCGCCAGTCGGCTTCTACAGTCTATAAAGGAGCACGTCAATTTATCACAGAGGACCCTGATCATGAGAAGGAAATTTACAGGATAAAATTGGATTGGAGTGCATACGGCAGCCATTGCCAAATACTGACTGGGAGCTTACCACTGTCGTTGAAAAGAAGAGTGCACAATCATTGCTTTCTACCGGTGCTAACATATGGGGCAGAAACTTGTAGGTTAACAAATAATCTAAAGAACAAGTTAAGGACCGCGCAAAGAGCAATGGAAAGAAAAATGTTAGGCCTAGCGTTAAGAGACAGCAAGAGAGCGGTGAGGATCAGCGAGAAAACGGGGATAGCCGATATTCTAGTTGACATTAAAAGGAAAAAATGGAGCTGGGCAGGTCATGTAATGCGTAGGATGGATAACCGGTGGACCAGTAGAGTTACAGAATGGATACCAAGAGAAGGGAAGCGCTGTCGAGGACGGCAGAAAACTAGGTGGGGTGATGAAGATAGGAAACTTGCAGGCGCAAGTTGGAATTAGCTAGCGCAAGATGGGGGTACTTGGAGATCGCAGGGAGAGGCCTTAGTCCGGCAGTGGACATAAATATAGACTGCTGATGATGATGATGTCCTGAGCGTCGCTGAACAGAACATTGTCATCCGTAAGCCGAAGGGTGCTGAGATATTAGCCGTTGATCATCGCGCTTAATCATTTCCTGTCTAATTGCTTGGATATGTCTTCTAAACATGTGAATATAATTGGAAAGATTGTGTCTCATTGCCTGACCGCTTTCTCGATAATATATTTTTCCACTTTTCTTGCGGGTAATTAAAACATGTGAAGCCGGAACTATAACTGAGGAAGAGTCGAAGCCTGAGACGTTACGGCTACGTGCGCTGTAGCTGAACGTAAATATGGAAGTTACTCGTAAGTGAAATAATTATTCGGTTGTCAGCTGAATGCGCAAGCACGACAACCTTGATGTGAAGTTTGTTCAGTCATTCAGTACAATCCAAAAGATACGCACTTACATCTCTAATTGCGCATAAATGTCGCAGCTTTGTCCAAACACACTGAATTCAGTGATCGAACTGTGTGCATCCGGAAGAGCGCAGAAGGCAGCATAATTAAAGTGACGTAAATGCTGATCTTTCTGATACGACGCGTTTTAGTGACCACGCTTAGCGTAGTGCACGCTTCACATTGTTCATTTCGCGATACCAGGTCACTGTGACCGGCTTTTTCAGAGCATCATGTTGACCTGACTACTGCGCAGCCGGCGCGGAGCATCGTGAGTCAGTCGCCGGCCGGAAGAAAATTCCTGCGCTGGAATTCACAAACACATATGAAGCGTTTCTTAAGTTACAAAATAAAAACTACAGAAAGAACATCTCACGAAGTGACTGAAAGGCGTGAGCGACGTCATTTCTCACAGCACTGAAGTTAGTCTGGGGTTTGGAACAAGCATGGTAAGCCAATCATAAGACTAAAGGCTCATTCACACCGGCGACTTGAGGAGGTCGCGCGACCATTTGCGACTCGCGAACAAAAAGCGACCGAAGGCGACTGATGTTCACACCGGCAAGCCCGGCTGAGCGCGACCTGCAAGTCGCAATCCCGGACATTCTCGTTCTTCAGCGAGAATTCTAGGGATCTACGCAGTCAGCGCGCACTTCGCTGGCACTATGTAAATTGGTTTCGCGTTCCGGCAACAGCCATGCATTTTGTTTCGAGCGATGGCTGGATTTTGATTCGAGCGAACAGGAAGAAGCCGTCCCTGTGCTGATGTGATCCGCCGGGGTGTCAGCTGTGGCAGCGCGGAAGCCTCCGAAGAAAACGCGACGCTCGTGGGTGCGCCCGTGCCTCCGCCCGCGTGAAGTTACCGGCCACGCAAGCCGCCTCCTGCCCGAACTTTGTGCGCATGACAACGAATATTATCGAGAGAGAGCAAGTCGTAATTTCTAGTTCGCATTGAGTATTATTCGGTGCGTAATATTAAAGCAAAGCTGTTCACCCGCTGTTCACCTTTGGGTGGCGTGCTCATCCAACGAACGGCAGCTGGAAAAAGGGTTTGTGTTGTGCTTTCTTTTCCTGCTGTTTAGCTTCCAGCGAATGCGACCGCGTACATTCGACACGTTGCTGCAACTGCTGCGTCCCAGAATCACAAGGCAAGACACCAATTACGGGCCTGTAGCCTGCATATCGTGACGCGGGCATTGCATTTGGCGTGGACGACGACACACATCACTTTCGGCGCGGCGCTGATTGGTTGAGCAGCTTTGCGACCACGGTCGCGCGACTGAAAAATCGCGCAGTGAGCGACTGGCCCAAAATGGTCGCTTTTCGAGAAAAGCGACCATTTGCGACCATTTGCGACTGGTCGCTTTGCGACCAACTTGGTCGCGCGACCACTGTCAGTCGCCGGTGTGAATGAGCCTTAAGGTGGCTGTCGTCTGCTGTGGCTTTTCGTTATCGTCGGGCCTCTGTGTATGTTGCTGGCTTTGTGTGTGCAACAGAAAAACTTAGCATTATGCTGAGCTCTTTTTTACCAATAACGAAGTGTCTCCAGTAATACTCGTCAGTATGTTTATATAACTATATGAAAGTAATTGTGTGTGTGTGTGTGTGTGTGTGTGTGTGTGTGTGCGTGCGTGCGTGCGTGCGTGCGTGTGTGTCGCACTTCGGCGCTTCGTTCGTGATGTTTATTTTATTTCGCAGCATCACCCTTGTTGAAGCAGTCAACATAACTTTCGTATCAATGGTGGCATGTAATTTTATTCGCCGTTTCTTTTTTATTTGTCATTGTATTGACGTCCCGCTTCATACCATAGACAGAATTGCCATCCTTCCTAAGCATACGTTGGTTCAGATGGTAGGCCACAGAATGAGAAAAACCGTGGGCACAGACAATGCGTCGCTTCGACTAAGTGCGGAATTGAATCTATGAGCTAGTAGAAGGCTGAGACTAACAGCACGGAAGACGACAGCGAATTTTGCGACAGCAACAAGTTTTGATAATTAGAAACGCTTCGGCGTTTTTTTCATTGTTTTATATCGCAGGCAGAATTACTGCCTCCAAGCGTTGGAAAAAATAATCGTCCGCAACTCTATGATATCGCAAGAGAAAGCTCGAATAAGAAATAAAAAGAAAACGATAGAAGTGCTAAAAACACATCATTGCCAAACTTGAAGGTTTTCGGGGACCGACACTACACTTCTATTTGCTAACACCCAATAGAGTGTCATGACGAGTACAAAAATTCAGACTATTGCGTGGATACAGACACACACCCTATCAAACATTAGGCAGAAGTTCCCAGCACAGCATTAAAGTTACTGTCTTCTACAGCAGCACACACTCAATGCCAATATGCGCTGAAACAGCTCAATGTACTTTCGGATGGCAAATCAGAGTGTGCCACAATGATATAAGCATGCGTCATCCTCGGCTATCAGTTGTGGCTTTTGGCCAATCAGCTGCAACAGCGCGTTCCAACGCTTTCCCGCGTGAGCTCGAGCAGCACAGATAAACATAATAATGTTCGTGAGACTGCTACACCCCTATTGCAGAAGTTTCTTCATAGGTCGTCATGTGTGACAGCTGTTTAGGTTTTGTGAATCGACTCACACTTACTACAGGCGGAAGTACTTAAGTTCGCACCTGTGCTACCATTATATATACGCATTTTTCGACTAGAGCGCTCGTCATTGAAACGGTGGGCATCGCAATCTTCGTGATCGTACGAAGAGTTTTAGCTTTTTGAATGCGGTTTTCGTAAGATATTTCTTACGGAAAATTTTGTTCGTAAGTTCACTTAGTGCATTCCGCCGCGGGCAGAATGCACTAAGCGAACTTACGAGCAAGTTAATAAACTGGGCACCTAGTTTATTAACTTGCTCCTGTCTGTTGGGGCATTCGTAATGTGGAAAAACTCAGAGCCCATTCACTACTGTGAAGATGGAATCCATCGAATATATGAGCATGGTGGGTCTGCTGTAGTGATTAATGCTATAGTGAATTTATATATTGTCATTATTGACTATATTGAGCGTCTTTAGCATGTTCGTCAAAGAGCAAGGACATCTGCGTCTTGTTTTCGCCGGGCGCGATGGCCAAGTAGTGCGTTTTCTTTGCCAAGGCCGCACCATCATCATAAACTAGGATATGAGCTACAGCGTTCATAGCCGCGGCACACTGCACGGCATCGTCAGGATCCTCACTTCAAGACCCTGGAGGATTTGCTTAATGAGCGTTCGTCCCATAGCGAGCCCCAAGGGCAACTGCTGATAACAGCGCGATCTCTACGTCACGAGACAAAGGGATACAACGATTGGTGGGATGTGCAGCCGCTGACTATCGAGGTACTTGTGAAAGAGGCATCGGCGGTGGCGAGGGGTATAAGATCCGTTTAGAGGGGTATATCATCCGTTTTGACACCTGTGCTAAGGCCTAACTGGCGGGAAACCGCCAGTTATGCTTCTACGACGTTGGTAAACAAGCTTTATCACAAATAGCAACAATCATGTTTTGGTGCCCAGGCTGCAATATTAATAAGAGCTGTGTGTTGCACGTCATTTTTGTGTACGCGGCAGCTTTCTTTGTAGACCATACTTGAAAACTGTTTTTGTGCCCGTGGACATTGTATTGCTGGACTTTCCTTTCGAAGTTTTGTGTACAGTATGAATTTTTTGTAGTATATTAATTCTATTAGCCGATGTATTAGCCGATTCTACTAGCCGATGGTCATTAGCGGTGGCTTTACCATCGCCATTTCGACCCGGTGGAACAAACACTGTCCAGCATTCGTGAAGGGGGATGACTCGACCTTGTAAATGTGGACCCAATAACGAGGACACGAACGAGAGCGTAGAGTGATCATGTGACCACAAGGGGGCTTCACAATCAGAACATGCATGGATACATCTCCTACTTCAGCCTTCATTGGCCGCTTTTCTCCTTTCTCAACTGAGCCCCCAGCATACCTAAACATGAATGGACAAAAATCGTGGCATAAACAGGTCAACACTTTTATATACGACATTGCAACACAGCATGAGTGTAGTAATTCCAGTACTGTCACTTAAAGGGTCCCTAAACCACCCAGAGGTTGAAATTTAGTTGTGGTGTTGCAGATGTGCACGAGTCTAAAACGAACACGTAGCCGCGAGAACATTTCGAAATAGTGCTGTAATAGCGGAGTTACACGCGTTTGATAATCGAAACACGGCCCTCGCTCGTGTCGTTCTTTCCTTCGCTACTCTCCTCGTCGTCTGGTCTCCTCCTCGCCGAGTGCTCCTCCAAATGTCACGTGACATTCCTCGTCGCCAACGCGCTTCTCAACACACTGTCCACTTCCGTTTAAGGCACGTCCGCGCGAGCGGCAAATACACCGACGGCCAACTGGCCTCCACTGCCGTAGAACGCCTGCCGCGCGAGGGGTGTCCGAAGTATACGGCAGTTCGGGCGGCGCAGCGCCCGCTGCACGATCGACGGGCGAATCGACGACGCCCGAAGCTATGCGCCTCGGCCACCGGCGACGAAAACATCGGCTGCAGCTTCTGTTCCAAGCAAAATAATTTCCATTAGACAAAGCGATGCATGTATTGTACATTTTATAAAAAATGATATCCACTGTCAAACGTTTATCATGAACGAGAGCTCCGATACTTCTCGAGCTCAGCTGCAGTGCACGGCTACCGACGGGAGACGACCGGCTCGGCTGTGCTCGCATCGCAGCGGACGGCACTCATAATATCAGAATATGTTTCTTCTTTCTACACAATTATTGCGAAGAGCGACAACAACGATAAGAAAATATTGCGGCTCGTGAGCGTCAGTAATTCATTCCGAAGCGCACTCCACTTTAGCTTTCAAGGGAACCGGAAAAGGCCTAGAGACGATATCGCTGCCGTCGAGCGATCAGCGGCGGTGAGGCTGCCGCACAAATGAGTCCCGGTCTCATCCTCTCTACGTACGGCAAGGAAATCTCGCCGTCCGCGAGCAAAAGCGCTGTCGAACGGCCGCCCGCGAATGGCAAACGGCGTGCAGCGAGTTACCGGCGTGCCGGTAACGTGGACGGGCCTTAGCCGCAACTCAGCGGTTCTCGGCTACCCGCTGTTACTTCGGTGCCACTCGTGCTCATGCGATGCGAAGCGTGCCGCTGTGGACCCTGTGTTGCGCGCACGTCTAGAAATGCCAAAACTGTCACACTCTGTTCGTGCAGCTAATCAGGCCGCTAAGCACGACTGCGTTGGAACGCGAGCGATGTGGCACTTGCGTTGCGCGCTGTAATTCGCAAGCGCGCTCAAGCGAGCAACACGGCGAGGAAGAGCAGGGAGCGCGCTTAACTGCTAGCAGACTAACCGGAAGTCGCAGGTTTTATTGCGATAGCAATTATATGGACACTCCAAAGCAGATTTCTGCCGTCGTCGCCGCGCGCCGAACGCTGTATGTGCGAGTGAAAGGGCGCGGGGGACGCGCGCTTTCACGGGGAGTGAACGCACGGCGAAGAAAAAACACGCGTTCTGCGGCGTGCTCCATTAAGGGCTGCAGAAGTAGGCGTCTCTTTTCTCGTTTACAATCACCATATATGTAGAACAAACGCGCCTTCTTCCGACGCGCGAAAGGCCGTGGCGGGGAGGGGGGGGAGGGGGAGGAAAGGGAGGCGGCGTTTAGCTGCGGCATCAAGTGCCTATTATTGCGATAGCAATTATATGGACACTCGAAAGCAGATTTCTGCCGTCGGCGTCGCCGTCGTCGTCGCCGTCGCCGTTGCCGTGAGGTTCCGTATGACGTCAATGGAGATGAAATCGTCTCCGCGCGCCGCCGAACGCTGTATGTGCGAGTGAAAGGGCGCGAGGGAAGCGCTCTTTCAAGGGGAGTGAACCCACGGCGGAGAACAAACGCGCGTTCTGCGCCGTGCTTTCTTAAGGGCTGCACAAGTAGGCGTCTTTTTCCTCCTTTACAATCACCATATATGTAGAGCAAACGCGCCTTCTTCCGACGCGCGAAAGGCCGGGGGGGGGGAGGAAAGGGAGGTGACGTTTAGCTGCGGCACGCAGTGCCTATTTATATCAGAGGCTCCGGCAACAGTCAGCAACTCCGCACGCATTTTGTGTGAACGCTGGCAAAACGCCGACAGCGTCGACATTAGTTCTGCGTGTTGCCGGTGCTGCTGCATGTCTAAGTTTATACAGCTGATCAAGCTATTATCATTACTCCGTATAGCTCTCTACAAATTTGCTATCGCAATGGATGCTTCGCCTTTCAGGTGAAACTGCGACCACTTTTATTGCGATAGCAATTATATGGACACTCAAAAGCAGATTTCTGCCGTCGGCGTCGCCGTCGCCGTAGCCGTCGCCGTCGCCGTGAGGTTCCGTATGACGTCATTTGGAGAAGAAATCGTCGCCGGTGGTAAGTGGTTCTTGAGGGAAAGGGAAAGGTTGGCGCTATCTTCTGCAGCCCTTGAGGGAGCACGGCTCAGCGCCAAAGCGTTCGGCGCGCGGCGCGCTGAGCCGTGCTCCCTCAAGGGCTGCAGAAGATAGCGCCAACCTTTCCCTTTCCCTCAAGAACCACTTACCTTACCGAACGCTGTATGTGCGAGTGAAAGGGCGCGAGGGGCGCGTCTTTCACGGGGAGCGAACGCACGGCGGAGAACAAACGCGCGTTCTGCGCCGTGCTCGCTTAAGGGCTGCAAAAGTAGGCGTCTCTTTTCTCCTTTACAATCACCATATATGTAGAGCAAACGCACCTTCTTCCGACGCGCGAGAAGCCGTGGGGGAGGGGGAGGGAAGGGAGGCGACGTTTACCTGCGGCACCAAGTGCCTATTTATATCACAGGCTCCGGCAACAGTCACCAACGCCGCACGCATTTTGAGCGAACGCGGGCCAAACGCCGATGGCGTCGACAACAGTTCTGCGTGTTGCCGATGCTGCTGCATGTCCAAGCTTATACAGCTGATAAAGCTAATATCATTACTCCGTATAGCTCTCTACAAGTTTGCTATCGCAATTGATGCTTCGCCTTTCAGGTGAAACTGCGACCACTTTTTTATTTCAGAGGCTCCGGCAACAGTCACCAACGCCGTACGCATTTTGTGCGAACGCGGGCAAAACGCCGACGGCGTCGACAACAGTTCTGCGTGTTGCCGGTGCTGCTGCATGTACAAGGTTATACACCTGATAAAGCTACTATCATTACTCCGTATAGTTCTCTACAAATTTTCTATCGCAATTGATGCTTCGCCTTTCAGGTGAAACTGCGACAACTTTTTTGCTCGACCAATAGACATCGTCGACCCGGTTGGTATCACCAGATGCACCCTGGTGAGATCGTGACGACCGCTGGGGATACCGGAAAGCCCAGGAGAGGAGGACGACATTGTTTTTTTTGTGTGTTTTTGGGGGGTGTGCCCGCGGCGCGTAGCGCTAGTGCGTTTGGCATCGTTGATCGTGACGGCATTCTGAACTCGATGCGCGTGTTTACCGGAAATGTTCAAAAAATATCTGAGGCGGTTTAGGCGCCCTTTAAAGAAACGCAAGTTGACTACATGAGCGCTTGCCTTTCGCCCATACCTTACACAAATCCCACACTTCATTTCTACGTAATAACCATTTATTAAACCTTTATTCATAGGCCTATATGCTTCGTATTGACATAGATTCCCACACTGCATGGGGTCTGCAAGATTTTTGTTCGCCTAATTTCATTGAAATGGAGTATGTTCTGAATGGCCTATGTGACCACGAAACGCTGGTGTTTCACTACGATATACCAAACCGAACTCGTATCTCCTTTATTAAATCAATTCGGGACAGTCAAAAAGTTAACTTTTATAAAGTTGCTTTAGTTCAAAGGAAAACATACACATGCGCTCAGCAGTTATGACCTAAGTTTCGGAGTATCCTCGTAACATCTCGGAAGTTTGCAACATCGCCGTTCCCTTTGACATCACGGCTGCTTGTAACAACACGGTTCTATATTGGATCAGGGTTCCCTAAACATCACGGTTTCCTGTTACATGACGTTTGTGTTATCACAGTTCTTTGTAACATCATGGCTGCTTGCAACATCGCGGTTGCTTGTATAACATTTGTGATTCTATATAACATCATGGTTCCAGTATATAACATCACGCCTCTAGTATATAACATAATGACTTCTTCTTTAGCATCACGGTTCTATATAACAGCACGGTTCTTTGTAGAATCACGGCTGCTTGTTACGTCACGTTCGGATCCTCGATAGACAAAATAGGCCGCAGGATGAATTTGTGCGCTTGCTTAGGCACAAAGCGACAACAGTCCACAGTGGCGTTCAGGTGAAGACTGAAAGATTGTTCGTGTCCTTTAATACCTCTGCATCTTATTGAACATACGACTAAAACTGGCTCTAATACTCAAATCGACGCAAAAATCACTCCATACAGATGGCTAACCAGCGAAGCTGAAACGTGCGGCTCCGGTGTTTATCACTGGGTTAATCCCGAGGGGTCATTCAAGTCTTTCTCAGTTATTGGTTACGTCTTCTTAATGTAAAATGGAGCAATGGGAGGCACGGCTAACCAGCTCAGACCTTATGGGCCAACAGTCCTTCATAGAACAGGTCAAGTGGGCGTCCGAGGCTAGTGGGGCCCTGGACTAAAGGGGCTCCAACCATTATACCAAAATCAATCTGAACAATAAACGTTTTCTTCTTCTTCTTTTTAATGAGGTTACACACACATTCGGCTGCGACAGAGAGAACGACGTGACTGACCGTATATGCCCGCAGTCCTCCGTTGTAGTATTGCCGCTTGCGTTGCTTCAAAATTAAATATGTCCGTTACGTAAGACAATGAATGGCTCATACCCCCTTGAACAATGGCGCAGACCCCCGTGAACGCGGCGGGTTCCCCGCGTTCTACGCTGGAATGATGAGCGGCAACGGAGCCAGCTGTGCAGGAAGCTAGACGACGCTCGAGCCCTTCCTGATGATGACAGTTCTCGGCGTACAGACTACAGGCAGACCAATCGCCTAGCCACATACAGCTTTGCTGTAAAAAAAGAACGACACCCTATCTGATTTAAAGCTATGTGCCGGTCACTTACATTCGCGGCGACAGGCGGTACCAGCTTGGTTTTCAGATTTCGTTGAAAAATTATCACAAACAAAAAAGCGACTTTTCCGTGATACGGAGTTTTCAGTCTCCTTAAAACATGGGAAAGATATCTGTCGTGCATGTGTGAATGCGCTAGCCCATTAATGAAAATTCACACAGACGATATTTCATTCGAACGTATAGAATATTCTACACGGAAAGACTACTACATTTTGGAATTATGAAATTGCAATGGTTCACACGCCATTTCTTTATGTTATCTATGACTCTCAGGTTCCACCAGACGCACGCTCGAACGTCGTGAACCAATATTTTACCTCGGTTTTCACCCGTGAAAGATCTCCTACCTGTTTTGTTTCGCCAGGCTACAAACTCACACTGATGCCCCCAGTGAAGACATTGTAGGCTCTTTGACGACAATAAAATCTCCGAATACTCCAGGTCAGGACAACATGAACGCAAACATTTTAAAGCATGCAAAACCATCCTCAGCCGTATCCTAGCAATACTGTTGCGCAGTTGCTTGAACGTAGGTCCCTGCCCATTGACTGGAAAGCTATTAAAGCTCACGCCGTTTTTCAATCAGGCCATTGCATTATTCATCTACTGCCACATGTCTCTTACCTGCATCACATGCAATCTTATTGGGCACATAATAATATATTCGTACGTCATTTGCCACATTGACAATCAATATTCATTGAACAAACGAGAGCGTTTCCGTTTTAAAGTTTAATGTGAAATTCGAGTTTTGGAACTGACGACTGATCTCCACTTATACATAGATGTATCATTTTACGTCGATTTCATCTTACCAGACTAAGAGAACGCCTTTGATTGTTTTCCAAATCAGCAACTGATGCTGTCCTATCCCGACCTTGTACTCTAAATCTGTGCTTGGATTGGCTGCGTCCTTGCAGGCTTGGTTTATTTCGCGTTAGGCACTGCTCATTCGGACACCACAAATGCCATCTACGGGGTTAGGAAAGGCTGCCTTTGACCTTCTCCTTATATATATTTATTACTCATCTTCCAGTGGTAATTATTTTCATATACAACTCTTCGCAGACGACTGTGTCATTTACCATCGTGTAATTTGCAGCCAAAGCAAGACAGCACTACAAAAAGACCAAGAATTAGTTGAGACTTGGGGCACTAATTCTCCGATGAAGCTCAACATTTAAAAATCTAAAATCATGCAATTAACGCAAGAACATTCTACGCTTAGGCACCCCTACTCGTTTAAATCACTACTCATAGCGCACGGTGGCTCAATGCTTTACGTGGGCTTCACTATAACAAATAAACTTGCTCAATCTACATGCATTCAAAAATTAGGAGCTAACACATCAAATCCTCTTGGATATATAAGGCGAAACCTTAAGTTGTTACCCTCTCCAAATAAAAGCTAGCATATAAATTTTTATACAATCGATGCTTGAGTACGCTTGCTAAATTTGTAGGCACCAATTTATTTACGACAATAATGCCAGTCTAAAAATATGCAGCCCGTTTTATCACATTCACGTGCAATCCTCTGCATAGCATTAGTGAAATGAGAGGGTTTATTGGACTTAAAACATTACATCACCGACAAAAAAGTGCCATGCATTGCTTGTTTCATGAACCGGACTTTTACTTCGATGGTTTACATGGCAAACTTCTCATCACTCCTACCCGCACATCACGCCAACTGACGTACTGCACATAACTTGCACGGTTGGGCTAACAGCTTCAACAAATAATTTTACCATTAGCTATTGAAAAAGAAAGGAACATACGAGATCGCTTTGTCAAATAACGCAACCTGCAGAACTTCTTGCAGCAAAATTGATAGCTAATTTTATACCGTAATACTCACTGTGATGGTACTTATGTTCTGTGTCGTATACCCCGCCTAGTTGTTTTACATGTTTATGCAGCCATATTTTCATGCATGGTTTTCTTTATCAACCCCCCTTTACAGTAGCCAAGAGAGGCCCTTAAAATTAATAGGAGATGATGATGATGATGTTGGAAACGTTGATAATGACATCGCACTATTAATTTTATGCACGCCTTGAAAGTAACGATAAATAATTTGATTTCAGTAATTTCAAATTTGTTATTGTAAATTTATACAAAACCTATAGTTTTTTTTAATAAATGACCGATAGAAAAAATATAAAAGCTTCGGCGTTCTTACCTTAAACTAGGAGGCCATTTCTCGTTGCATGGTTTTCAAGGCGTACAGGAACATGTTCGCATCGCAATAATTTTATTAAAGCAAAACAGCTTCTGTAAGGGCCACGAAAAATTTATATCACGCGTTAACTTCCAATTTTTAGTAAATATGCTTAATTTTTAATCGTGCATTGAATCCTTAATTTGCCCATTTGTACAGCATACGGATTACGTATTCAGCAGACGGAATTCGGGTTATCATACTCGCAGATAAGTAAAGGGATAATATCTTCATCGTTACAGTGCTGTTACGCTTTAACAATGACTGCGAACAGCCGAAACGAAAATACTGCAAATGCCAAAATAGAATTGAACCCCCTGATGCTTGATTCGGCCGAAGACGCCGCCAGAAAGCAAGGACTGGCCACCGTCTGAGTAAGGGGAGCACGGGGGGTTAGTCTTCCAACCCCCGCCGCCCCCAGACCCCATGATGGACACAATAAAGTTTTATTTCTCTCTCTCTCAACATTCGTTCATAGCTTCATAGCATACCCCCCAAACCAACCCGAACATAAGAGCATGGTCCCCTCTATTATGTAAGTAATTTTGTCAAAGAGAAGACAGCACAAAAACTTGTACGTTATCAAGGTATCCCAAAGAGAAACAAATGTCAAGAGAACCTGGCCCATGGCGGTATTATTATAAACACGCCGACAAATATAACAGCAACAACTGTGTAGTGTGTTTATTCTTTGCCTCTACTAATTGAAGAAGACTGCGTATTATTGAGCCAGACAGAGGGATCCAAATTAGAAGCAGTCTTCTCTGTGAAAAAAAAAGAGAAAAAAAAATATGCATGAATGCGAAACCCGTGCAGGCGTGATTACAACCGTATTCATCGGAAGTTGAAGTACAGCGAGCGTATACGTCGGGTGGTCTCAAGGCGGTCGCGCCTTTTACGTAAAGGGGAACTTGAGACGCCCTACCGCGTGACACTGTGGTTATGTAAGACGCCAAAGGAAAGAAAACAGTGCGAAACAAAACAGCTCGCGATTGCATGCGACGCGCACGCAACAGGTAGACAGGGGTCGCCGGTTTGAGCATAAAAGCTATAGCTGCTCTCAGGAAAAGGCCACGAGTCATTCGTCCGTCCTCAGTTCCTGCACCGCTCGGTTTATAGCAGCTCTTCTGTCTACTTGGTCGAGATCCACGCCATTCGCTATGTTTCCAACGGTGAGAGAACTCTTCAGATATTTATTTCTTCGCTTTATTACTTATTTTAATACTCAAGTTTTAAGCGGGCAGTGGTATACGCAGCATTGATAGAATATAAAGCGAGGCTTTAACAATGAAGCTCGTGAAAAAGCTGAAGAAAATCCACAGTACAAAAATATCCGCCGCAATAATAATAATGCCTTACGAAGGGACATATTAATTTATTGGCAGAATGATAGCAGATCATGTTTTAGAACTAATTTAGTAGCAATTTATTGGCAGCTACCGGTAACGAAATTCATTGTTAAATGATCCTTGTAAGGAAAACTGAACTTGATACTATATATGCATGGTATGACTCTAAGTTCAGTACGTGATATTGCACAGTTCCAGAATGCTAAGCCGAAGCTGAAAGCCAGAATCTCGATGGTCTTTAGGCAGCCACGTAAAACTCTCAAGGTTGGCTGTGCCAAAGGTACGACGGAAAAAGGAATGGGCAAAAATTGACTTTCTCTGTCCGTTTGGCCTTTCTTGTCACTGGGGATCTGCGAATAGTAATCTTCGAGATTGAATCGAACACCAGTCGAATAGTGTCAGAAGTGAATCGAATCGAATATTATGCCAATCGTTGTCGAAAAGTTTCGCAATAATGAGCACTCGTTTTCTTTATTAATGTAAAACGGTGTTCACATCCTACAGTATAGCCGAATCTATATAAAGCTTCACATTATAGAGGTTCAGATTATGCAGCGTTGTTTACTAAGAGCACTAATGAAGAGATAGAGAGAGATAATAAACTTTATGAAATACAGCACACGAGCGTAGGTAGCTCCGCCGCTCTGCAGTTGGTGGTCCCCTCAGTCCAGGGGCCCAGCGGCCTTAACTGCCCTTCTCGCTCGGTTGACCACGTTGAGCTGGTTGAGCATTATGAACAAATAGGCTGTTTGTTCGCGTACTCATGACTCTTCGGTGAGTGGGAATTACTGTGGTTAAGCCGAGACTCCTGGCTCTCTCAGTGATCTACAGCCCGCTACATTACTTAACTTCCCGCGTTTTATGTCGATTAATGCCACCGTCGTGACGTTCCTACACTTTTGCTCCAATTTTATGATTGACTGCGTACATTTGAACGTTTAAAATAATCGAAAACATTTCGAGAAATAATCGTATTTACGAATAGTGACTATACGATTGGAAAACCGAATGGGATTCACAACATTCCATTCGTTATTCGGAAGCCTCGAATATTCGCACACCCTTAGATATATACTTTTTGCACTACACGCCTCGACCGATGTGCAACAACCAGCTCAACGTTGTACTTTGTTACTCACTCTCAGTTTTCCCAATGACTAATGTGTGAGTTTGAGGAAATCACTTTTCCAATAACTCTTCAAAACGGTCGTCTTTTTCTTTTTTATTTTCAGTTTGTTCAATCATGGTTTAAGCCACAAGATGGCTCTTTTTTTGGTGTAACACTTATTGTCTGCTAAGTTATTCATTTTAACGGAACAAAAAAAAAAGAAATGAAAAGAAAGAAGTCCAGCGCACCAGTGGACGCATGACTGACAGAAGCAACGGACAAGAGCGCTCGTGTCCGATTCTTCTGTCAGTCCTCTGTCGACTGCTGCGCTGTTGCTTACATTTGATTAGAACTAGCCCGGTTACACAACTTATATACTTAAGCCAATTGTACGCATTTTCGTAAAGTGGCAAGGCTACTTTAAAACGGCACACTTACAGCAGGAGCTTAGTTATGGTCCTCCTGTCTATTTTAGCGTACAGTTTGCGAGAAGTTACGTTGTGTATTATTAACCGTACAACTCTCGTGCATTAGAGGCGCACGAGGGTCACCGACCGCGCAAGTGTACTATACACGCCGTCATTCACTTGTGTATACACTGAAAGAAGGAATCGCACTCATTGATTGTCACGGTACGGAACGCACTCTGTATCTACCGTATGAGGATGTCTTACAAGCAAAGGGCTCAGATATCTTTCCTTCTCTCAACGTTAGGTGCAAGTGCTGCTACTCTACCTCGTCGTTGAAGGCTACGGGCTGAACCACCCGTCGAATCAGGCTGGATTCCAGGGTGCCGGCTTCGGCGGCTACAGTGCTCCCGCTGTTCCTTACCAAGGATACAATGCCTACAAATCTGTGAGTATAGGTGGTGTAGCATCCATTTCAAAAGCATGCAGTGCTTGAGGAAGGCGCAACAAAATCAGAATAAGTTTATCAAACGTCAAGGTAATACAAAGGATTCCATATGAATGCCTACAGAAAGGTCTGAAGAATATTGAGGCGTTCGTTCAGCAGACTGGACCCGTATTTTTATATGGCGATATGGTAGAAGCGGTGACAACCGGAACTGAAACCGCGCAATACGCAGAGCAACAGTTTGTTCAAGATACGTAATCAGGAATTCACTATACAATGTGAAGGATGGCTAATGTATCAATGAAAGGAGTTTCCCATAACAAACCGAAATATAGTTCATACCGGTAGGGGAGGGTGATTTATATAAAAATTTTTTCGGTTGCTGCCATAGTTGGCGCCGCAGTTAGCATACCGAATATTTTCAACATTTCATCTTTACTCTTTACGAGATAACCATCTTAATATAAAACGTATTGTAGATTACTGCAGGGCATGAGATACCATTTGAATGAGCGGCGATCCGCAAAGACACAAGGGGGCTAACTACACGGTATGTCATGGCTCAGAGAATGTATTTCTTTTCCTAGTGTATACCCACGGCGCGATCCGCGTAATTACTCGCGGGACATATCTAAGCAATCTTTAAAAAATATGGGCTTTTATGTGCCAAAATCACGATCTGCTTATAAGGCACACCATAGTGGGGACTTCGGTATAATTTCGACCTAAATCTAAGTACACCGGTGTTTTCGAATTTCGCCCCCATCGAAATGCGGCCGCCGTGGCCGGGATTCCATTCCGCGACCTCGTGCTCAGCAGCCCAACACAATAGCCACTGAGCAACCATGCCAGGTTCTGAGCAATCTGTAGCGACATTTCTTTTTCAAAGCTTAACCTGTAAGCAGCTCTAAAGAAGCTGGTATCATCAGAGAAGGTGGGATCCTTACGAACAGAAGCAATGTCAATGCTGCGAAAGTGCAAAAATACCAAGCAGTGGCCCAACGGAAATGTGTTCGCGACAAGTCAATTTATTTGTTAGTGCAGTGCAGTGCACTGCAGTGCAGTGCAGTATTGTTCACTCATTTCAACAAGCATCTCTAAAATGACATCACAAAGGATTTCGCCAATCCTCTCCGAAAGGCTTTTTCAATTCGCTCTATACAGTATCCTATAGCATGTTAAATTGTCTACATGAGCACGATCTCTTGGAATGAAACCTGTCCAGTCAAGAAACGAGGAATATTCGGAGATATCCCAACATCTTGAAATGAAGTTCTTTTTAGAATGACACACTCTTCAATATTTTGCAAAAAATGGTCCTTCTGCTGCTAGAAATATGCGCGATATTCGGGCTACCCGGAAGGAGCAATGGCTGACACGTTGTGCAACACTTACGGTTACACTGACGAGAGATGCAATGGCTCTTCTGCGTACTTATATATCGTACATCTGCGACGCCATGCCATTCAATAAAAGAATGGTGCGAAGCTTAAAGATTACCGCTGGCTATAAGCCATCGGCTTTCTGTGGCTTACAGCCACAGAATAAGGCACAGTGACCATCTGCCACAAGTTGGTATTTTGAAGCTCTTGTTTGTTTAGAATTTGCTTGGGTCAGAGACCGTAGCTCCGCTTCATTTTATTTCTAGGCAATACTGCTCAATAAGGCGCTGAATGTGAAGCGCTGAATTCATCCTGCTCACTCGCTTAAACAGCTGCGGCTTTATTTTTTCCAAACGCATCAAGGATTTTCTCAAATATGCCTTTTTACACTGTTGCACGCAGTCACAGAAAAGGACAAATACGGCGCAGCATACAACTTTCGTCTTGTTAATTTTTTCTAGCCACCCCAGCCGTACAACTTCGGCTACGACAATCTGGACGAGTACGGCAATCGACAGTTCCGCAGTGAGCAGGGCGACTCCAAAAACGCGAAGACCGGCTCGTACGGCTACCGCGACGTGAACGGCCTCTATCGGCGTGTAAACTACGTCGCAGATGCGTACGGCTTCCGGGCCACCGTGGACACCAACGAACCGGGCACCGCCCGTGGAGCGAGCGCCGACGCCGTTTTCAACGCTGCACCAGTGGTGCCCCCAGTTCCCTCAGGAACTGCCCAGAGTGGTGCACCTACAGCCTCTGCGGCTAGGGTGGTGGCACCTTACAACGCTGGTGGCTACACCAGTTACGGCAAATACAACTCCTACGCAGGCGCTGCTGGAGCCTACGGATACGCTCCGTTCGGACGTCAGGGATACCCTGCTAGCAGTCCAGCACGCGGTGGATACGCTTACGGCAGCGAACCTGCCTACAGCTACGGTGCCGCCGGCTACGCATAGGGTTACGCAGCGGGTGTCACCGGAGCACCTGCCATTTACGGGAGCTGACCTTCCACTCATTATGGCTACCGCCGCCGCTAATGCATGTCCCTCAGCCACGTGAGACAAGACGAACGGCCGGTGTTGCCGTTGGCGCGTCTGCATAGCGCTTCATGTAGCAGATTGTAACAGGGTAGAAAAACAAAATAAACCTCTACTTAAAGAAATGCATTGTATTTTATTACTTTTTATTTACAACATATCCTGCAGCACCGAAGCATTACAGCAGGAGAGTGGGTACATATAATAAAAACAAACAATTGAGCAAACAGACAAACAGTTGAAGATACGGTGATTATAAACGAGGTATTCGTAATTTCAGAAACTGTTATACAAGCCATAAGAACAGCACAGTGCAAGATTAACTCTACAATTACAAATTATTGATCAGTTGAGCGAAGTGGACACTGTCAGCTGTGACCACCTCCTCTGGTAAAGTGTTCCATTCAGATATTGTATTTGCGAAGAAAGAATGTTTCATGTAAATTGTACAACATTTTATTTCTCTAATTTTACAGATGTGATCCCTCCTGCTTGAGATGTAGTGGGGAGGCTTCATATGTTTAAATTTGTCCTTACGTGTTCAGTTATTATAAATTGCATGCATTAGTTTCAGCCGGTTTTCCTTCCGCCTTCTGTCAAGAGGTTTGATTCCAATGCTGGCCTTCATTTGTGCGACACTAGCTCCCGGGGAATATTGTTTTAATATAAACCTCACCGCACGATTCTGTATGCCTTCAATTTTATCAATTAGACATTTTTGATGGAGGTCCCACAAGCTGGACGCGTATTATAAGTGTGGTCTTACCAGTGATCGGTACGCTGCCATTTTCATTATTCGAGGAGCGCCACGGAGATTCCGAATTACAAGGCTAAGCATGCTGGCTGCTTTTTTACGGTGTTATTGATATGCTGATGAAATTAAAGATTATTCGAAAGAAGCTCCCCTAGATATTTGACTTCGGGCACTTTTCGAAGTACCTTATTACCGACTATCTACCTTGGGTTCAGTATGCCCTTCCCTTTGCTAAATGTTACGTGGTAGCTTTTATCTGCGTTTATACCTAGTTCCCATGTGTTACACCCTAATGTGACATAATCAAGATCTTGTTGAAGTGATTGCATGTCACTATCTGTTCTGACTGCCCTGTATATTGCGCAGTCGTCCGCGTATAATCTGACGCTGGAAGAAATATTAGACGCAATGTCATTGATGAAAATTAAGAATAATTATGGTCCCAATACCGAGCCTTGTGGCACACCTGAAATCTCTTCCACAAACCTAGATTGTTTGCCTCCCCCCCCCCCCCCCCCCCCAGGATGACGCATTGTTGTTGAAGTCATCTCCAATCCATTTCAAAATATTTTGATCAATGCTGAGAGCAAACAGTTTGTGCTTTAATAGTTCATGCAAAACAGAACCGAATGCTTTTCTAAAGTCTAAGAATATTGCATCAGTCGGCAATCTATTGTCAGTCGCCGTGGCAAGGTCATGAAATAGCTCTAATAATTGGGTGCTGCATGAAACACTAGCACGAAACCCGTTTTAATTCTGTAAGAAAAAATGATTAGTTTCTGAATGGTTTATCATCTTACTGTACACAATATGTTCAAGTATCTTGCAAGGTATAGAGCACAAGGAAATTGGCCTATAATTGGCTACCATAGACTTCCGGCCATTTTTGTGAATGGGTACAACTAAAGTCGTCTTCCATTCTTCGGGAACAATTGCAGTTTCAAGGGATTTTCGGCATACAGGTATTGAGACACAATATCAGAGCATGCCTTTAGTACTTTCGCGGATACTTGATCTGGACCAGCTGATTTTTAATCATCTAATGAACGTAAACATGCCCTGATACCCTCAATTGTGATTCTTACAGGAGGCATTAAGCCTTGTATGTTGTATTTGAGAGTAGGTAATGTATAATAGTTCTTTCGTTTCAAGAAAACTGATTTAAAATAGTCACTGAAGCAGCTAGCTCTTTCACAACTGTCTGTTAATTCTACTCCTTCATGCAAGATACTGGGGGTACCGGTTTTTCTTTACGCGTTCTTTTAGGATAGCTACAAAAATATTTTGCATTTTTTGTTAGCGCTTCTGCTAGTCCAGACAAGTAATCCTCCTTCGCCATTGTCATAGCCCTTTTATAGAGCGCGTCAAGTTCCTCCAGACGGGGCTGAACAACAGTAGGGTTTCTTTTATATATCCGGTATAAGCGATAATGTTTTTTATCAGCTTTTTCGCATCACTTTTTGCCCAGGGGTTATCGACTTTGCGCTTGTCTTGCGCATATTTAGAGGGAATGTATTTTTGAGCCAGTGCGGATAGCAAGTTTTTGAAAATAATACAGAGGGTACCGACGTCTTCGTTCTGGGATTTACCAATATACTCACCCACGGATTCCGTTAGCCCATTTATAATTTCATTATAATTGGCTCTATTGCATATGTATATACTTTTCTAATGTCTTGGCTTGTAGGAATTAGATGCGGAAGCATAAATGTCGATGTTGCAGCAAAGTGATGATGTTGTGGTCGCTAATGCCAGGAAGGACACACACTTTTTGCACAATGTTTGGGTCATTAGTAAATATCAAATCTAGGATGTTGTTTCCTCGAGTAGGCAAGGAAACGTATTGCTCGAGGCTGTATTTAACGGTTACATCATAAAAGTGCGAGGAAGCTCCTACTCGTGGTGTCTGTTCATCCCACTGTGTGTTTGGTAGGATAGTCTCCTGCAAGGATGATGCGGTCATCGGGAAGAGTGGCCAGAATAGAGTCTAACAAGCTGTCGATTTCACTACTGGCTCCAGGTGGACAATAGAATGAACCCAGAGCAAGCGTACCTCCATCTGAAGTCCTCAGGTGACACCATACCGATTTGGTTTCATTGATCGCAATGCTAATTTCCGTACTGGGCAAGGATTCCTTAACCATTAGGAATACTCATCCGCCGCGACGAGTCCAGTCGTTTCTATAAACTTTATAGTTTGATGGAAAAAGTTCGCCATTCTTAATTGACGCACCTAGCCATGACTTGGTCGCAAAAACAATATCGGGATCCAGTGCCCCCAGTAGTCATCAATTTTATTTTTTATGCTTTGACAGTTTTGTAAAAGAACTGAGCACTCTGTCGCTGTTTCTTGAATTCTTAACCTGTGGTCACTTTTTGTTTATTTTAGCTCCAGTCTGGGCGTCGTTATCCCACGTATAGGCTTCACCATTTATGATCAGCTTATCATGCACAAGTGAAACTTTATCCTTTGCATTATTCCTCATTGGTTTTGCAAAGGACCACAGCTTGCGTCGGATTTCCCTCACACGTGGCGAAAACTCTCTGGATATGCCGTAGTTAGTGTTTTTCAGTTTACTGCCATTGTTTAGAACTTCCTCTGTTGCTATATAAGATATTGGCGATAATGGGACGGTTGCAGTTTAAGGAATGACTTCTTATCGAAGGTGCTTTCTGGATTTGTCCTATGGTGACTTGCACTATGTCCCGGCAAAAATTCCTGATCGCATCTTCTGATGTTTCCCAGCTTTCACGCGTGTTACTATCCTCTAGGCCATAAAAGGCAAGATTCATTCTTCTGCTGTTGTTCTAAGTTCGTCTATTATTTTTTGGCCAATGCTTCTGCGTTTTCGGACTGCATTTGAACTGTGTTTTGAAACTGTGCAGCATGTTGATCCGCATGTTCAAGCTTTTCCACCCTAGATTCTAAGGATTCAAGCCTAGTCCCAATAACGCTCATTAATGTTTCCATCTTTGTTTGCCTTTTTTTAATGTCATCTAATTTACTAAAAATAGTACTTTGGCCATCCTGCAGTTCCTGTACAATGTTAGTCAGTTCATCCGTAGGCCCAGGATTTTCTTCAATGTCGCCAGCTACTAACACTAGTCTAGCTAGAAACACTTTCACAGATATGAACAAACTACACACTATTTGTGGGAAAGGCAGCAGCAATAGATACCGATCATCACTATGATAACAGGGAATGTCTGCTTATACCTGCAAAATGCAGAAGGGACCGTTTAAGCGCATGTTGTCGCGATTGCTGCCGCCATTCCCAGTGAAGATCAGACGGTGGCGCGGGTTGCTTTTATGGAGCACCTTCAGGATGTCAGGTGGCGTTCCCGAGTGGGCGTGGCGTAAATATTCTCGCTGATGGCATTCTGTCATCCAGCCATGGTCCCCCGGCTGGCAGTCGGGAGAAGTGTGTCGGTAGTTATCTTGTTCTCGCTGCATTTTCGTAGATGCCGCGGTGGTGACGTTTCCACAGATGCTGATTTCAGAAAGCAGCTGCAAAATGCAGGAAGGACTGTTTAAACGCATGTTGTCGCAATAGCTGCCACCATTCCCAGTGAAGATCAGGCGGTGTTGCGGATTGCTTTTACAGCGTAAGCTCTTATGGGCTCATTCTAATAGCCGTTTTCATTCATTCGCCGCCGCGTAACCTCTATCGCATGAAATGCGAAAAAAGTACCTGGTCTCCACCGGGATCAAACCCAGGCCCGCTGGGGGGGGAGTCGGATACTTTACCACTGAGTCAGGCAAGCGTTGCTATCAGCTTTATAAAAAGGCCCCATAAATGCGCCTTAGGCAGGCGCACAGGCGCAGACGACCCGAGCCTCCGCCAGTATGGTGGCGCCCTCTGGTTAAGCCGCGTGCACAGGCGCAGACGACGAGATGCGATACAGACGAGGCGCGCAATAAACGCGATCCCGATGTGAGATGTGCGCCACGTATTCTCGGTGCCTCTTCGGTACACGTTATGGCGTCTCCTCGCAAGGTACGAATCGCTGCTGAAGAAGCGAATTGTAGAGCTACGTGCGCGGCTACAACCAAGCATCATCGGGCTCAGCAGACTGCTGGGCAGAGAGGATTACAAACCGCAGCTCGCCGTCGACGGCAGGCGAACATTTGAGATCGCTCTTGTCAAAACGAGGCGAAGAGACTGCCGCGAAGACCCTATTGTGCGTGGTGCCGAAATTGCTACTCTTAAGCCGCTCCACCAGCTTACGCTGTGACTGTGTCGCGTGTGCCGCGCAGGTCTGTCACTTTAATGGAGCCCATTCAGGATGTCAGGTGACGTTCCTGAGTGGGCGCGCAGCAGATATTGTAGGTGATGGCATTCTGTCATCCAGCCATGGTCCCCTGGCTGGCAGACGGGAGAAGTTTGTCGGTAGTGATCTTGTTCTGGCTGCATTTTCGTGGATGCAACGATGGTGACGTTTCCATAGATGCTTATTCGAGAAAGCGGCAGCTGCAAAATACAGAAAGGACCGTTTAAGCGCACTTGTCGCGCTTGCTGTCGCCTTTCTCACGATTATATATTGGTGTTTTATGCATGATGTTTTTTTCTAACCTTAAGAAACCGAAGAAACAACGTTCTCTCTTTAGACTTTGAGACGAGAACAAAGACGAGTATAGGAAGAATAGTGCTTTGGCTTTCCTTATATTAATTCTTAATTGAAAATTTTCATCAGCACCGTCACTCGTGAAAAATATGGGTGTCGCGCATTATTCTTTGTTACCGCTGTGAATCCACTATTAAAATAATGTAAATTAAAGTGTATAAGAAACAACTTGCCGCAGGTGGGGAACGATCACACGTCTCCGAATTACGCGTGCGATGCTGTTACCATTGAGCTACCGCAGCGCCATTTTCCTATCCACTTTCTGGGGTATTTATGTTTCTTATATATTGTCACGTAGTAGTGACACTGAAGTAAACAGTCGTAAAACTGTGTATGACGGAACTGATTTTTTATTGGGCGAACCTGTGCCCACAAAAGCAAGCTACACTCAAAGCACAACGAAAGCGGCGAACACATTCGGCAGTCGTCGAAAATCTGATCAGCGGCGAAGCGCGTCGGCTTTTATACCTGAGTCATCGAAGGTTCCAGATTAATCCCTGATGCCCGCGTGTCTTCCAGAAAGTTGTAGACAATTCACGTCGGTCATTGTTCATACAATCAGATAACATAAGCGTCGGTGAAAACAGCCAACGGAAAGAAGCATCGATAACGTTCTAGAAACTTCCGATACAGGCGCGTCCTGGGACGAGCGATAACGTTTAAGATTTGTTAGCCGGTGGAAAGCGGCCACCGGTGAAAGATGTATACGCGTCAATAACCTCCCCTTAAAAAGCATCTTCCCGATGCTACAAACACGAAAGCGAAAACAAAACCGCAAAGTAACAAACCAACATTGCCAGCATGTCGGCGATGGTCTTATTTAGGCGCTCGGTGAGGCCATTCGTCTGCGGGTGGTAGGCGGTGGTGCGGCGATGGCTTGTCTGGCTGTACCTCAGGATGGCTTGAGTTAGTCCTGCCGTAAAGGCCGTGCCTCTGTCGGTGATGAGGACTTCTGGGGCACCGTGAGGCAGGAGGATGTTCTCAACGAAGAATCGGGCTACTTCGGCGGCATAGCCTTTGGGCAAGGCTTTTGTTTCGGCGTAGCGGGTGAGGTAGTCCGTAGCAACGACGATCCATTTATTCCCGGACGTCGACGTCGGAAAAGGCCCCAGTAAGTCCATCCCCATCTGCTGGAACGGTCGGCGAGGTGGCTCGATCGGCTGTAGAAGTCCGGCTGGCCTTGTCGGCGGTGTTTTGCGTCGCTGACAGTCTCGGCATGTCCTTACGTAATGGGCGACGTCGGCAGGGAGGCGAGGCCAGTAGTATTTTTCTTTTATCCTCGCGAGAGTGCGTGAAAAACCGAGAAGTCCAGCCGTTGGGTCGTCATGGAGAGCTTGCAGAACCTCTGGACGCAATGCTGAGGGTACCACGAGGAGGTAGTTGGCTCGCAGAGGCGAGAAGTTCTTCTTTAGGAGAATGTCGTTTTGCAAGAAAAACGACGCCAATCCTCGCCTGAACACCTTCGGCCCAATGACGGTCTTGCCTTCCAGGTAGTCTACAAGGCTCTTTAGTTCCGGGTCGGCTTGTTGTTGTTCGGCGAATTCGTCGGCACTGATAGGTCTGAAGAAAGTGTCATCATCCTGGTCGTCTTGTGGCGGCGGTTCGACGGGGGCGCGAGACAAACAATCGGCGTCAGAGTGCTTTCGTCCGGACTTGTAAACGACGGTGATGTCGAATGCTTGAAGTCTCGAGCTCCAGCGTGCGAGGCGACCTGAAGGATCCTTCAAGTTAGCTAGCCAACACAAGGCGTGGTGGTCGCTCACAACTTTAAAGGGCCTGCCATAGAGGTAGGGGCGAATCTTTGATGTAGCCCAGATGATGGCGAGGCACTCCTTTTCTGTTGTGGAATAATTTGCTTCCGCCTTCGATAGCGACCGGCTAGCGTAATTTATAACCCTTTCTAGTCCGTCAGTCCTCTGCACAAGCACGGCGCCGAGTCCTACGCTGCTTGCGTCGGTGTGGACTTCGGTATCGGCGTTTTCGTTGAAATGCGCAAGTATTGGCGGCGATTGCAGGCGTCGCTTCAGTTCTTCGAATGCTTCGACTTGCGGCGTCTCCCACTTGAACTCGACGTCGGCCTTCGTGAGATACGTCAGTGGCTCTGCGATCCGTGAAAAATTCTTGACGAAGCGCCTGTAATAGGCGCACAGTCCAAGAAATCTACGCACTGCCTTCTTGTCAGCGGGCGGAGGAAAGTTGGAGATGGCCGCAGTTTTCTGAGGGTCGGGGCGCACTCCAGACTTGTTGATGACGTGGCCCAAAAACAAGAGCTCCTCATATGCGAAGCGGCACTTTTCGGGCTTTAACGTGAGTCCGGAGGTTTTAATTGCTTGAAGAACTATTTCAAGGCGCCGCAGGTGTTCTTCGAAGCTTGAGGCAAACACAACGACGTCGTCCAAATAGACGAGGCAAGTCTGCCACTTCAAGCCTGCCAGTACTGTATCCATGACGCGTTGGAAAGTTGCAGGTGCCGAGCAAAGACCAAACGGCATGACCTTGAACTCGAACAGTCCGTCTGGTGTTATAAAGGCAGTCTTCTCCCGGTCCCTCTCGTCGACTTCGATTTGCCAGTAGCCGGTTTTGAGGTCCATCGACGAAAAATACTTTGCGTTGTAGAGTCGATCCAAGGCGTCGTCAATCCGTGGGAGGGGATATACGTCCTTCTTCGTGATCTTGTTGAGGCGACGATAATCGACGCAGAAACGTAGGGTTCCATCCTTCTTCTTCACTAACACCACGGGGGACGCCCACGGACTCTTGGACGGCTGGATGATGTCGTCGCGTAGCATTTCGTCGACTTGTTGCCTTATGGCCTCGCGTTCGCACGCCGAAATTCGGTACGGGCTCTGACGGAGTGGGCGGACATATTCGTCGGTTATAATGCGGTGCTTGGCGACAGGGGTTTGTCGAACTTTTGACGACGGCGAGAAGCAGTCCTTGTATTGCAGGAGCAGAGCTTTTAGTTGTTCTTTCTTATGATTGGGAAGGCTCTGATCGACGTCGAAAGTTGGTTCAGGTACTACAGTCGTCGTTGAAGGTGCACTAGAATCTGTGAAGGCGAAAGCACTGCTGGCTTGTACTATTTCGTCGATGTAGGCGACCGTGGTGCCTTTGTTAATGTGCTTATATTCGTGGCTGAAGTTCGTGAACATCACTCTTGCTTTCCCTTCGCGTAGTTCACCTATGCCTCTAGCAATGCAAATTTCACGGTCGAGCAGTAAGTGATGATCGCCCTCGATGACGCCCTCCATGTCTGCAGTCACTTCGGTACCGACGGAAATCATTACGCTTGAGCGAGGCGGAACGGTGACTTGTTCTTCAAGCACATTCAAGGCATGGTAACTGATGCTTGTATCCGGCGGTATCGCTTTGTGTGTTGAAAGCGTTATCGATTTGGACCTTAAGTCGATGACTGCACCATGTTGGTTTAGAAAGTCCACGCCTAGGATGACGTCCCTGGAGCAGTGCTGCAGGATTACGAAGCTCGCCGGGTAAGTGCGGTTGTTTACCGTGACTCGCGCTGTGCAGATTCCAGCCGGCGTTATTAGGTGACCTCCCGCTGCCCGTATATCGGGTCCTTGCCAGGCCGTCTTCACCTTCTTTAACTTGGCGGCGAACGCGCCACTGAAAACTGAATAGTCGGCGCCAGTGTCGACGAGAGTGGTGACGTTATGACCATCAATGAGCACGTCTAGATCGGTAGTACGGCGTCTGGCATTGCGGTTAATTCGTGGCGTCGGATCCCGGCTGCGTCGGCTTGCTCTGCTGCTCCTTGGCGACGTTGGTCTCGTCCTCCGGTTTCGGGCTTGGGTCGCGGCTTTGCGGGGGCGTCTGCTGCATGGACACAAAAGCACCTCCACCAGATGTCACGTAGTAGTGACACTAAAGTAAACAGTCGTAAAACTGTGTATGACGGAACTGATTTTTTATTGGGCGAACCTGTGCCCACAAAAGCAAGCTACACTCAAAGCACAACGAAAGCGGCGAACACATTCGGCAGTCGTCGAAAATCTGATCAGCGGCGAAGCAAGGTATATGTAAACGTGTAGCGAAGCTTCCATAGAAGCCCATACGTTCTAAACATGGCGGTTCTTGAGCAGCTCATGGGGCTTGGCGCCATCTGTATGTGGTGGGAACACTTCCGGCGGAACAAAAAATAAAGCGGATGCGACGCAATGTCCGGTACAATAGTGACGTCATACTGTTGGGACTGGCGCGAAAATTGACCTCAAAACAGTTCGTAGGCCTGCCACAGCCAAGGAATCGCGCCGATTGCCAACCGGCGCAAGTCCTTGGTGAGTCCGCACCTTGAGTCCGCTTCAAGCAAATGTCAGCTTTCCATCTCTAATGACTAAATTAATATAGACTCATGACTCGACAGTGGTGTTTAGGCATACTGCCGTTTAATTCGCCTTGGTTTTACTAGGAGATTTCATCCTTAGCCTCAGCAGCCTACCTAATATTTATAGCGCTGTTTAATTTATGTTTCGCAGATACGCAGGTGTCTTAAGGTGTACATTGCTTGTGTGGCTTGTGGGCTTGAATTCTAAGAAGCAAAAATAACGCGTATTCATGCGAAAGATTATGACAACATTTCAATTTTATTCACTGAAATTCATAACACAATTTTAATACACTGTACAGTCAGCACCGACTGTGGCAATAAGTAGAAAAAGTGCGTCTACACTACGTACATCACGCGCTGATAAATTAGACTTGCCCATAGCAACATGCACAATCAACGTCTCAATAACAACTGCTTTAAAACAAGAGAAAATGCCTCGAAAATTAACTTAACCGAAATATACACACACCAGGGTCCATGTCTCAAAAATAAAAATCGACCTTCCGCTTGTCCATCTGCTAGTAATATACCCTTTTAAAATTTTTGATCGGCAGGTATACAGGTTAGAACGAGTTCAATTGACATCCAGTATGGACATTATTTCTGTTAGTATGGTGAATTTTACAGGGTTTCAAAACAAAGCAATGTGTTTTCAACACCTTAAAAGCATTACCCAATATTCCGCCTTTGTTTCAGGATCGCAGGAAAAGAAGCACGTGAACGCGCCAGCACATATTTGCCTATCCATTGTTATGCATACAGTTGCATCTAAATTGCATCTAAGGATGTTGTAATGGAAAATGACAAGGAGGCTGGTACACACCGATATTTAAGGCGGAAGAACAAGAGTCCCGACGAAATAAGCAGCCGAGTGGTTGCTATTAGCAAGTTACGCCGTTTTTTGTCTGATTACTGACACTTATATGCCTTTATAAAAAAGAGGGCGACAGAATTGCCGACACTTAGTCAGTCGCCAATCAGTCAATCAATCATCAAATGAAACATGTCCTAATGGGAATCTAAAATAAGGAGCGTGTACCAGAAAAAAAAGACTATATTCTGCAGAGAGGTGTATAGACTCACTCCCATAGTAGTTTTGATATCCGCCGGCTTGCATAGCGAAAATCCAAAAGTGCTTTGCAAAAAAGTTATAACATCAAATGCACAATGACCCGAGTGAACCGGAAATCGTGTTTCATAATGTAGCAGCCGGAGGTTTTACTTCCCACTTAGTCCGCCGATGCTAAGTGGCGGTCACGGCACTATGACAACATCACGTCACGCCTTGCCACTCATCTATAAACCGAGGCTGAGTTGAAATTTGTAACCTAAATAAAGACCATGGTAAAATGGGAAGGCAGGACAGAAACGAAGAGGAAGGAATTGCCATGTATCCCTCCTTTACTACTGGGGAACTCCACCTACACATTAATTAAAATTTCTTCTTTTTTACAAGAGGAGATCGCTACTGGTGCATCTGCGAATGTTTATTGCAAGCAGTACCGCACGAAACAGTGCAAGCCTTACTGCGCCCAAATGCCACAAAAGAATGCTATCTGGCGAGCTATAATTGCATGAGGCCACGAGGTCAGCGCTAAGAAGGATAATCCAGGATAAGAAAGAAGAAACAAGGTGCGTCGCTCTACTTCACCACCGTGAAGGGCCACCTCCACAAACCATAGGACATGGACGTCGACATTAAAGGAAGTTTTACCTTTTAGAGAAAGCATGGAAAGTGTACACAGTTTACTGCTCATAATATAGTGCCAGATATGGCGTTCTCCCATTTTACGCCTTCGAATTATGCACCAAAGTTTTTTTTTCTTCAAATAAGTTTGCCTTCTTTGTGAGGAGACTCACCACCTTGCTCACCACCTGGAATATACCCTGAGAAATCTCAACTGTTCAGCCTTTGCACTTGTTGCTTAGCTTGACGCTTCGTTTGTGCACATTGAAATTCAACATTTCTTTTTCGTGCAAACCAATGCAACCTGATTCGGGCAAAGAGGCAAAACAAGGCATTATAAACGTCCTCTTCACAAACGGTGAGTGCCTTTTCAACCTTCTCATGAAGACGCGTACACAACGTATGTCCTACTCTCTCCATGGAGAAAAGGCTACCGATGGCTTCCTGAAAAACATTTTCGCAGCCTTCAACAAAAGACACGAATGGAGGGAAAGGAACTGAGAGACTTCCAAAATCAGATTCCGCAGTACCTTTTACGCTCAAATATAGTAGCACTTGATTGGCCTCACTAAATGACGCATATTATACCTTCAGGCTACATTTCTGGGTTGTTCTGACGCACGAATGGGACCGCAAAAATTTCGCCGCTAACCAGCCGGCAAAATAAACTAGGTTATTTTGCTGTACGTCCGAAAGTTCGTCCGAGAAAGAATCATCTGTCATGCTAAGCGAGACTGTGCTTCCGATACCAAGAGCCGGAAACGGTGCCGAAATGCCGACAGGAAGAGTTGCCAAGACTGTTGTCATGTCCTCGGCGCAGTTAGAGTTTTCAGACAACTTGAACAGGTTATTGATCAAAAGATGCCTGAAAGCGGCCTGAAACTGACAAGCTGTAGTGTTGGTGTTCGCACCTGATTTGGACCTTATCGTCGAAAAGCTGTTTTCAAGTGCGTCCTGGTTTAATCGCCAGGCGAGAACATAAGAAAATCCATAATTCATTGTGAGATTATCATAGAGCATCAAAAGAGACCGCATGGTTAAACAAAACCCGCGTATACAAGGCGGCTGCCTCGGACAACCCACTACTCGCATGTTTTCAAATACTGCAATGCATTCCGTCAGAAACTCTCTATGGACAGAGCCATTGCACATCGCAGATGCATAAGGTGTCTTTGCCGCTCTCTGTGAACTGTTCAGGCGGTCAAACAAACGATCTATCCTTTCTACAAATCGTGCAGTATGAATTGCTTCAGCGGGCAGCTGCTGAAAAGTGACCAAGGTGTACATTGCAGCAGCACAGTGGTTGCTGAAAACTTGTGCAGCCAATTTTACAGACATCTTTGATGCAAAGGTTAGGTTAAAATGTCTGTCGTTCAGCCTTGGTATCGAACGGATCTCTTGCGTGCGGTCCTTTTCATACGCCTGCCTAATGTAACTGCTCTTCACAAGGTGACCACCTATTCTGAAATCATACTTAAATAGCATGTTTCGGAGGCATTTAAGTAAGTGCGGAGCATCGAAAAGAAAAAAGAGCCTCCTTCCGTCTATGTCTGTATACGGCTCTTCGGTGGTGACTAGGCTTGCAAAAAGGGACACGTTCTGGCTTCCCTGGTCACAGACTACCGCTACTGGTTGCAAGCCAGCGTCCACAAGGGACTTGCAGCATTGCAAAAGCAGGTCTTTCAAAATGCTTGCGGGTGTTCCTCGATAGGCAAAAAAATAACCAAGAGGTTGTTTCCATGGCGTTCGGATACCTTTTGCCATGAAGACAAGAGCCTTGTTGCAGAGGTTATTGCCTTGAAAACCGTTATACTCTTCCAGACCTTCAAACCTGTCATGCGAGGGGTTGTATGAAAGTTCTTTTTTAATATGCATTTCATCGAAAACAATGCAACAGGCTCTGTCACTCATGGAAAAGGTAGCCGCTCGTCTCTTTATAAGGTCGAAGATTTCCGGGAAAAACCCAACCCTTAGTGGCACACGCTGAAGCCATAACGCAAGGATCGCACTGATGGCAGCCTGAGAAGTCGCCTGCAATACCTATAACCCTTCGGACTATGAAAGTAGAGCCCTAAGGCAAAGGATTTGTTCTGGCTTGACCATCGGCGACCGAACCGGCTCACATTCTTCATCCTCAGCTGAGCCTCCAGGAGTGCAGCAACAGGTGGAGACACGTGTAAGCGGACGCTCCGGACGATTTCTTCAATCGTTAAGGCTTGACGCTTCCTCTGCAGTCTTCTTTGCAGCCTCCGGTTAAAATCCCGCTGCTTCCGCAGTTTTTTCTTGAGCTCCTTGGTTTTTCTCCGAGCCTCGGACTCACTGGTACAGGGCGCTGTGGGTGTGGAAAGATGTGGGTTTTTCAAAAAGTTTGCTTCATAGATATTCAATCTTTATTAGAAACCGTTAAGATGAGCATGTGATACTGGCTAATTTTTACATAGTTCTGAGCTTTGAGGCATGACCAGATTGTATTTAGCTTTTTTACGAGGGCTATTTGTGTAACGCTAAGGAATGCTGATTACTGCAGCCCCGGCTGACTTTTACACCGTTGAATGAACTTGTGCGAATGTTTCTGCGTATTTGAGGACAGGGGGCACGCTTGGCAAGTCATTCTTGGCACGTAAGCAGACATGTCTGCTGCACACTTCATGTTGTATGAATCAGTGCTCAGCACAGTGAGACCAAATAAATGTTATTGTTTGAAGATAGAGAAATATTTAACAAAGCAGTGAAACATGACCTTATTTTAATGCCCGCCCTCTGTGGCGAGCACAAAAAGCATAACAGAAATATCTTTTCTGTTTTTACATCTTTAGCCTTAGATAAATCTGCGAGAGAATTGTTTTTCTGGATGACTTTCAATTGCTTTCATATCGTTAGCGACTTCATGTGCAGCGCTATAGATTTTTTAACATTTTTGCAATACTTTACCAGTATAATAATTAAGGGAGCTCAAGACAAACAGCCGATAGCAGGCAACCGCAACAACAGATGTCTTGTAATCCTAACTCGGTGATGTCATTCGTAAGAAAATTTCCACTTTTGCTTTTACCTTACACTTTTGTAAAATTTAAAGGGCGCGTTGGCGCCCAATATGATTTTACATGATGTAAATATACTTACATTTGCGGAAAGCCTCAGCAGCTGTGCCAGTGACAGAGCATTTTCGAGAAGTCTGTGCAACAGGACAGATGGAAACATGCCTCAAGTTTATGCCCGTTCATTACGTCATATACTGCATATTTAACTGGACAACGATGCTACGTCCGCTGCATTGTGAACAAGGAACCTGTACAGGTTCCGAAACGTCAAAACACTTTTTTGACTTGGTCAGTGACCGTAATTTTCATTAACCCAACCGACGGAACCTGGGGAGCCGCGTCACCACTGGCCTCTTGTGCAGGAATAGCCCCCTCCAACTGCATGTAATCCTCTTGTTCTGCGGAGGAGGGAGAAAATATGGGGCATTTTAGCTTGTCAAACCTGGAGAGATAACAAAAGAGAAAAGAAGTGACGAGAGTGGCGCAGAGACCACATTCTGCCAGGAGTTACCAGCGACTTCCTGCGGAGGTGCTGCGCCTCTAAGTGAAGAACAGATGTGCGTGTGATCACAGTGGTCCCTTACTGTGCTCCACCCTGCAATTTTGTTTAGGGAACCTATTGTTGGGGAACAGTGGTGTCTTCGCTCCTTATATGTGTCCTTAACATAAAAAGGCAAGGTTACCCTCTACACGAGAGAACTGCTTCACCGAGGCGCTGCCTTCAGCAAGCCGGTAGGATGTTGGCTCAAGAACCGATGGCACCTGGGGAGCGGCGTTACCACTGCCATCTTGTGTAGGAACAGCCTCCTCCAATTGCATGTAGCCACGGTGTGCTGCGAATGAGGGACATAATATGGTGCATTTCAGTGCGTCAAACACGCAGCAAAAAAATGAAAGAAAAAAAAGGAAGAAAGAAGTGATGGAGAGTGCCACAGAGAGCACATTGCGCCAGGAATTACGTGGGACTTTCTGCGGAGAGGCTGTACGTCCAAGTGGAGGACAGGCGTACGTGTGATCACATTGGTCCCTTACTGTGCTCCACCCTGCAGTTTTTTTTTCGGGTACTAAGGGAACAGTCGTGTCTTCGCTCCTTATATCTGTCCTTAACATAAATAGGCAAGGAATTACCTCCTACACTAGGTGAGTTCTTCACGATGGTTGGTTGGCAGCCCATTGGCGAGACACCATCTGAGATGAACGAGCTCACGTGGCCTGACAAGTTGGACTCTGCAAACGTAATGTGGACAATTTATTTATGCCATATGCAACTACGTGTAATGTTAAAATGAAAGTCACCTTCAATTTTGGAAGGCTGGAGATGATTCTGACCAACCTCACCACACCTGTCGCCATGGGTGTCAGATCCGGTGCCTGCCATAAAGGTGTAGTAAAATATACGATGATTTTATACCAAGGAATGCACTAGATCAATTCTGTCCATGCATTCCCCTTGTTATATTAAAGATAAGCACTGTTTTACGAACGACTATAGTACAGGCATGCCTATTGTCGCGAGAAAGACGGCTTGGCGATTTGCTTACTGATAACAGGAGATATTGTAGGCTCTGCGTCGTGACGAAGTAAACCGGGCCGCAGGAATGCTGATTCATGAAAGTGCAGCGAGCACACTACTCTCGACCGTAGTTGTACCGGCGTCTTATCTAGCAGGCATGGGTTCCTACAAAATTTCACCCAGGATTCACGCCTGCAAATTCAAAGTAGCATGTAGCATTATTTAGGCCAATGTCCTGGTGAAAAAGGAAGAAAAAAATGAGAAAACTAGATCAACGCAAAGCAGGGTGATGACAGCAAATGAAGAACCCATGTCAGGAAAGATGTGGCTGTAGCACAAAGTGAAAGCATGAAGTACTGCGTGTGAGAGATTAGGGCCGGTATTTTGTAGCGAGGCATTATTACTTATTCTACACTAGTCTTATCATCCACCGCTCAGTCTGTTCCGGCTGATCCCCTTGATAGCGCGAGCGGACCGTCGCTCCGGCCACTGACAAAGCGCGATAAGCGCAAAAAGGCATTATTACATGAAAGGCATCGCTACAAAATATCGGCCTAGTTGTGCATCTAAGCACAGTAATAACGATTTGGAGCGTTGTTTTTATATAGAACTAAAGCGATGCGAATTTTAATTGAGTGAAGCACAATATTTAAGCTATTTGAATAGGTGGTGAAGCGCTAGGAAAGTTGACACCAAAAGCTCCGAGCCAAAACTAAGGCCACAACGTAGCGCTAATTGTAAAGTAACAGAAGTTTCACACAAATTTTTCAAAGCACCACGGCATCCCTCCACACAACCCTACAGGAAGGCATTGATAGTAATAGAGTTTTGCCTCACCTTGTGGAATAGAGAGGAAACCGGTGTAGTGAAACGCCAGCCGTACGGTCGTTGCTGTTGCATCCTTGCACGGCACATCGTTTCCGCGGGTATCGAGGAAAACGTTCGGCGTGAACTGTTGGTCGCATCGTCCCGTAGGACGCCGTACCCGTTGGACGCAGTGTTCAGCACTTTCATCCACGATGAAACGCACCTCGCAAGACCACGCTCAGCAAAAAGTAAATTCGCGCCACAATAATTCAGAGAACGCATGCAGGAGCGAAACACCAAAGCATGCGAGGAGGCGTGTCGTAGCAGACGAACTTTACGAGCGCGTCTTTCCGTGCACTACAAGGGCTGCATGGTATGATTACGACATGCGCCCCTTCTTCAGAGGGCGCTGAGAAAAAGGTATAAAAAAAGCACTGTCATAATTTCTTTACACATTGCGCCTAATAAGAATTGATTGGGACATAAATGTCGTTTGAACAGTATAAGAAATTGCTTCGCCCTTGACAAAAAATTGTTTTTTTTTATCAGTGTTTGTTCCCTCCTCCACTAGTCGCGCTTCAATTGCAACTCCCATAACTCCCCTTGTTGATGTCGCTGGCAATAGGTTCTGAACCGCTTTTCGCCCGAAGCTTCGCGACCTATGTGAATTGGCCTTGGGCGAAGCGCGTCGGCTTTTATACCTGAGTCATCGAAGGTTCCAGATTAATCCCTGATGCCCGCGTGTCTTCCAGAAAGTTCTAGACAATTCGCGTCGGTCATTGTTCATACAATCAGATAACATAAGCGTCGGTGAAAACAGGCAACGGAAAAAAGCATCGATAACGTTCTAGAAACTTCCGATACAGGCGCGTTCTGCGCCGAGCGATAACGTTTAACATTTGTTAGCCGGTGGAAAGCGGCCACCGGTGAAAGATGTATACGTGTCAATATGTATGTATTTATGTTTGTATTTATGTTATATATTTAACCCTGGGAATGTTAGCCAGCGCCACCACTCACAAACCTTGGGGGCGGATGTGGAACATCCTTTTTGCCGCAGGCGTCACGAGTACGTGATCTTTTGGGGTAAAGGCGACGGGTCAATAAACCCACATATGCTACCTGAAGGCATCAATGTTCCCGGATTTAAGTCCCTCGGTATGTAATGAACGAGAAAAAAGGGAACCGAGGGGCCCGAGTTTGGTTAATCACAACATAAGAAGCCAACAAACAATGATACCAAGGACAACATAGGGGAAATTACTTGTACTTACTAAGTGAATTAAAGAAATGATAAATTAATGAAAATTAGAGTGGATGAAAAAACAACTTGCCGCAGGTGGGGAACGACCACACGTCTTCGCATTACGCGTGCGATGCTGTTACCATTGAGCTGCCGCGGCGCCGTTTTCCCATCCACTTTCTGCGCTATTTATCTGTTAGTACTACAACTACCCCTGGGAGTGTTGTTGTAGTAACAAGTTATAGGACTGCCGTGGAAACATTTTCGTGTACTTTCTAAATGGCTTGCCTCGTTAGTGACGTGCGGCAGAAATGCCAGACTTTGCATCGCGAAAAAATTGTGCGCATTGTAAAGTGCAGGCACCAACTGCACGAGATATCAAAATTAAACCAATGGAACGAAATGTAGCTAGAGTTTACAGCACCAGCGCACTTATTGAAGCAATCGGCGAATATTTCGCGTGCCTCCCTTTCAGCTCCTCTTCAATGCTGGCGAAGTCCATATCACCTATCGGCAGTTTTGTAACGAGCTCTTTAACTTTTAAAGTCGGTTCATGATTTAATCCGTCTTCTGTTGCAACCTCATTTCTGCTTCGATGCATAGCTGGCAATAGTATTTCAGCTCATCGTTAAATGCTTAGTTTCACCACGAAAAGTGCTGTACTAACCATTTGTTCGTTCTAGCGAGAGCTTGGTAGCCATGCAGAGGGGTTGGCCTTGCGCATGTTGATTGCGCTGCGCAAGAGCACCAACATTCTTTCCTTGATAAAGGCCCTGCTGGACCGACCGCATTCCCAACTGTCTAGGGAGACAACTAAGTGGTTACTAAGGGCGCGATCTTGTACGCGTTCCAAAATGGAATGGAGGCGGTCGGTTACATCCAGCCGCACACGATTGGTCAATTTGATCGTCACGGTTCAAATTGACCAATCGTGTGCGGCTCGTTTGAACGGACCGCCTCCGTTCCATTTTGGAACGCGTACAAGATCGCGCCCTAAGACTCCTCTTCTTTCTAACGGCACAACTATTTTTATATTTTCAACCAAAATCCAGGCCCACAAATATAAATTCGTATTATCAGTGTTCGATCAGTGTTGGCTGTTCGATGAGATCCATTATAAAATCCATTAAGCATTACGTGGTGTTCAGCTGCATATATTCACACTATACCATCCGTTTCAATGCTTTACTGTTCAGTTCTTTTTGGGTTAGAAATTATCGCTGTCTCCGGTGCTTACTGACAATACATATTAGGCTCATAAAAAAACGTTTTCTTTTCGTTGCTGAAGATTTAGAACAACTTGCATTTAAAGCTTCCTTGCTAAGGCAATTTACAATAGTTTGTTGAGTAAACATCCAATTTCTTCGACGCAGATTCAGAGCCAATAAACTGTGGAATTAAGGACACAACTGCAGCCTGTGGGGGAGCCTTGTAAACTTTACTTCCTTCCCGTCGTTGTGCCCTGTGCCGCCTTGCCTTCGCGAGCCATGACAGAAATACCGCCTAGGATTTCAACATTTTTGCCTCGAAAAGTGCATACCAGTAGAAATATTGTTTGCCAAGATTTACATTGGGGCAATGCTCCGATTATTATATTCGATGCTATTCAAGCTGCACTCATGTTAAACGCACCATTGGTCATTCTGTGCGCCCTTTTGCACCCTTTCGCGATTTTTCCCAAATCATGTTGGCATATACATTTGCGAGCGCCTCTCCTAATGTTAGGTACCTTCATCGGCGTGGGGCAGCATTTATATCGTGAATTGCATGGATTTCACTGAAACTTACTGAGAAGGGATTACTTTCTGCTTTACTATTCTCGTGGTAAAACTGTGCCAAGCTCGATATCGCTTATATGTAATCGTAGCGACGAGTACAATTGTAACCGTAAAAGTACTAATGCGCACAGGTTCAGTGCATCAGTCTCTGAACTTAATTCCATTACATATAGGAACGTACGCCAGTACTTGCCGACTTTTATCGACTTTATTCTCAAATAATTGTTGAGAAACAAGCAACCATGCTTTCCTGTATTAGTTACTCGAGAAAATAAATAAGCTCGTGACGAAGTGATTTGGACTGTTCGCGGTGCTCTTTTTTTCGCAACGTCCATTTTGATGAGCGAATGTCCATTCCAGTTGGACGATAACAGAAATGTCGGGCAGCATGTTCCCTATTCACCAGTGAAAAATTGCAAAAGTTTTCTGCAAGGAATCTTCTGTCTGTTCGTCTGTCTGTTTTAAATTGGTTGAAATAACCATTGCGTTCGAAGCTGTCTTCATAGTGGCAGCGTCCCTGAAGGATGCCTTTTCCGTCGAAAGAAGAAAACATGTTCCTCTACAAAAGCGGCCGTAGACCACCATTAACACAAGGGGCACCTACAGTACGTTGAATTCAAGATTTACCACGTGTAACAACAGCGTTAGAGCCAGTTTGTGCCATGTGCACTCGCTCAAGCTCAATGCTTTGCCTATCAACGCGTGGCACGTCAAAATAAAGGCTATCGTATTTTGAGCAGCAAACACAACCTTGCACTCCAGATCTCTCCTACGGCGGCAGCCACCGGCCGCGCTGCGCTGATACAGGAATTGAAAACGCATGAAAACGCTCGGCCACGGTGTCGAATGTAGCTTGACAAAGGCGCAATATCGTCGCATTATATGCACTCAGAACGCGATAAACAGTGTTATTTTTTCAATATTAGCTAACCAGCCCACAGAAGTCAACAATTAAATTTTTCCAGTCAAGCATACGCAATATCCTTCGCTCAAGGAACCATTGTAACAGTTTAAGCGAGGAAGAAGAATGCGTTTATGCACCCCTTTCCAAAATAAGAGCAGCCAGAAATATATTCCTACGGGATTTTTTTAGTATCCTACGTTCTGGAAAGGCAACTAATACTGTGAACGTTTGTTACCTCCGGCCGTAATTGAACTATAAAATACAAAAAATCGCAGTTTTGCCCGGGAATCGAACACTCGATTGTGATAGGAAATTAGTAGACAGCTATATGAAGTAAGAATAGTAGTTTTATCGGCTGTATAAATTTGTAAGCATTCGCTTACTAATCAAAATTAACAAGCATGCTCGCCAAGGGGGGGCAACACATGTTTGTATTTCCCCCCTTGTGTAATGCCTTCGGGCCTTCAAGGTGATAATAAATCAAATGAAACGAAAATGCTGTCGCGCGTGCCCGAGCAAACATGAACTTATCTCACTCGATAACCGCGCGCACTCGCTGTCACAACGCTGGAGTGGGGAAGCGCCGCACAGCAGCGAGCGAATTGACCTTCGTGCTGCCTCTCGCTTCTACGCGAACTAAGCGGCGAAAACACAGCGCACACGAAACTATCAGCACTCGGAGCACTCTGTCCCCATGGCATATGGCTTTCAAGATAGGGCCCGCACGGCCGCGCCTTACGCAGCAGCCGCAGTAATAGAACGGCCCCCCTCTCTCCCCTCCCCTCGGTGCCTTGCGCGCGACGGTAGACGGCGTACGTGGGATTGAACCAAAATTGTCGGCACACCCCCGCACGCTTTCACTCGCACATGCAGCATACGGCGCGCGGCGACGATGTTATCGCCCTTGGACTTTATAGGCACCGGGCGCGGGATGAATTTGGACCGGTGGCGCCTTCATGCGGCTGCGCCGTGAAAGTAATGGCATGTGGCGGCCGGGCCGCGCGCAGCAGGCGCTGCCGTGAAACAAAGTATGATCAAACATGTTGCGTTTTTTGGGTGCACCAACAGTTACTGAAACATGACTGAAGCTGGTTACGCCATTCAATTCAATCGTTGTTCATCGCGGCATCGCGTTTTTCAGGCGGAAAGTCTGTATATGTGCGGTCTGTAGGCAACAGCGCGTTCAGTGCTCAGCAATTGAAACGCGATACTCGAATCGCACGGTCGCCAGCGCTTTTTGCACTGACTGTAAGCGCTGGGGACACCGAACTGGTGCATTGTGGTGTAGAGGGAAAGCGAAAACCTTCGTAACGCATTATGACTGCATTTGGTCCCACAGCGCTCACCTGTGGTTTGAAAAGAAAAAAAAAAACGGCGGCAACCGCGCGCTGCCAGCGCTTCAATCGCTGGGCACTGTACATTTCCGACGCTGATTTGCTATGATCTAGTTCTAACGTTAATAAGAGAGCCGTTCATACGCAAGAGCTTCGTGTCCCACTTGCGTGTCTTCGCCTCCACAGTGTAATGGCTCCGCAGCTTGGGCACCGAAGGCGAACACTCAGATTTGTAGTCATTTTGCCGTCTTATCAGTGTATCAGTCTTCCTTTTAATGTACATTTTCCTTCCTAGCTATTCCCAACTCTGGTTGAGTCCAGCAAATGACTGTGCTGTGCATCGACGGCGAACGCCAACTCAGTGGCGGGTTCACACTCGCCGCCACCGACGGCTCCCGTCGCGCTAAGCTACATAAAATGGGCCGTGACTGAAGATTGGGCTAGTTTATAAGCAATTAAGAATGGGGAAGCCTTGCAAAGATAAAAGAGCTACAACGGACAGAGAACGACTGACACATGTGCGATCGGCGAAGCAGCTCAAGAAACAGAATAAGGAAGACGTATGTCTCCTTTTTTTCTGTCCATAATTGTTGTGTTCTTCGCCTATTTACATGATTAAATACGCGTGAATGTTAACGCGCACAGCAAAATAACATCTGGAACATAACTGCTGGAGTTCCACGTCTTAGCTTGCCGCGGTGAGCTCCGTTCGCGTATGCATTTGCATCGCAATTTGCGCTCGTTTTCTGCTTTATATACTACTTGATGCCACGAATGTGATCTGCCTCGCACAAGTGACGACCTTTCTCAAAAGAAGACACGCGTAAATGCGTTTTCCGGTGCGTCAGCCCTTATAACCCGCAGTGCCAAATCACTGCAAGCACCGAGCGCCTTCGTCCCGTCGTCTGCTTCACATGCCAGTGCTTTGTTAGGTGCCGTTCGCGGCGCTGTTCGCCAGCATATCGCCGGCGCGCCGGTGGCGCCTTACAACGGCCGCCCGGTGCCTATACAGAACATCAGCGTGACTTCAACGGTAGAAATGTTCTATATACCGTATTTACTCGCGTAATGGAGGCAATCGCGTAATAAATGCACCCCCAGCATTAGTCCTTATAATTTGGGTTTATTTTCTCCCTCGTAATAGATGTATGCTTTGATCATGCACAACACCACGGAGATCGACGCTTCTCCGTGCGTCATCAAAATAAAGTTTTGTCTCTCTCTCTCTCTCTCCCTCGTAATAAACGAACCCTGAACTTTCTGCCGTTAAGTAGGAGAAACACAGTATGATTGGGCGTCCGATATGGTGTCTGACGGGTACGATTGTATCGGACGCCGAATCGTTGCGTGTAACTCCTTCTTTTTTGATAGCAATCATATGAATAATTTAGGCGCATTTTAGCCGTCGGCGCCGGCGATCACGGCTCTTGCTCCCGCGTTCGAGGGAGGAAAGTGGGGAGGAAACGTGTCTTATTTCGTCGCGCGCATGGCGCCGGTGGGAGGGGAGGGAGGGAGGTGGCGCAGCAATTGCACATTTCGCCGCCGCGCGCGCCCTATCTTGAAAGCGATCTGCGTCGGGGGCTGTGTCTAGGTGCTACGGCGGTTTATACCTTTGTGCGTGCTCCGTTATTGCCGCTCAGCTTGCGTTGAAGCGATACACGGCACGAAGGTCGGTTCGCTCGCTGTTGCTGGCGCGCTTCCTCGCGCCAGCGTTTCCACAGGGAGTGTCCGCGGTCATCCAGTGTGATTGGTTCATGCTTGCCTGTGCGCACTGACACCACGCTGGTTAAATTACTTAGCAAGTTTACACGGCCGATGAAACTACTATCCTTACTTCGCATAGCTGTCTCACGCATTTGCTATCGCAATCGATGGTTCGCCATTCGGGCGAAACTGCGATTTTCTTATGGCACGTACACACTAGCGGGACAGCGCGCGCGGTGCGCCGCCGGCGGCAAAACGCAGCTGCGGCAGAGCGGCCACATCAACCGGCGGCGAGCCGCTGCGGCAGTCACGTGACAGCATAGACTCCTCTCCCCTTCTCGAACTATTCATCAGCTCCGTCCGGGACCGGACACGTACAGACGATAGTACGAAACGAGTTTTCGGCTTACACCAGACGCGAGTACGAAACGAGCGGTCGGGCAGGTTCGCATGACACCAGTTTACCGCGCGCACATCACGGAAGCGGGCCGCTCTCATTGGTCTCCTTCATACGCGGCACGCGGCAAACCGCAAAAAATCGGTCCAAGAGCGATCCCTCCCGCGGCAAGAAAAACCTGCTTCGCGGCTGCTATAGCGGCACGCGTCTTGCCGCCGGAGGCGCGCCGCGCGCGTTTTGCCGCTAGTCTGTTCGTGCGATTAGAGATGGCCGTGGAAAATATTGCTCAGAATTTTACCCCGCATAATAAACGCACCCCCAACATTGTGCATATTTCTCGGGAAAAAAGTGCGTTCACTATGCGAGTAAATACGGTAATTGCTATCTCAATAAAAACTGTAGATAACGCATTCTTGGTATTGTAAGATATAACGTTGCTGCTAATCAACGCATCTAATGGTAAGGATTTAACATTCGCACCAATCCAGTGGAGCCGTACGAAGGAGTTCACGGCATGGTCCTCGGCCGTCTATATGCGGTACATGATCTACTGACCGCATAATAACACGCCGCATTCTTATTACCTAGTATATGTGGACCTTCAATTTTCTTTGTGCCGTACATGAATTTTTTCACACAGGACCCTTCTGGGAAGGTCACATATATGCATTTAAATATGCGGCACGCCTAAGAGTACCACTTATGTCGCGGATGGTAACCAGGACATGACTAAGTGTGCATAAACAAAGAAATTATGAAAGCCTTGGGCGATTTTGTTGTGGGCAAAGATCTCAATTCGTTCTTCGTAAATAGTGGTGTGTAGGCGACGTAGATTTACCTTGCAACAACGCCATGATGAATTTCTTGTACCGTTGATACTTTGTGTGTTTTGATGTTCTTTTCCTTATTCTACCCAACTTTCTTGACATCTTTTTCGCGTCATAAACTTCTTGTACGCTCTGCACTGAACTGTACGCTCTGCACTGAACTGTATTTAATCATGAGCCGAGTAATTGTGCTGGTCACAGGTCATACGCGGGCTCGGCATTATGCGTGTATAGACGGAAAGCTGATACCAAGTCATTTGTATATTTATGAAGTGTATCTAGTGAGTTTCACTTTGTGCAATTCTGAAAGCATTTGATTCTGTCAATTTGTTATTTTCTCTTTATACGTTTCTCACGTGTAGTGCTTGTAATGTGTCTGTGTTTCTAGCTACGATTTAGGGATAGAGCCCACTTCAGTAGCCGAGCTCTTCCTATTGTTTCAGTTTATGAACAAGAACTTCATCCCAGCCGCCTGTAACATGCCACTATGCGTGTACGATCGTCTGACAGATAGACGCAGTTGGCGCTGTTTGCCGACAATGTGACCAAGAACTTGCACAACACACTGAAGAACGTTTTAAGGAAGTAACTTATACAGTCATGCTAAGTTTTTCGCATTATGTAACTTATTGCCGCTGAAAGCGGAACGCTAGTCGCGGTGTGAGTTTAATACTGAATGCCGCGTCTGAATCGGTTATAACTGACTAGTCGCATTAGTACGAAGGCATGCCAAACTAACGACAACCGTGTCTGCTCGTGATTCACGTCGAAGTGTAATATGACTGAACACTTATAACTTATGGCAACTTATACTTATAGCACTTGTGCAAATCAGAACCATTAGGAGCCTTAACTGTACATTGATTTATTTCAAGCGCTCTGCCCTCAAAGAAAAACACAAAACGACGCCCTAACAAATAGGCACGCAAAAAGAAGTCAAGTGGTGACAAGTACGCAAGCACACAACCATCGCAATCATTACGGTCGTGTCCATCTACAGTTTGTGGGCGCACAGCTACTTCCTCTTTGCCTTGCTAGCATTAGGGAAACGTATATAGATGATACCTCACGTCTCTTTTCTCTTGTGGGTGTGCAGAACAGCACGCAAAAATACGGTCGAGATTTCTTTTTGCACTGCTGCTCTAGCAACATCAAAGTAGGGACCGAATAGCGACCGAACTACGCAGCAGACGCTGTGCTTTTAGAATTCGCATACACGAAACCCGGATAAAGTGCTTCGCGGCGCGTCCGCGGTGCGGCGTCGCTTTCGTGAAAATTGCGAATTTATGACTTCGTTTAGAGTTTCTATGGCAGATAGCGGGCACTGCTTCTGCGGTAACTTAGTTTGGTTTAGAAATGAATTAGTCGAGACAAATTTCTTCAAGGGGGAAATTTTATTTCATATTTATACAGTGTTGTACAGCCTGCATGAAGACAAGCGCATGCGTGCGCGGCTAGGCAGTAAAAAGTATCGCGCAGGCACATTTATTTTGTCCTATAGAAATTTAACTCTTTTCGGGTGCCACACCAAGAAAAATGGCTGAATATTTACAAATATGACTGAGTGAATATACGCATACACTGCCAGTGTACTAATAAAAAATAATATAGTGATGAATGCAAGCTGTGAATTTCAGCTAACTATTTTCATTAGGCCAGACCTTACATATTTTTCATTGCTTTTGAAGTATTTAGTGTCGATTACGTAGTTACTCCATTAATTTAAAGGCAACACTAATTGCTAGCGTCTTTTTTCATAATTACTATAAATTCTAGGAATAACCAATCTGGCAACCTCAATGTGGTCGCTGTGTTACATTCAGAATATAAAAATCATCGAAAAACTAGTGCTTACATAAGAAATCCGATGGGGAACTGTTTAGCTCCACAAAACTCTGTTTACAAACCTTGTGAACTAGCAAAAAAAATAATGCGTCAGAAACTGTGTGAATATAATTTTTGTGTTGGCTGTGCGTCTGCACAAAGGCGTCGTGTACAATATTTGTTTTCAATTGCTTTGTTTAAAAAGTAATCTAAACACGAACCGCTTCGCTTCGCTTCTTGAAAACAGTGTACGCTATCACGTTTGTCGCTTATCACTACGAAAGGCCCTTCGTTACTCGCACAATAACACAATGGAACAGCCTACCCGCACGCATCTCGACTGAAAAAGGAATACATTTAACCAAATTCCAAATGCGTATGCCGACCGAACAGTGCCCCAATTTTTTCCACGTCTCGCGTTGTCCTCATTCTGTTCGCGCTGTAAAACGTTCTCAAGAATCAACTAGGCCACCAAGAAGCCATAAAAATCACTTGCTTGGCTGTTCCATTGTGTTAGTGCGCGAGAGACGAAGGGCCTTTCGTAATGATAAGAGTGAAACGTGGCAGTGTATATACTGTTGTCACTAAGCGAAGCGGTTCGTGTTTAGATTGCTTTTTAGAACAAAAAATCGAAAACAAATATTAAAGGCGACGCCGTGTATACGGATTCACAACAAACCCAAAAATTATGTTCACAGGACTGCTGAATACAATGTAATACTAGTGCAAAAAGAAATTTAAATTTCCGCATAATCCATGGATCACTAGTGGACTACTTGAGAGCATGAGGAAAAAAGAAAACAAGTATAGTAAGACTAAGAAACAACCTTTCAATATTAATTTAGCGTTACGCTATAAAAATATTGCAACATCCTGAGCAATTTATTCAAAAAGTATGAAAGGCACTATTACGAAAATGAATTCGTGAAAAATGGGTTTCATCCGAAAGAAAAATGGCAACTTATCAACAACTTTTTGAATATACCGCATTTTGGCAGCTGCACTGAAAAAATAATTTACAGTATCACTGACCCGCCTAGCGGGTCAGTGATAGTTACTGACCCGCCGTGCGTTCAGTAACCACTTTTATGAAATATATAATACCACCCATGTTTCTTCTGACTATCATGCTAGCCGATGCAACCACTCTTTCTTTTTGTTTCCTGTGACCTTTGAAGAAGTCCTTACTGATATTTGCAACTTAAAGAACACAAGTCCTGGTCTTGATGGAATTCCCGCATTTCATTTAGAGCTTGTTGCTCCCACTACTTCTGATGCTCTCAGTAATTTAATTAACCTTATCTTCACAACCGGTATATTCCCTAGATTTCTAAAAAAAGCTAAGGTAATTCCTGCTCACAAAAAGGGCGATAAAGCTCAAGTCGTTAGCTCTCTTCCTATACGTACTTTGTCTTCAATTAGTAAAGTTGTTAAAAAGTTATTAGCTAGCCGTATTAACAGCTACCTTAACAAATTTAGCTTGCTGAAACCTTGTCAGTTCGGTTTTCCTTCAGGAAGCTCGACTAACTTGGCTTTGCTAGAATTAACTGATTATATTAGACGTTCACTTGATCTCATACACTTTGTTGGCTCGGTCTTTTTAGACTTTACTAAAGAATTTGATACAATAAACCATAATGTTTTGTTTACTAAACTGCCGTCTATTGGAATTTCTGGTCCGGCACTTAATATGTTAAAAAGTTATCTATCTAATCGTGAATTAACAGTGTACGCAGGTGGGGCTTTCTCTGAAAGCAAAATATTAACCAAGGAGTGCCTCAAGGCTCCATTTTAGGTCCATTATTCTGCATTTATATGAATAATTTACCCGACTGCATTATTATGCACTACCGATATTATACGCAGACAATACGACTGTTCCCCTCGCAGATAAATCAGTACTTTCGCTCATTTTGAAACTAAACAGTGACCTGTCTAAAATTATTGATTTGTGTAACGCCAATTTTCTCATTTTAAACCCTGCGAAAACGCAATTTATGATATTTAAGTCATCACAGAGACATATACCTTGGCCTCCGACCATAACTCTCAATAGGCATGACAATCCTCCCTCCAGTTGTGTGTCCTTCCTCGGCATTAAATTAGATCCCCACCTTAAGTTTACCAATCACAGTGCGCACATCAAACAAAAAAAACAGCATTTGGTAATAGAGCACAACTCAAATCACGTGAATTTTTTTCTAAAGAAGCATTATTATCATTACACTTCGCTTTCATTCATAGTTATATCATTTATGGTATTGCTTCATGGGGTAATTACTTATTGTTGTCATCTTTCCTCTATTCAGCACATTCAAAATCAGGCCATTCGCACTACAACCCGAAGCCATTTTTTCTCTAATGCCTCCTCTCAACTACGTACAAACCACATTCTTCAAGTTACAGATTTGTTTAACTATCATTTAGCTATATTATTTTTCAAACTATTAACTAAACAAGTTTCTTACAACTTCGTTAGTTCTGATCTACTTCTTAATCCTAATAACACAAGGTATGCAGCAGAAGGAAATTTCCTGTTACCTCTATGTCATAATAATAACGGATAGATGGCTTCCTCTTTTTGGGCACTTAAACTTTTGAACAGTCTACCATATGCCAATAAATTGTCATCTACCTTGTACTCATGTAAACACCAACTTAAGAATTATTTGCTGTGTGATTATTTTTGTATAATGTTATATTGCTAATTTGTATTTTTGCTAATTCCATTTTGTTGTTTCTTTGCTCTGTATACCGCTTTATTTTTTTATATAACAATAAATCAAGGGTCCCGGTGCAGTCTCTGACTATGGGACCCTTGTCTGTATATCATTTCTTGTGTAAATAACTGTATGAACGAATAATAAACTGAACTGAACTTAAGGTAAAGAAAACAAACTAGGCGTTAAAAACAAGGTTCAAAGATCACTATAATGGGTAATCAAAAAAACGTCACCGACTGATATAGTACAGATCACGGACACAATGTGGGACTTGAGGAGATGCTGGCAGCGAGGTTCGACGCTGGTGCAAACCCGATGAAGCAGCCACAGTCGACGGCGCTGTAGGGCGTAGGGCTTGCATGTGCAGCAGGCAACGGCCGGAGGCGAGGCATTTGTCATGATGTGCGCGGAATGGACATATGTGGTTATATGCATTGTGGTCAGTGAAATGAACAAGCGGACGATGACGTGCCAGGACGAGCGGCTACAGCACATCGATGCCACGTGCACGTGCCCAGCGGAGAGAAGAAAAAAGAGAGCGATTGTGGTTGCGAAGAGGAAGAGGCGCAATTTTCACAATTTGCACGACAGCCTCGTGGCCTCCAGGACTCTGAGAAGTTACCTGAAGGCGGAGGCGTGGTGCCTACCGGGAAAGAGCAGCTGCGATACTGAGTCTATAGGGAGTCCTAGGCGTCGGAATGACGCGTAGACAGAAGCCCTTTCTATGGAGAAGGCGGGGCAGAAACAAAGTAGATGTTCGATTGTTTACTCCTCTCCGCACGCTGAGCAGGCCGGGGATCGAGAAGAAAAAGAAGCAGGCGGAAGGGTGCGTGAGATATTTCGGAGGGAGACGGCGATCGCAGCAGACGTGGTGGGACCGAGATGACAGCGTCCAGAACATGTGAGTAGCGGCCTGCCAAGTTCCTGGCCAAAGGTCCTACATGCTCCCACCTGGGTCGGTATAACGCAAAACTATTCCAAACTGTTTTTATTACAAACCCGCCACTACCCCTCCGTGAAGCCCATTTTGCCTGTCTGTCAAGCGACGTCGGAAAATTTCAAAAACGGATGCGTCAAAGGGACGTTTAGGCCTCATTGACACAGCCGTCGAATGTTTCATCGCGTCACCGTCGCGTCAAAAGAACGTACAGCCGGCGTGACGGAGCAGTGTCTGCATAGGCGACGGTGGTGTTGATGTAGACAGGAGCACGGTTTTTGTACAGTTTTGACTGACCGGTCCCATGTTCGCCTACTTAAAATTAAATTTGGGGGTTGTACGTTCAAAACCACCACCTGATTATGAGGCACGCCGTATAGTGGGGGACTCCGGATTAATTTGGACCACCTGGGGTTCTTTAACGTGCACTGTTGTGTCTGGCGGTCCTTCGCGACAAAGGAGGCTTCATCGCCAGACGTGAAGCTATCTTCACGCTTGTCATTTCTCGCGGCCGGGTGGCGACACCGTCACCTGGGACTGATGGATGAGCAATTAGGGTCCAGGCTAGAGCACTGCACGTTGGGCTGCCCGCCCGAGCCCACCCGAAAATTTTATGGCGAGACCCGGGCCCGGCCCGGGCCCGGAAATAATCTACGTTACCCGCCCGGCCCTCCACCCCTTTACCTTAGGCCCGAGCCCGGCCCGGCCCGACTCGAAACAGGCCCGAACCCGGTCCGAGACCGAAGAAGACCACTGAGCGGCATTAAAAAAATAAAATAAAGAATAGAATGAAAGGAATTTATTCTTAAGGCATCAATACATGTCATATGCAATTAAGAACACAATTTGAGCGGTCTGAACGCAAATACCAGCGCGCAAAGTAGTACAAGTGACCCTGCCGAGCAGTATCGCCAGCAGTTTCTCACAGCGCGTCCTCGATGCGGCCCAATACACTTCTATCGCAGCGCCGCCCCAGTATTTTTCCATGTCGGGCGCCTCGCTGCAAGGCATGCGCCGCTCAGCCGCTCGTCCCACCTCAACCGTATTCTAGTACACTCTAGCCGAAGCGCAGCCACGACCGGTCGTGAGCGTAGCGCATGAATGGAGTAAAAGTAAAAGCTTCTCGTTCCTCCATGGTGCAGCGTAATGTGCTGCTGTAAGGCGGCCGGTTGAGAACATGCGTGGATTCATGGCTGGATGCAGTGCCATATTATCTTATCTTACCAGTCATCGTTTTACCAATTCGCCTTTGAAGAATCTGGAAGTGGCGAGCGCGCTTGCACCGCGCTGAAAGCATTCATTACATTGATTTAGGTAAGGAATACAAGGGCATCCTTTGGTTTGAGGCGACTTCGGTCTTTCTGGAATTTTACATCTGTTCAAACAGCACAAAATACGGCGGAAAAAGAAAAGGGGAGCACACAGGAGTTGCACTGCTAGCTTCCAGCTGCGCCGGGGCAAGATATTCTTCAGATCCGAGACGCGCGAGGATAACTCGCTGCACATTACATGCACACCACTAGAAAGTCCGAGCCCGGCCCGGGCACGCGTCAAAATACCCAAACCCGGCCGGGTCAAAAACCACATGCCGTGCCCGAGCCCGGCCCGAGCCCGTGAAACAACTGCCCTACCCGGCCCACGGGCCCGGCCGGGCCCGGGCTTTCGGGTAAGCCCGAGCCTATGCAGTGCTCTACTCCAGGCTGCAATGGGTCATCGGCCTCGTGCGTAGCTGAAACAGCAATGTCGCTCTTGGTGTGTTTCCGTGAAGCACCAGCGCCCGTCCAAACTACGACGAGGCCCGGCGCCGACTGTGACGCGCCAACCTGGAGCCCCTTCCGAGACAACACCCACCGCCTTAACTGGAAATGATGGCTTCCGCGAACTGACCGCCATGGAGAGGCGACAATTCTTGCAAGGGGCCAACGTCAAGCATTCCCGCGAGAGTCACATCAACGTCTGGTTCCCAAGGTGTCAACCGTTGCCTGTGTGCGGGGGAGATCAGGCGACACTGGAGGCGGAGCCTGGCAGGAAGGTGACAAATCATGGGCGGGATATGGCAAACTGGTCGAAGATTGTCATTGGCTAAAGAAGAACTCAAGTGTATTCCCTCGTCGAGTGAAAGAGGGAGACGAAAGGGATAAAACAGCGGGACTTGAGTGATGTGGGGACGCTCAGGGATGTAAACGCGAGAACATGGAAAGATGTTAGCATGTAGACGGCTCCTATATCATGGAGCCCTTCTTGAAAAATACCACATGTAAATTTGTATATAAAATGTTTTCTGATCTCACTGGACTTCTCATTGTCCCGGCACCTGGCACGGCACCATCCATGGAACCTTCGTGGCCGCTCGGACCTAGGACTTCGCAACAGTGGCTGGCAGCTTATGGGATCGGCCAGCGTTGGCTACGCACGTATGTGTCTGTGCGCAGGCGTCTTCAGCAGCTTCTCAACGAAGAGGAGATCGGCGACCGGTGACCGTCGGAACATCTACGTCGCATGCGGCGGCTTCTCAGTGACAGTAGGCTGGACGCAAACAGCCCGCTGCTGCGGGAACTGTTCGTTCAGCGCCTGCCACAGAATGTCGTTATTGCCTTGGCTACCTGTCCCTCGACAAGCTGGCGGAGCTGGCCGATCGCGTCATTGACTATTCAGCAAGAGGTACTGTGGCGACGCAATCTACCGTTCAGCTGTCGCAACTCGAAGACCGGCAGTCTCGCCTTGAGCAACTGACCGATGACCTTGCCTAGACTGTTAATGCACTACGGCCTCCCTCCCACCCTCGTCGACGAGACCGCAATTCCCGTTCCAGATTTACCCCTAGGTCTAGCTCACGTTCAGGCCTTCGTCGCCCCGTATACTCCTGGTACCACAGCTACTTCTGTGCCGGCGCACGTCAGTGCCCTTCCCCTTGCGGCTGGCAGGGAAACATACCGCAGAGCCACTGATGGCGGCCAGTGACTCTTGCCGTACGACAAGCCGCATGTTCTACGTCACTGACAGGATTGCTGGACATCGATTTCTCAGGGACACAGGTGCAGAGGTAAGTGTTGTTCCTGCCGTGCGACTAGACCGGTACCGCTCTCATGAAAACTGCGCCTCTTCAAGCAGCCAACAGCTCTGCTATCAACACATATGGTCAGCGCTCTCTTACCCTCGACTTGGGTCTCCGACGCACCTTCCGGCGCGTGTTCGTCGTTGCAGACGCACGCATGGCCATATTGGGTGCTGATTTTCTGACCCACTTCGCCCTCAGTGTTGATCTCCGCGCTTGTCGACTCGTCGACACGACGACCAGTATGTCTATACAAGGCATCCTCGCACCTAGGACATTACCCACAGGAACGGCGCCTCAGGTGCCATCATCTATGTACGCTTAAATTCTGTCAGAATTACCAGCCATCGCGAAACCTTCCAACCTCGAGCTGCCAGTACGTCACAACGTCACACATCACGTTGTCACTACTGGCCCTCCAGTGTTTTGCCGACCCAGACGTCTCTCTGGGGACCGCCTTGGCATCGCCAAAAGAGAATTCTGCCACATGCTGCAACTGGGCATTATCCGTCATTCGTTGAGTAGTTGGTCGTCAGCTCTCCACATGGTTCTCAAGCATGACCCTGGGGATTGGTGACCGTGCGGTGACTACCGAGCGCTCAACGCGCGCACCGTCCCTGATCGTTATCCCCCCCCCCCCCGCGCATTCACGGCTCCTCTGCCAACCTAGCGCGAGCGGTGATATTCAGCAAGATAGATTTGGTAAAGGTGTACCACCAGATTACAGTTGAGCCAGCGGACATCTCTAAGACTGCAATTGTGACACCTTTCGGGCTTTTCGAGTAAGTTCGGGTGCCATTAGGGTTGAGAAACGCTGCTCAGACGTTCCAAAGATTCATCAACGAGGCAACCCCGGGACTCCCCTTCGTATTTGCATATCTCGACAACCTCCTGGTGGCTAGTGTTTTCCCCGATCAGCATTGCGACCATTTGTGCCTGCTATTTTCTAGGCTACAGGAACACGGCCTTCTCATAAACCCCGCAAAGTGCGTCTTCATAGTCAACGACATTCAGTTCCTCGGACACCGCCTGACTCGCGAGGGCATCAGAACATTGGAAAAGAAGGTTCAAGCCTTGCGCGTCGTTCCTCGCCCAACATCAATCCGGAAGCTCCGCGAGTTCCTTGGACTGCTCCACTTACACCGCCGTTTTCTTCCCAACATCGCCCGCATTATCATTCCACTCACCGACCTACTCAAGACCAGGAAAGCTCCGTCCTACCCACTGACTTCGACGTCTGACGCTGAAGCGTCCTTCCAAGCTGCCAAAAACGCATTGGCGGATGCCACACTGCTGGTGCATCCTCTGCACGTTGCACAAATGTGTCTCATCACCGATGCATCTAGTACGGCTGTCGGCGCGGTGTTACAGCAGTTCCAGCGCAACTCCTGATACCCACTCGGGTTTTTCTCGCAGCAACTGAAACCTACAGAAACGCGATACAGCACGTTCGGTCGTGAGCTGCTGGCGGTATACTTAGGCGTTCGACATTTCCGGCTACTGCTGAAAGCCTCAAGCTTTCACGTCTTCACAGTTCACAAGCCTTTGACATTCGCTTTTCGCGGTAACCACAACACTTATACCGTACGAGAAATACGGCGCCTTGACTTTATGTCTGAATTCACCGTTTATATTCGGTACACATGAGGCCCTGTCAACGGGTCCGCAGATCGTCCCGTATCAACGCAATATCAAGGCCCACACTTGACTTCACGGAAATCGCCGCGGCGCAACTTACGGACGTCGAACTTCGGGACATCCGCTCATCCACCACGTCACTGGCGCTTTCCGACGTTCCCCTTCCTTTTTCTTCGGGCACCATCGCTTGCGACGTCTCACGGGGTCGAACACGTCCGTTTGTCCCACTACGGCTCCGCCGTCAAATATTCGACAAGCTTCACGGCGCAAGTCATCCCGGAGTTCGTGCTACGCCGCGTCTCATTACCACCCACTTTGTGTGGCCGAGTTAGAACTCTGACGTGCGCCGCTAGGCACGTGAATGCTTTCACTGTCAGAGCTCCAAGACGACACGACACATGAAATGCGCCAATTCAATCCTTTCGCCCACCCGACGCTCGGTTCGATCACGTTCACATCGATATCGTTGGCCCATTCGTACCATCCAGAGGTGCTGGCTACATCCTCACTTGTGTGGACCATTATACCCGCTGACATGAGGCGCTTCCTCTCACCGACGTAACGGCACTTACCGTGCCGAACGAGGACATTCGTGAAGCCATGGCGCCTTACAGCCGCGTCACGGACGTGGCGAGAGAGCGGTGGCGGGTACATGATTAGCATCTTGATTGGTTCAGATGCCTACCGGACAGTTGCTACCGGGAAGAATGAGCGCCTTAACGAGGATATCACAGCTGTGGAAACGCCCTTCGTGTGGACTGTGCAAGCAAAAAGCTCGCACTTCGCCTCTGCAGCAACTTGGGCCCTGCTCATGTCGGCAGAGTACGACGAAACAGCTATGTGGCGTCTCGACCGGGCACGGCATGTGTTTTGTGACCCGGGCCCGGGCCGGGCTCGGGTTTTTTTACGCGGGCCCGGGCCGGGCTCGCACCAAAACGTCGCACCAGAAAGATTTTTTTCGGTCTCGGGCTGGGTTCGGGCCGGTTTCGAGCCGGGCTCGGGCCGGGCTCGGGCCTTAGGTAAATGGGTGATGGGCCGGGCCGGGCGGGTAACGCAGATTATTTCCGGGCCCGGGCCGGGCCCAGGTCTCGCCATAAATCTTTTGGTCGGGCTCGGGCAGGCAGCCCAACGTAAAAACGGGCCCGGGCCGGGCTCGGCTGAAAAGATCAGCCCGTGCAGTGCTCCAGCAGCGACAACAGGGAGATTGCAGCACGGCGACTAAATATGCAGTTGAACAGATTCGAGGAACAACTTGAGCTGCTGCAACAGAATGACGATGCCATCACTGCCTATTTTAAGGAAGGTCATGCCGAAAGAGTCAAAGAGGAGCTGCTTCATGGCCCTAACATCTAATACATGCCTCATTATGCTGTGATTTGCCTAGATGCAGTGACGACAAAACTGCGTGTCGTTTTTGACGCATCCTCACAGGCTGTTAGTCAACACTGCCTTAATGACGTTTAGTCCAAAGGGGTAAAGCTTGGTGTCGATTTCGTACAGCTATTGCTGTCGTTTCGCTGCCACCCGATTGTACTTGCTGCCGACATCAAAAAAGGCCCATCTCCAAATGCTCATCGGACTGGAAGATTGTGACTTGCTACGATTTTTTTGGGTTGAACGGTTCCCAACGGATAAAAATCCTAGCCCGCCGGTTGTGGCTAGGCAGATGACGAGAGTTCCGTTTGGAGCTGCCTCAAGTGCGTTCCTGCTCGCTGCTACTCTTCAACATCATTTCGCGTCTTGTCGGGACAGCTTCCCGGTCACCACAGCCCTCTTGGAAGAAGCCGTCTAAATGGATGACCTTATCATCGGAATGTCAACTGCGGAACAAGCTCTGGCCGTGTACAAGCTGCCGAAATGGGAATTGAATTTTGACATGCTGAAGTAACAGTTTATAGAGGATAAAGTTGCCACTGAGAGTGGAGCTGAAGAACACCATCTCATAAAAATTTTGCAAGTGCCATGGGAGCGTGGCAGCGACACAATTCAGCTGACAGCGCAGAACGCCGTTACCTTTGCGACAAGCAGACCAGCCAAGAAGCGCACGGTACTTCAAACGGTAGCTAGAGTCTACGACCCCCTTGGTTATCTCGCTACGTTCACTGTAAGAGGGAAGCTTCAGTTCCAAGACCTGTGGAAGCGGAATAACGCATGGCATAACAATCTACTAGATGAGGCACAAGCCGTCTGGAATGCGTGGTGCTCTGAATTGCCAGACGTACGTGCCAATATTCTCTGCTACGTGTTTTTGCACGATCGCAGCACACAACTGTCATTTGAGATGCACACATTTACTGATGCCAGTCTTAAGGCTTATGGTGCATGCACCTACGTGCGAGGTCGTCGTGCCGACGACATATGCGCCTCACACTTGCTCATCAGCCGAAGCAGCGTTGATCCGATAAAGACAGTGTCCCAGCCCCGGCTGGAGCTTATTGCCTGTGTCATCGGAGCACGGCTGGCTGATTATGTACGAACACTGCCACTCCTTAAGACTGCGCCCACTTATTTCTGGACAGACTCTCTCGTCGCTCTACACCAGATCCGAGCCAAGGATCGTAATAGGGATCCCTTCATCAGCAACCGCGTAACCGAAATTTCCAGGCTTACCAATCCTGATGAGTGGACGCACTGTAGCATCCTCGATAATTCTGCCGATCTGCTTACCCACGGTGTATCTACAAGGATGCTGTTGGAGTCAGACAAGTGGTGGCATGGACCTTCTTGGCTTTCAACTCCAGGGCAAGTCCGAAGTTTCAAGCATGACGAAAGCCTATAGAGGAAATAATCGACGCTGAACCCTTGCGTGATCCAGCAACAGTGGTATGTCCATTAACCACCCCTTCATCTAATGGAATTGTTCGTGTGGAAAATTATAGCTCTCTCAATCGGCTCTTACGTGTTACCGCTATCGTGTAGCGGTTCTTTAACAAGGCGTCGAAAAGAAGCCACGTTCGTAGTGGAGCGCTTACAACTTGGGAGCTGCAGCACGCCGAGAGCTGAAATCCAATTCCTCCTGAAACACAAACAGCTGCCATCGACAACTTCTGTCCTTTGTCTGGCCCCATTTCTGGACCAAGAAGGATTATTACGTGTGGCAGGATGGCTCAACCTGCTCAACGCCAGTACCGATATTCGGCATCCCATCCTTTGCCTGCCAAACGCAAGTCCACATCGCTAATCGTTCAAGCAGCACATGCACGTACTCTTCATGGTGGCGTAGAGAACTTCGAGAACTGCTCTGGGTGCTAAAGGCAAGGAAAACTGTAAAAACTGTCATTTCCCAATGTTTACCTTGTAGAAAGCTGCGGTTGACGGCATGGGACTGCCCCTGTGGCACCATTACCACCAGAGCGAATAACAGAAGCTCAAGCAGTTTCTGTCGTCGGCATCGACTATTGTGGGCCCCTTTATGGCCACACCGCCGGGGACTCAAACAAGGCCTACATATTATGACGTCTCTGTTGGCACGACGTTTATTCGGCCCGAGTACTCGGGAGCGAACCAGCAAAGGCACACACTCGATGATGATGATCACACATAACTGAAGATGAGGACGCGAGCATCGTAGAATGATGACAATATATAGATGAAGAAGACGTGCGTAATAAACGCCCACACTAATTCGCCCCCACCCTCCCACGTGGAAGCGGCCATCTTGGCCGCAGGTCACGGTGTCGAAGAACGCCGCGTGAAGGGTTTCACGCGGGAGACATGAACGACCTCGGTGCTGCGACAACGGCGGCCTGTTGCGGCGACAACAGAAGTCACGCGATAATTGGTGGGCGATGTCTGCTCCAGGACTACGTAGCGCCCGATGAATCGCGGCTGGAACTTGTCGCACAAACCAGGCGTGCGAAGGGGCGTCAATAGAAGTATTTCCTCACCAGGTCGGAAAGACACAACACGATGGAAGGTGTCGTAAATGATCTTCCGGTCTTGTTGTCTGGCCGCTGTGTTTACGCGAGCACGCTGGCGGCACTGGGCGAGTCGTGAAACGAATTCTTCGCTAGACGATGTAGATGGGTTGACAGGAGAATTGAAGAAAGAAACGTCTAGAAGGGAAGTAGGCGACCGTCCGTAAACTAGGTAAAATTGCGAATAGCCGGTGGACGCTGAACGGCCGTGTTGTAGGCGAAAGTGACGAATGGTAGAAGCTTGTCCCAATTCTTGTGATCAGGCTGAATATATACGGAGATTATGTCGGCAAGCGTGCGATGAAATCGCTCTGTCAAGCCGTTAGTTTGTGGATGGTAACTCGACGCTGTATTGTGGGTGGTACCACAAGCGCGCAGGACTTCGTTTAAATGTTGCGAAAGAAAGACCTTTCCACGGTCGCTTAGCAGTACCAGAGGAGCACCATGGCGCAGAATTATAGCTTGAAGGACCAAGTCGGCAACCCCCGAAGCGGAGCCAGTTGATCACTGATGTCTCAGCATAGCGCGTCAGGTGGTCGACGGCAGTCAATATCCACCGATTGCCAGCTGCAGTAACAGGAAGGGGCCCGTAAAGGTCAATGCCAACAACCTCAAATGGTGCGGTGGGACACGGAATAGGCAGTAATTCGCCGGCAGGAGTAGAGGTTGGTAGTTTGCGACGCTGACACGGAGAACAGGAACCGACGTATCTCCCCACACTAGTAGAAAGACCAGGCCAATAGTAACGGCTTCGAATGCGTTCGTAGGTCTTGTAGAAACCGAGATGACCAGCAGTCATGTCATCGTGGAATGCTTCGAGGACATGGGCTCGAAGAGAGCGCGGTAGAACTGGCACGCAGCGTTGACCGTCAAGGTGGTAAATGCGCCAATACAGCACGCCATTGTCCAGCTTGAATTGTGCGAGTTGGCGTCGAAGCCGCGCGTTAGGTGGGCGAGAAGCGGCAGAGAGGTGGTCTATCATACGCCGACAATATGGGTCTGCCCGTTGGCGAGATGCAAATGTTTGATCATCGTCCGGAGAAAGGTGGTCTATTGAGGTAAGAGAGGAAACCCGCGTAGAAGTGGCATCCGAAGAGCTGCTTTGCGACGCAGTTGCCCAGGTGTCGAGTGGGTGCGCAGGAAGTGGGCAGCGAGAAAGAGCATCAGCGTCTTTGTGTTTTTTTTTTCCTGACTTATGAATAATGTCAAAGTCATATTCTTGCAGGCGGAGAATCCAGCGACCCAGGCGTCCAGTCAAGTTCTTGAGAGTGGAGAGCCAGCATAATGCGTGGTGGTCCGTAACAATTGTAAAATGACGCCCGTGAAAATAGGGACGAAACTTCTGTACGGACCAATCAACAGCCAGGCACTCCTGCTCAGTTATCGTATAGTTCTTCTCGGCATCGGTTAGTACGCGACTGGCGTATGCAACGACTCTCTCGCGCGAAGAGTTGTCGCGTTGCAGAAGAATGGCGCCGATGCCGTGGCCGCTAGCGTCTGTGTGCAAGAGAGTCAGTGCAGTCTCATCAAAATGTCAAAGCACAGGTTCAGACGTGAAGGTGCCCTTCAGCATGTCAAAGGCTGTTTAACATTCTTGAGACCAGAGAAAGGGTACGCTGGAAGCAAGTAGCTTGTGTAGCGGCGCAGCGATGGAGGCGAAGTTCCGTATACAGCGACGGAAATAAGAAGCGAGGCCAAGAAAGCTTCGCAAGTCTTTAGGCCTTTCTGGGCGAGGGAAGCGAAGGACCGCAGCAATCTTGTCAGGGTCAGGACGTATGCCCTCCTTGCTCACGCAATGCCCCGGGACCTTAATAGATCTGCTGGCGAAACGGCATTTCTTCGTGTTGAGCTGAAGACCAGCGTCGGTAAGGCACGCCAGAACTTAATCTAAGCGTTGCAGGTGCTGAGGAAATGTTGATGAAAAGACGACAATGTCATCCAGGTAGCAGAGGCGAGTTTTCCATTTCAGGCCACGCAGCACGGTGTCAATCATGCGTTCAAAAGTCGCAGGTGCATTGCATAGCCCAAAAGGCATGACGTTGAATTCATAAAGTCCATCAGGGGTGGCAAAGGCTGTTTTTTTCTTTATCGTCTTCGTGCATTGGGATTTGCCATTAGCCGCAGCACAGATCGAGGCTTGAAAAGTATTCTGCACCTAGTAGTGAATCAAGGGCGTCGTCAATGCGAGTCATAGGGTATACGTTCTTTCGAGTGATCGTATTGAGGGCCCGGTAATCGACGAAAAGCGCATGGAACCGTCCTTTTTTCGAACCAAAACAACCGGAGATGACCAAGGGCTAGCTGAGGGCCGGATGACCTTCTGTTGTAGCATGTCCGCAACATTTTCTTCTATAATTTTCCGCTCGGATATGGACACGCGGTAGGGGCGTCGGCGCACTATGGACGCGTCGTCTGTCTGAATGCGATGCGCTGCAGCTGTGGTTTGGCCCAGAGCCGACAAATGGACATCAAAAAAATTTGCGTGTTTGTTCACCAATGCAAGCAGCTGCTGCATCTGAAGGTGGCAAGTCACTGCTGATGGCTGCAGTAAGCGCGGAGGGAGAAGCAGTAGCACAAGTAGAAGGGTGTTTGGAAGACATAGTTGCAAGGGGCACGACGCATACAGGCCCTGGGTCGGCTGCGCAAGCCACTGTGGTGTTTTGCGGAAGGAGAATTTTCTCCGATGTCGCGTTCGTGCCGGTGACAAGCGCCGAGCCATTGTAAAATCGAAATACACCTGGTGCAAAAGCGATGCCTTTATGAAGACAACGGAAAGAGGGCAAGACCAAGACGTCACCATGGTCGATATCGGTCGACATAATGGTAATAATTCGCTGTCGGCCGGGAGGCAGTTCGGTATCTCCCGCAGCGATCAGGCGCAACGGCGTGTACGTGTCTTCCCCAAGTAAGTGGTCGGTGACCACAAGATGCACGACGCGTTGACCACAACAAATAGCCGCGCAAGCAGAAGACAGAAAATCCTACCCTAAATTAAGTTGATGAGCGCACCGGGACAGCAAAGCTAATTGTATATGGTGCCGAATATCATCAATCACGACACGGGCAGTACAATGAGCGGAAGCTCGAACAGTGTCCCCTTGGCCTGCAACTAGCGTCGGTCTATCGTATGGCGTCGTGACCTTCCTGAGACGGGACCATAAATCTGCGTGAATAACGGAAATTGTCGCGCCTGCGTCCACCAAAGCATCGACGGGCACTTCTTGGACAAACACCGAGAGCATATTAGACGGGCGCGCTGGAGGAATTTCAGTCCTGGTGTCGTATGCAGTTTGTCCTCCAAAAACTGCATCGCTTAGTTTCCGGACGAATGTTAGAGTTGAGGGAGACGGGCCGTAGTGGCGACGTGGAGCGGCGGAACGGTGAATGGGAGCGGCGTCTAGCTGAACGGTAAGGGCGCGTTCACACTGAGACATTCGGCGTCTGGAGTGGCGCGGAACCCAGTTCGGCGGCGGCGAGATCCGCCGGAATAGCCCTTTCCGCGCCGATCGTGTCTCGGACCGATTTTTGCGGCAGCTGCCGGCGGATTCCCTCGCCGCGGACCAATCGGAGCGTGAGTAGAATTTCTAAGATGGCGGCCGGGTCGCACGCGCGTGTCATGTCGCAGTCGTCGAAGTCTGTCGCGACGTCGGAAATGTTGATAGAATTGGTCCGCAACTACCCTGTCCTCTTCGACAAGCGCCACGTCAAGCACAAGGACAACGTGCTAAAAGATGAGCTCTGGAATAAGATCCGGCAGGTGAACTCGGATTGAGTGGTAAGTGCGTGTTCTATGATCTTCCTAATTTGGTGCTCATATTGCAAGCTCCAGCTGAGGCTTGCGATGCTGCAGCCTTGCGATAATACAGCCTTACGCTAGGCTATCAGAAAAGCAGAACTGGTTCTGCAGTCATGCCCATAAAAGATCGCTACACATGTGCCCAAACACGCTGGCGAGCACTGTTTGTTTTTGTTCGATGGCCGGCCAGCCCAGTGTACAAGCAGGTGCGGCATTCTCTGAATGTAAACAGCGCAGCCAGGTGGGACATGATGGAAAAACCACGCACATCCAGAATGCTATTTCGAACACTGAGCGTGTCCGTTCACTATCCTGCGTGTGCATCAGTTGCGCTGCATGCTCTATGGTGGCGAGGAGCACAACTTGAGAAAGCAACTTGATGTGTAGCGGCGCACTACGAATATACACGTTTTGCAGGCGAGTCATAGGGAAACATGAACATATTGTGCACTATTGCACGGTGTTCCTTTATCTGCCGAAAAACTTTTTCATTTATTCTGCATGTAAAATACTTTTGAGTGAAACTGTAATTGGACATTGAACAAGTAGTATTCCACAGCTACATTATTTCATTGGCACTGAATAAATGCAGATATGAAAAGTGCAGCAAATATTATACCAGTACTAGGAAGTATACTATTTCATATAGAAAATCCTAAATTCATCTCGCCTGTAATTATTATAGTATCAGGTCCACTTGCGCATTTCACATTAATTTTTGTTCTCCTTTTTTCCCACCTTCCTCTGGAATCTTTTATTCCCTTTCCCCATCCCTTTACAGAGTATACATGCTAGCGGTTATACACGTGCCGGTTAAAATCAGTTTTTTCTAATAGTCTCTTTCGCCTGTGAATGGCCAACTATATTTTAAACCACAGCTCAGCCTCTGCACGCATTCGTGTATAAATAAATCAAATGTTTGCAGGAATAGCTGCTCAAAACAAATTCAAGAGCCTGAAGGACACTTTCAACAAGCACCGCAGTAAAATCAAAGACTCGATGAGGAAGCGGAGCAGGTGCAGCTGATGTACCAACCGTGAAGTGGGCACACTTCGAGTCAATGATGTCTCTGATAGGTCCATCTTGAAAGAACCAATGTGAACTCAGCATGACTTTTCTGGGTTATCTTTATTACTTCAATTTCAGTCAATTACATGCAAGAAATGAACAAAATATATACTAACAACCACAAAGATAAACAAACGCACGCATGCATCCTGTATACAAGAAGTGCTCCCTATATTACATACACACTGTTGGCAAACTAATTCGAAATCAAAATTGATATTGAACGCACTGCAATGTAGGAAAATGAATAACTAGATACCACAATACAATAGCAGTCCACAAATAGTGCTGCATAGTGTTGACAGAGAGTAAACATTGTGACCATATACACTGAAGAAATGATTATAAATAACCATGCAAACGGTTGATAAATAACATATAAATAACCGTTAATGTGAACGCATCTCAATAGTCGTCCAGTGACAATTTCAGATCTCCAAAGTAACACGCACTCGATGTAATGCCCAAGCTAAATATTTCATAAGTATTTATATGTTGGCAACATCATCAGCTATTGCATAACTAAACATAACACTTAATGAGCAACTGCTCTGATGAACTAGACAGGCAGAAAAATTACTAAAGCTTAGCAAAGTGCTATAGATCTGATGGATGAGAGGTTAGGCATGAAAGGGTTTGGCTAACCTATGGCACGGTGAAGCATAATTAACATGTGTTTATGTCATCTTTTCAGCATCTGCACAAACATTGACTTCATGAGTCCTGAACGGTTAGTAGCAAGAGAGCTCTCATAGAGCTTCGAATAAATTTTGGCAGTAAAATGGTGTAAGTTGACCCTTTAAGGATGGAAATAATATTCAGACAACTTGCAAAAAAGCCACGTTTTCTATGCATGCAAACAAATCTAATGATCAGATAAAGGGACAATATGCAAAAAGTTTGGTCCGAAGGGCTTACTTGAAAAAGATTTTTGTAGTGAAGCAAATGGGTCTTTACGGCTCACCAATGTCGCCTAATGTCACTTCAAATTCACCTGCACTTGAACAAGTGAAGCGGATGAGCTCTAACAATCACCACGTTTACTTTTCAGCATGATAACTTCGTCAGCAAGATCTAGCCTGCTATAAAGAAACAGTCTAACAAGGGAGGCCTTCACTGCGCACAAGCCAGCTGACGATTGTTGCCCGAGGCAGTTTATAATCACTCTCACTTGAAGAGGCCAAACTCAGACTCATCACATTTTATTTCGATTCCAGCACGACTTGAAGCGTGCACTTACACCACAAAGGATCCCATTTTCAAATATACAGAATGGAAGAGAACAGGGTCTGCACTCTGAACATTACTCTTAAACATATTGCATATGTGACGTTATATAGAAGCAGAAGATGCTCGCGCACCTGCTAGAAGAGGCACAGACCGTCATTCACAGGAGCTAAATCATCTTCAGGCCTGCATGGAAAACAAAAAAGCGCTGGACGAGCTAGTCTCGTCATTTGTCCTTTTTTACAATGTATGCGCTTGATGAGTTTGGCTCGTTCTCCATCCTTAAAGTGTAAATGGAGTCATACGTCAAAAGAACCAACAAACTGCACTCAAATTGCACTGAACACAGTACAGTGTATTGTGGCTTTAGTACATATTGTTACGGGGATAACGTTTATTTAGGGAGTGAGTATGGCTATATACAAGGTTTGGACAAGCAGCAGCGACGGATGCAAGGCTGTCGCGCGCCTCTGGCCACTTCGTCGCCGTCGTCTTCGTCCGATCGACAGTAGCAGCCCCTTCACTGTCTCGTGGCACTACCGCCCCCCCCCCCCCCCGGGTCGAGAGCGCCGACCCGGTGCTTGCTACGACGGACCAGAGGGTCCAGTTACGTATGGCTTAAGTCTCGCAACGTGCACGATAGCAGAGGGTGGGGGCGTAGACGGCGCTGGTGCGGTGACTGGCTCGATCTCATACACTAACGTCAGTGACTTGACGTAGCACCCTGTAAGGACCATCGTAGCGGGACAATAGCTTTTCGGAGAGACCGATGCGGCGGGACGGAGACCACAGTAGCACGAGAGCGCCTGGGGAGTAAGAAACGTCTCTGTGGCGACTATCATACAGGGCTTTCTGGGAAGCCTGAGACACTGTGAGCCGTTCACGTGCGATCTGGCGAGCTGTGTCGGCGCGCGCTAGGGCGTCACGAACGTACGTGGTGGTTGAGCTGACAGGAAGTGAAGTATCGAGAGGCAGAAAAGGTTCGCGTCCATACAGGAGACAAAACGGGGAGTAGCCAGTAGTGTCATGTCGGGACGAGTTGTAGGCGAAAGTAACGTACGGCAAAGTAGCGTCCCCATCGCGGTGATCAGCGGAGACGTACATGGAAAGCATATCGGTCAGAGTTCGGTTCAGGCGCTCTGTGTGTCCATTCGTTTGGGGGTGATAAACAGTTGTGAGCTTGTGGTGGGTAGAGCAGGAACGAAGGATGTCATCGATGACGCGAGACAGAAAGTATCGGCCTTGATCGGTCAGAAGCTGTCGAGGAGCACCATGATGCAGGATGATGTCATGAAGGAGAAAGTCGGCGATATCCGTAGAGCAACTGGTTGGGAGGGCACGGGTAAGGGCATATCGCGTCGCGTAGTCGGTCACTACGGCGACCCACTTGTTGCCTGATGTCGAGGTTGGAAAGGGACCAAGAAGGTAGAGCCCAACACAAAAGAATGGTTCGGCGGGAATGTCTATAGGGTGAAGCAGACCGGCAGGTAACATAGCTGGCCTCTTGCGGCGCTGGCATTTGTCGCAGCTAGCGACATATCTTTGGACGGAGCGATAGAGACCAGGCCTGAAGAAACGGCGCCTGACGCGATCATAAGTGCGGGTGACACCAAGGTGACCAGCAGTGGGCTCATCGTGAAGCTGGCGAAGGACATCTGACTGCAGATGGGCAGGCACGACAAGGAGGTGTTCAGGGCCCTCAGGATGCATATTATGGCGGTATAAGGTGCCGCCCTGAAGGAAGAACAAGTGGAGGGAAGGGTCGGGTGTGGCGGAGTTGAGACTGCCGATGATAGACCGTAAAGCCGAGTCGCGGCGTTGTTCGTCCCGTATATTAACGAGGTCCGAGATAGACAAGACACAGGCGTCGGTGTCTTGCTCGGAGACGTCAGGGGAATCCACGGGATGCCGTGAGAGACAGTCGGCATCTTGATGAAGCTGACCGCACTTGTGCACCACTGAAATCGAGTATTCTTGGAGGCGCAGAGCCCAACGACCAAGGCGTCCTGTAGGGTCTTTGAGCGAAGAAAGCCAGCAGAGGGCGTGATGATCAGATACGACGGTAAAGGTGCGGCCAGACAGGTAGGGACGAAATTTGGCGACAGCCCAGACAAGAGCAAGACACTGTCGTTCCGTGATGGAGTAATTCTTCTCCGGTGCGTACAGGAGGCGGCTAGAGTACGCAATAACACAGTCGTGGCCGCTCTGACGCTGAGCGAGGACGGCACCGATTCTATGGCTGCTGGCATCTGTGCGAAGTTCCGTCGGTGCAGTCGGATCAAAATGCGCTAAAATAGGGGAAGTCGTCAGGGCATCTATAAGCGCCGAAAAGGCAGCAGCTTGGGGTGAGCCCCATGTAAAAGCAACGTCTTTTTTGAGGAACGCCGTAAGGGGACGCGCAATGTCGGCGAAATTACGAATAAAACGTCGGAAATAGGAGCACAATCCTATAAAACTGCGTACGTCTTTGGCCGAACAAGGTACAGGAAAATTCTTCACGGCGCGAACTTTTTCAGGATCGGGCTGGACACCTGTCGCGTTGACGAGATGGCCAAGTACGGTTATTTCACGGCGTCCGAAACGGCATTTTGAGGCATTGAGTTGGAGACCGGCATTGCGGAATACCTCGAGAATGGTGGAGAGGCGCTGAAGATGGCTGTCAAATGTTGCAGAAAAAACAATGACATCGTCAAGGTAGCACAAGCAGGTTGACCATTTCAAGCCACGAAGAAGGGAATCCATCATGCGCTCGAATGTGGCCGGCGCATTGCAAAGGCCGAAAGGCATCACTTTAAAGTGATAGAGGCCATCGGGAGTTACGAATGCGGTTTTTTTCGCGGTCCAGTACAGCAATCTGCCAATAACCTGAGCGAAAGTCAATAGATGAGAAATATTGGGCGCCGTGAAGACAGTCGAGTGCGTCGTCGATACGGGGCAAGGGATAGACGTCCTTTTTCGTGATCTTGTTGAGGTGTCGATAGTCAACACAAAATCGCCAGGTGTTGTCCTTTTTCTTCACCAGCACAACAGGAGCGGCCCAAGGACTCGAGGACGGTTCGATGATGTTCTTGGCCAGCATTTTATCGACTTCCTTTTGGATTATGGCGCATTCCGCAGCGGAAACGCGATAAGGGCGCCGGTGAACCGGTTGCGCATCACCGGTGTGGATGGAGTGCTGAACAACTGTTGTCTGGCCTAAAGGGCGATTTTCGAGATCAAAGATATCGGAATACGACAGCAAGACCCGGCGAAGATCTTCTGCTTGCGTATGCGAAAGGTCGGCTGATATCATTTTCTCGAAATTGGCACATAGCGACGAGGTGGCTGTGAGAGAGCCGGAAACAGTTCGAGGGCCGTCGACGGCTAACACAGAAATCGCGCATTCTTGCAACGACGACATCGTGGCAAGCGCGATGCCAGCAGGTAGCACGTGGGTAGAAAGACCAAAGTTCAAAAGCGGCAGGCAGGTTTTGTTGTCGCGTACGGTAACCACAGTCTGCGGGAGAACGACAGAGTGCATCAGGACCACGTCGAGAATCGGGGAAACAACGTATTCACCATCGCACACAGGAGGAGAGGGACTTAATGGGACGTACGTGGAGGCTTGCGGTGGCAGGTGGAGGAACTCGACAGCACATAAGCGGCTGGGAGTGTCCGATAGTACGTGGGCGTCGAAAGGGAGCTCCAGTTGAAGTACACCTGTGGAGCAGTCGATAAGGGCTGAGTGCGTCGAGAGAAAGCCTAGGCCGAGGATCACGTCGTGGGGACACTGCGCAAGTACGGCAAACAAACCAATGGTCTGATGGCCAGCAATGCACACTCGGGCGGTGCACATACCAAGAACGGCAGACGAGCTGCCTACAGCGACCCGTACTGTGCTCTGAATTGCGTGCGTAATCACTTTGCGGAGTACGGAGAGCAGCGCTCATTATTGAAATCTGCGCTCCGGTGTCTATGAAGGCCGTAACGGTGACGTCGTCCACTTGAATGTCCAGAAGGTTTCGGCGCGTAGGTACAGTCAACAGAGGATTTGTATATCGGGTCACTGATGCAGCGTCACCTCCGGGAGCTGCACGGCTTAGTTTTTCGGAGCATAGGTGCCAGGCCGTGCTGGGGACGATGACCGGTATGGTCGCGGCGATCGAGATCGACGGCCTTGTGGGGACGGTGAGCGGCTAAACCTGGAGTGTGGAGCGGCGGCATTGGAAGCATCGGAAGCATGTGAATCAGAGCGAAGGGAAAACCGTCGAATGTTGCCTCCAGGAGGACGCCAAGATCCAGTGCTCCAGTTTGAAGGCGACGACCAGCTACTGCGGCTGTGACGGGCAATGTGTCCAACGCGAGAACAGTTGAAACATATGGGTTGGTCGTCTGCCGTCCTCCAGTCAGCCGGGTTTCTGTAGCGCAAAGGGTAGACCTGGTTCTGGGTGACATTTGCAGGGGTACGTTCGGATGTACGAATGGAACAGACGGCCGATGATAATCCCATGTTCGCGAACTCCTGGCGGACGACTGCTTTTATGAGTGACACGGTGGGCAGGTTGGCTGACTGAACGTCTGGAAGAACGGCCGTAGGAGCTAGAGCTTCAAGTTCGCGGCGACAATATGCGTTACATCTTCTGACGCTGTAGCCGGTACAGGCGTCGGTGGGACTTCGCATGATGATGTGGCGGCAGTGTTAGGTAGCCGAAGGAACTGGCGGATGATGCGGCGACTCTTCGCTTGTTCAAAGCGCTGGCATTCCTTAACTATGGCGTCGACCGTCGTATAGTCCTTAAACACCAGTAGATTAAACGCGTCGTCGGCTATTCCTTTCAAAATATGCGAAATGTTGTCATCTTCGGCCATTTGTGCGTCAACTTTTCGACAAAGGCCCAGGACGTCCTGTACGTACGAAATGTACGATTCAGTGGTCGTCTGGATACGAGATCCCAACTCCTTTTTAGCGGCCTGCTGTCGGTCAAATGATCTGCCGAACAACTCACGCAGCTTCGCCTTGCAAGCGTCCCAGCTTGTAAGATCTTCTTCATGCGTCCGGTACCACACGCGTGCCGTCCCTTTCAGATAGAATATCACGTTGGCTAACATAACCGTGGGGTCCCACCTGTTGCGGTTGCTGACGCGTTTGTACATGTCGATCCAGTCTTCGACATCCAAGCCATCTGTGCCAGAAAAGGTTCCCGGGTCTTGTGGGTGCAAAAGAATCAGAGGAGCCGGTGGCTGCTGCACCGTCGACACTTCACTGGTCATCGCGGAGCAACCAAGACGGCGACCGCTTCGAAGTTCCGTGCTTGGTTGACGCATCCGGCACGTTGACAGGTTTACCCAGCACTTCCACCAAAGATGTTACGGGGATAACGTTTATTTAGGGAGTGAGTATGGCTATATACAAGGTTTGGACAAGCAGCAGCGACGGATGCAAGGCTGTCGCGCGCCTCTGGCCACTGCGTCGCCGTCGTCTTCGTCCGACCGACAGTAGCAGCCCCTTCACTGTCTCGTGGCAATATTTTCGTCACTGCATGGCACATATTGGAAAAATTCCTCTGAAATTATCTTTTTCTCCAGTTCCACGAAGTAATTTTGCGCTGCTTGAAAGCAACCACCAGTGGTCATTTGATCCAAACGCTATTCAACAAAGCAGTGAGGAAGCTCAAAATTGTTTCGCGAGATTTTGTCAATGACACATAACACAGAACACCAAACATGGATCGACCAAGTACGAGCACAGAGGGCAGCACGGAGGTTGCAGAGACACCGCAGCTGGAGGATGCCACTTATGACGCAAGTTCCCAGGATGAGAATTCAGGAGCAAGGGGCATCACCACTCCCCGTAACGCCTGCAATTATGGAAACAGACAGGTGAGAGCAATCTTTTCAACAACGTTAACCTGAAAGTCCCCGAAATTAAATGTTACTTTTCATTCCATATGTTCAGCTTCTGTCTAATATATATGTGGTGACAGCAATTTATTCTGCAGGTCAGTAGACAGCGCAGAGGCTGACCAAGATGCAGTGTTTCCACCGCTCGCTGCCTCCTCTTGGATTCATTCCGACAACGATGCCTGGCTTCTTTCAGTCTCTTCGACTCACTTTCCATATCTGCCGACGAATCCCACCGAGTCGCCCCTTCAATATATACGATGCACCGCCGGCTCCTCTGGCGATGCAACGCCGATGCCACGCCGGCTGTTGCTAGGAAACGGCTCCGCTCGCGGTTTCACCTCCTCTGACATCATGCCAGATGGTTCCGTGACCGGCACTGCCAGCTGCGGCAGTTGCTAGGCAACGGCTCAGCTGGTGGTGCGGCCACGGATCACAGTGAAACGGCGAGAATACGGCCAATGTAGCTCTCGCTACAAAAATATTTACTCTTTGCGTAGGTGGACGCTATGTGGCCTTAATTTTGAGGCCCAATTTTGAGTTTCAATGCGCAGACGACAGTGCAAAACTGCGACCTGCAGGGAGCGGAGAATCCTCAAGGTCGAGGTAGACGTTTGCGCGTAAATGAGATGTGAGATTCATGTTTGGTCTTTCTGTTTTACCATTTTAAAATCAAGGTACTCGTATGCACAATACGTACAGTACGAGCACTATCCCTGTGCTTAGTCGTAAAATTTACAATGTGACACGTTGCTCTCGTTTTTGTTAAGCTCCGAACGACTAGACTGCGGAATGCGTAGAATTTACAGACCGTATCCCGGAGAGCTAGCTTCACACCAAGCACTGCTAATGCTTGCGTGTGAGGTCGAGAGAAAACGAATGTTCTCTGCTTTGTCCTCAGCTGCAATCAAGATTCTGCTTCTTCACGTAGTAATTGCTGCCGTTGAAAGAAGCTTTTTCACCAAGGACAGGCTTTAGCATCAGCTAGATGTCACATAACGCCGGCCCATGTCGACGCACTGATGAAAATTTCTATCGAAGCTACAAGTATCCCCAATAATAGCAACGCAGTTTGCACTTTATTATTTGCAGTTATTTGCAGTTTGTGGACCAAGCCTAGATGAAAACCAAAGTATCAACTTTCAATTTTAAGATAATATGCAATGAAAATTGATATTAACGATTAGGATTAATTTCATATCTCATTCTTAAATAAGAAAATCATATTTATGTATTCTTCCCTTTTTTACCCACTGTCGCCCGATTCATGGCCAATCCCCTGTAGTGGGTTGTGCTATACATATATGCACCAAACCAAAGAAAACCTATATGATGTGAACCAAGAAAATTCGTCGAGTATTGCAGATATGTGCGAGGTCACACGGTGCAATTGTGTAGTTTGTGAATATATTCCCAGCTACTTTTTTATTATTATTATTTTCTGAATGTGGCAGCCACGGTAGGCCCAGTACTTTATTTGGATATTGTATGTACCGGATTGTAGCGGACTGGTGCGCATATATACTTTGTAAATGCGAATTATTTCATGGCGATCATACACCACTGCGAGAGTATCTATCTATCTATCTATCTATATATATATATATATATATATATATATATATATATATATATATATATTGTAATGCAACAACGGAGACACAGACACACATCACCCGTTCACTGGGCCGGCTGTTCTATTCTTCCCTCGTCGTCTTTTTCTTCTAGCGCTCCAGCGCCCGCCTTGCGAGCGCTCGCGGCCAAGTTCATTTCGTCTTTACACTCGGCCACGCTGCAACTGAGTTTCCGGCGCGCTTGCAACAAAGAAACTTGTCCACGGTGTGAGGTCGTCGTGGTGAGCCATCCAGTGCGCAACCAGCTTCTCTGGTGGGCGGCACTGGCTGTTGCGCGCTGGTCGCAGGCCTTGCCAGCTGTTCTTGGAAAAGGATGACCACACATTGTCCGATAATGTAGACCTGAACATATTGAGCAGCACGGGTGCCAGGGCCATCGGCTCCGCTTTGTTGCGGTGGCCGCTATGCCTTGGGCGCCGCACTGCCTCTGAATGGCGCACCTTCACTGCTGCGTGGATGTTGCGCTTAACGGCGATAGCACCGATAGGGGCAGCAGGGGTGTTCTCGGAAATAGAGGACCGTGCACTTGGTAATGGGTCATTCTGGCAAATGGTCTTGTCGGCCGCTGACGCTTGTTTGAACGCCAAACCCTGATATCCTGTAGCAGGAATCGGAACTGAAGGACGGCCACCGTCACGGCCGCTGGAACCACGAGGTGTTGGCGTTGGTTGCAGCTGAACACTGGAAGACACCGAAATGCTGCCACTGCTCCCCTGGTGCGGTTGTGGCCCCGGGCAACAGGCATCCCGCAGTGAAGGCTGCCCCGTGATGCCTCCCCTGGGACCCGGTACAGGTGAAACTTCCGAAGACGAGCACGAGGACGGCACCGGGTGGAGGGGGCCTGCAAGCTGCTGCCGCTGCAACCCAGGGATGAGCGGGACAGGGCTCTGCACCATTCGGTCCAGGCCCTGGTCGGGTTCTCGCTGCTTGCGACGTAAGTCGAACGCCGCCTCGTAGACGGGCTGGCGGGCCACCTCGTTGGTGGATGGCGCCCCCTTTGCGGCAGGGGTGGCGTGTGCCGGAGAGGGGCTTTTGCGATTATTCTCGGCGCTCAGCAGCCGTAGAGCCACGGCGGCTTGGTCCGTGTCCCAAGGGTCGCCGTACCGCTGCGGATGCAGCTTCATCTGCTGTCTTGGAGGCCATGCTGCCGAGTACGCTATGGAAAGCGGTGGACGCCGACGTGGAGATGCTCGAACCGGAGGTCTGTGATTGATGCGGGGGCGGCTGAGGGATCGACTCACTGCCGCTGTTGCTGAACCGGTGGTTCTCGGCCGCGATCTTCGACGACGACGAGCCACAGCTGATGTTCGGGGATGTAAGGTCAGCGCAGGCATAAGGGAGCGGGCGAAAAGCAGCTATAAGAGCTGCACTCCATTCAAGCCAGGACCCCTGTTTGATGCCCTCGTACTTATCCCAAGCCTTGGCGGCACCGCAAAGACGGTTTGCCGCAACCTGCCATCTTTGTTGGTCTGGCCAAGCATGACGGTCACCCATGGCATTGATAGCGCGAATCCAAGGGATGACGTCATCTTCAAAGCCGCGAAACGTCGGAATTTGTATGAAATCCGGTTGCTGGAAGTCGCAGCGTCTCATCTCCGCCAGGCTACCTGTCCATCGGCCCAAGGAACCAGGGCTGGTGTCCACGGACAGTGGGTCGCTGTGGTAGTCGTGGCAGCCGGTTCTACCACAAAGGAAGCATCGACGGCATATCTTGGTGGCTGAGGAGTCGAAGAAGTGCCGGGCAGGATATTTTTGCCAAGGGAAGCGTGGACGGCGTTCCCAGGCGGGGCAGGTCCAAGACGGAGTGCTCGAAGCGCTGTCCCACCGTCTTCGGTAGAGCCGACGACGACAGCCGGTGAGCCGGCAGCTACGGCGGGGCAGCCTGCGGCTCTCCCTGTTGAGGCGTTGCTGGGCACATCTGCCGCAGGATCGAAGCGGTAGCTCTCCGGAGCGCCGTGCGCAGAACTGTGCTGATCAGACTCACCGCAGGCATAGGGAAGCGGGCCGAAAGCAGCTATCAGAGCTGCGCTCCATGCAGACCAGGAAAGCTGCTTGATGCCTTCATAGCTTTCCCATGCCTTTGCGGCACCGCATAGTCGTTGTGCTGCAACCAGCCATCTTGTGTGGTCAGGCCAGGCATGACGATCACCCAAGGAATTGATGTTGTGGAGCCAAAGGGTGGCGTCGTCTGGAAAGCCGCGAAACGTTGGTATTTCCACGAACGCCGGCGGCAGGGAAGCGTGGACGGCGTTCCCAGGCCGGATGCAACCGCCGACGGACGCGAACGCGGTCGTCATGCCCTGGAGCTGCTGTGTCAGCTCGGCGATGGCGTGGACGAGGGCATCAGTACATCCCTGTCCGAGAGCTGCCGAGGAGGCTTGGACGCCGTCCCCGGACGGTGCAGTGGGTAGCTGCGACGGTAGGGTGGCGGGGTCCATACCGGGGGAAGCGTGAACGGCGTTCTTGGGAAGGAGGGACCCGGCACGCCGAAGCACCGTGCGAGGAACACTGGAAGCTGGAACACCTTAAGTCAGGTCCGTTGTAGTCGGCTGCGCCATTGTAATGCAATAACGGAGACACAGAGACACAGCACCCGTTCACTGTGCCGGCTGATCTATTCTTCCCTCGTCGTCTTTTTCTTCGAGCGCTCCAGCGCCCGCCTTGCGAGTGCTCGCGGTCAAGTTCATTTCGTCTTTACAATATATATATATATATATATATATATATATATCCGCCTACGGCTTGGTGCTCTCATGGTCGTTTCGTTAACTTGGTAGGCACACTACTTCGCATAACATCGATTCCCACAGGGCGTGGGATCTGCCGGCTTTCTGTTTGTTGTTAGATGTTATATTTTAATTGTATTGTTTAAGTTATATGGCTTCTCAGGGCCGATTCTGCTTGGTACTTCTTTTTTCTCGTGCAAAATGATATTGTACTTAGTGTTGAAAACGTCTGCACTTTCCCCTTTCAATAAGACTTGTAGATTAAGAACTTGCTTCACTTTGTTCTGCATAGAAAAAAAGAATTAACTTCGTGCAATCAAATGAAAACTCTGAATGGTCATGCAATTTTCAAAGGTGGTGACTAGAGTGCCATGGGTGTTTAAATATAGTACTGAATTTATAATCCCCCAAAACTAGGCACATATTTCGGCCTTCTATAGAGCGCTCGTTCGTGCCTGCCTGTCTCCACCTTCGTTGTAGTATTGTTTGCGCAACAACAGCACATCTATATGCACCATCAAGGACGAACTCCCTGGTAAGATGTAGTTTAATATGCTTGCTTAAAAGGTTCATTAGTGTGCGTCTACTAATTATGAGCTTTTGCGTCAGCATTGGTTGCAAAAACAAAGCGTGAAGCCTGCATTACCAGAACAACGTGGGAAAAAAAGCGCTAGCACCTTGAACCGCTTACCCCCCCCCCCCCCCCCCGCCTTTCGCTGAAAAAAAGATAAGCAATACTTCGTATACAACCCCCCCCCCGCGCGATCTGGTAACACCCCAAAACAGTTGAAATTCTGGAGAAACCCCTGCGCTAACCTATCTTGAGCATGGCCCCACCGAGGTGCAAGCTCTACCTTCGGCTCACTTTTTGCTGGGAAAAGGAGCCATCACCATGCCCGAGAGACATCGGCTCATGCTGAGTTGCAACGACGCGGTCAATACCACAAGCCTCTCAGCATGGAATCGTGGCTAAGATGGAAACGTGCCTATTTATTGCAGCTACTATCAGCGCTCTACCGCCCAAACCAAGTTTCATCGCAGATTCGCGTCGGTGACGTGATTGTAGACGAAGAGAACACTTCTCCGACGTTGTGGAAACTTGGGCGAGTGACATCGATACATTCCGGACGAGACGGATGGTCAGGGCGTGCTCAGTGCATCTTGCAACTGGCCACGTGCTTAACCGCCCGGTACAGAAGTTGTACGTTCTCGAGGCAGCTAAATAACCTCTCGCCCATTTCCAGGAGCATAGCACCCGCTGCCTCCCTCGTCCTTCGCGTCCCGCCTGAACATGTTGAAAATAAAGATGTGGGGCACGAGGAAGGGGGAAGCACTGGAGAGAAAAAGAAGACATGCGGAAGGGCATCAAGCCTACGGGTATTGTAAAGACGTGTTGCTGAGCTACGGCTACGGGTGCTTTTTTTATTACAGGGGAAAGCAGAGTGCCGCACGAGACGACGAGATGGCGCATTGTATTAGAGCACAGCTCTTAGACGTCCGTTCCTAGGTTGAGCGTCACCATCCCTCGGCGTAACCACGCGAACGTGCTCGGGCCACTGCACGCAAGTTCGTCGTCGTCTTCTTCCACAGCTGGCTCCGATGCTGCTAATCATGCCAGCGTTCCCGGACCATCTGCGTATGCACCGACCGCACTGGCCCACTGCCAGTCGGTGCGGTGATTTCGGTCTCAAAGTCTTTGCCTGAATATATCGCGAAATGAAAATACGTATACAGCTGAGCTCAAATTTAGCATTACGGAGTATCGTAATCGTCGCGCATTTTTTACAGCGAGTGTCCGTGGTCATCGAGTGCGGTGTCTTCATGTTTGCCTTTGCGCGCTGACACCATGCCGGTTAATTTAGTTAGTAAGCAAATGCTTACAAGTTCATACGGCTGATAAAACTAATATCTTTACTTATCATTGCTGTCGGCTAATTCGTTATTGCAAACGATGCTTCGCATTGCGGGCGAAAGTGTGACTTTTCAGAGCGAAGCTGCTATTCTGGTTGGCATTTTAGGGGCGAAGCTCGTTAGGGCGAGGGTCTGTCCTTCCTCCGATGTAGTATGTAGCCGCCTGCGGTTTTATGAAGTGTTCACTAGATGGCGTATATATATATATATATATATATATATATATATATATATACATATAGGTGTATATAATGTCACTAGATGGCGCTAGTTTTTCGTATAGTTGATGAGAAAACCTAGAATGTAGTGCGACGGGTTACCGCTAGGGATGTTATAATAACAGGTGCTCACTCTTGGCGCGCTTTCTCTTTCGCTCGGAGTCGCCGGATGGAAGACAAGGCTGCGGAGCGGAGAGCATGGAAGGCGGCGGCGGCGCGCGCTCGCAGGCAGAATCCCGCAGTGAGAGCCCGCGAAGCCGCGGCTTCACGACAGGCACCGCGGCGGCGGCGCGAAGACCCCGTAGTGCGAGAACGAGAGGCAGAAGCGGCACGGCTGTGGCGCGAAGACTCAGGAGTTCGCGAACGCGAAGCAGCGGCGCTACGGCGGCGGCGCGAAGACCCCGCAGTGCGAGAACGAGAGGCAGAAGCCGCGCGGCTTGTCGTATCGGCGTATCATATCAGCTCATATCGGCGCGGCATATCAAGGCGTTCGTTGACGCGGCGTTGTTCGACCACGACAACTACAAGCAATGACCCTTTGTGTTGGTCGGGGATTTCAATGTGGACATTACAGAACGAACTAACCAGTGGCTCATACAACACATGGCAGCAAAACATGGACTCACGTGTGTCTCCTAAGACTAAAAGAAACCCACGACAATTAGGGGGACTTGCATAGATCTTGTCTTCTCTAACTTCCCATTGAGAGCTATAGAAGAACCGTTATCTCTTCATTTCACGGACCACAAAGCCGTGGTGATGAAGGGACTGCGCAAACCAAGCATCTAAGAAGAAGCGTCTAAGAAAAGAAAACGTATTGTATATATATACACACTGTTTCTCACGTGTTTACTTGATCATATACTGGGCGAATTACTCGGAGTATTCACGGTTTACCGATGATCCCTCCGGAGCTTCGCCCCATCATCATCATTCACCTCGTGGATATGCTGTGATTTTTCATCTCCGCGTCCGTTAGCACAAACGTGGGCTGAACCCGGCAGCCGCGCAGGCCAAGAGCAGGGGCTCGTATCCCCGTAAGGCAGAGGCTTAAAGCACTCAGCAAAATGACGCGAAAGCTTCATAAATTCTTTGGAATCACGCATACAACATACAGAACAGCATTTGTTTCAATAAAGAAGAAGCACGAAAGAAGCAATAGAGCCACATAATTGATGATAAGGCGCTCCTGATAAAAATGCGAATCACGTAGCGCTCTCCAAATATGTTTCAGGTTAAAATTACTGTTGCACAAGCTAACGCGGCGACGGCAGCCTGCCACGTGGGGAGTGACGTAACTAGCCTCGCGTATATGAAACAACCAGCCTAGGAACTGATTTCGTTGTTGTTTCAGCATTTCTATGGGCAATTAGCGCTTAGTTGGGACTCCGGTGGAGCAGCGTGAATACGAGGAGCGGCAAAGGGAAAAAGAAACGCCAATACGACCAGCGGTGGCGAGCTGCCACGGTTACCATTACTCCCATAACCACCCTTACTCTAAAGCAATAGAGGATTTTATACCCCCCTCAGCAGCTGTAGTGATGGTTTTCAAAAGCTTCGTTGGACATCCACTTTGGCAGGGCTGGGATGGCGAATCAGTTTTTTTCGATACATTTAAATTAATTACTCGTTTACCCAGCAATAATTATATTAAGAAATACAGCAAAAATTTAAAATTAGTTAACCAGCAGTCATAGAGGCATTGCGTAATCAAGGAGTACAGGAGGCATACCTGAATATCTTGGCAAATATCTACGAAGATTCCATAGCTACCTTGGTTCTCCAGAAGAAAAGTATAAAGTTACTTATCAAGAAAGGGGTCAGACAAGGAGACACAATCTCTCCAATGCTTTTCACTGCATGCTTAGAAGAAGTATTGATGCTTTTAGACTGGGAAGGCTTAGGAATGGGTATCAACGGCGAATATCTCGGCAACCTTCGGTTTGCAGATGACATTGTCCTATTCAGCAACAATGGGGACGAATTACAACAAATGATGGAGTACCTTAACCGAGAAAGTGAAAGAGTGGGGTTGAAGATGAATATGCAGAAGACAAAGATAATGTTCAATAGCCTGGCAAGGGAACAAGAATTCAGGATCGCTAGCCAGACTCTAGAGCTGTAAAGAAGTACGTTTATCTAGGTCAATTACGCACAGGGGACCCTGATCATGAGAAGGAAATTTACAGAAGAATAAAATTGGGTTGGAGTGCATACGGCAGGCCTTACCAAATCCTGACTGGGAGCTTATCCCTGTCGTTGAAGAGAAAAGTGTACAATCATTGCATTCTTCGGGGGCTAACATATGGGGTAGAAACTTGGAGTTTAACACAGGAGCTCGAGAACAAGTCAAGGGCCGCACTAAGAGCGATGGAACGAGAATTGCTAGTCCTAACCTTTAGAGACAGGAAGAGAGCGGGGCACATCATAGAGCAAATTGGGATATCCGATATTCTAGTTGACATTAAGAGGAAGAAATAGAGCTGGGCAGGTCATGTAATACGTAGGATAGATAACCGGTATACCATTAGAGTTACAGAATGGATTCCAAGAGAAGCGCAGTCGAGGGCGGCAGGAAACTAGGTGGGGTGATGAAGTAAGAAAATTTTAGGTGCAAGTTGGAATCAGCACAAGACAGGAGTAATTGGAGATCGAGGTCTTCGTGCTTTCTTTCTTTCTTTCTTTCTTTCTTTCTTTCTTTCTCCTTTTCTTTGGCGCATACAGACTCACGGGGATCGGCCAAGAGTCGGGCAGATTTTATGTACGTGCTAAGTGAATAAATTTAGCAAATGTCTAATTTTGGTAAGTATAATAAAGCGAATAAATTCTAATACAATTCAGTGGACAATAAATATATAAAAAGTAGGCATACTAGTACAAGAGGGAATTTTTTAATCTTCGTGCTGCAATGGACATAAATATAGGCTGACGATGATGATGATGAAATTAATTATTATTTATTCAACCGCGCTTTACTGATTTTATTTTAACAGATAATATAACATTCTGCAGCGCTAAGCTCATCGATATTCGGAAATTTCTGCTTTATTATAAATTTTAATATTCCATCCATTTCTTGGCGACTCCCCCATATTGGGTAGGAGCCACATGCTTGACAGAAAACAACTACAATGACCAAGTTTTCGAGCGCGCAGACATTTTACCACACGGATGAGGATCAAGCAAGCAAGCAAACCAGCCGTCATCAATTTCCTTCGTGTGCGCGTGGCCTTTCGGGACAGATGAAGAAGAAGAAGCCAGTAATCTTGCAGGGCCGGCGTTCCAGACCTGTTAACCATCTGCTGCGAGATGGCTGCAAAGCAAGGTCCGACAGCCGCAGGAGCACGACCTCCACGCCCGGCTGTCCCCGCCGGGAGAGGCGACAGGCAAGAGTCTCCACCGCCAATGCTGCGACATGCTGTGGCAGCGGTGCCAGATGTTCCCGGTGCGGGACTGCCTGCGCAAATTTCCGGCGCAGGATTTGTAGCTCCAGCGGTACCAAGACCGCCAGACGCGCTTCTCACGCCGCCGCTGCAAGAGCAGGCCCACCTGCCAGCGGCTGCAGCAGGCGCACCGGCTGCTGCGCACCGGGCCAAGGCTTCGAAGCAGAAGACCGCAGGCCGGGGCCACCGGGCGGGGGCCAAGCAGGCGAAGGCGGTTGCGGCCGCACCCGATGAGTATGAGCAGACGGACGAGCACCTCCGCGTGTTGCCCGAGACGTTCGAGTCGCATCACCCGGTGGCTGCCGATGACCAGCCTCAGGCGGCGGTGAGTGCCCTGGTGATCGCAACCCAATTTACTTAAAATTTGATTCAGGGAGCTTCTGTTCCGATTAGCCTGATCCATTGAGCCCTTTTAATGCAGCCCATAAGTTAGGTGGTGAGGAAGAACCCTGTAACGATACTGAAGAGAGGATACTGCAACAGAGTCGAATGTACAAGCATTTACTTGTCAGTCACTTTCCTCAAGAAGTGGTTGAATCTTGAATCGTAAGGTGCCCGCCAGTTAAATATGCGATAGTTAGTTTGAAGCCGCGAAGAAAGCGAGCGCCGCAGGAGGAAGGCGCCTGGATGTGGAGAAGAAAATCGCGCGTCGGAGAAAGTACGCAGGAGCGCGCCGAGCGCGCGGCAAATCAACGCGCCTTGAAGAAACTATAGGTGGCGTTGAGCGAAGTGGGGAAGGAGAAAAAGGCGAAGCGTCGCGGAGGACGAGGGTAGGCGGAGGCGCGCTAGGTTGGCCTCCTCTGGCAGTTGCGACGGGTGCTGTGTGCGGAATGGACGTACCGGGTTCGTCTCGTGATAACATCATCTTCACGCGCCGTGTGCTATATGTGCAAGCGACAGCGTGCGACGGATCGTCGGCTTAATATCGTGTATGCAAGGGGCAAAACGGGAAGAAAGCGCGCCATATCCTCACCGGATATGGGGAGCGTTTTACCAGGGCGGCTGCTTTGTATGGCGCAGCCGCGCGAGCACTACCTTTACAGTGGTCCACGATGTGGACACTGTAGACTTCTCGACGCGCCGAGGGCCGTTAGCATCGTGCGCGGTATAGCACCCATACGGTAGCGTGTCACCAGCGTTCTCGTAGTGAAACGTCACTACGTCTTTTTTTTGTTTGCTTAGTGTATGGGGGCAATATATCTAGAGAATTATGGCCGTGTCCGTGCAATCGGGAGTAGTCGTTGGAATTTGGGAGTCTCACGAACAAATCGGGAGAGTTGTCAGCTACGAGGCTATGAGCGACGTAGTAGTGGATGGCGTCGGTGTATTTTATACCGCCTGCAGTTTCTTGACCTGCACGCAAATTCAAGCGCACGAGCGTTTCTCACATTTCCATGTAGATGCTTCAAAATAATTCGGTGTCCTCTCTATCGCCGCTCGCAAATGAACGCGCCACCTCGTGATCAGCAGCGGAATACCATATACACTGAGCCGCGCCACAGCTGTGTCACTCTGGACCATTACTGAACTTATACACAGACATTGCACAGATTAACAGAAAGGTGGAGACTTGAAGTGGTCAAAACACGGCGAACACATTGTTTCTTGAGAGAGTGTTCCGACAGGGGAGTTTTACTTTGTGACTGCCCCTGCGAAGGCGAAACTACTTGTCGGAAAGCATGCTCCTGATGACATACTTTATTAGATTACTGTTGTTCACTTCGACACCCATTGTTAGTTCAACGCCGCCTTCTTCAGTAGTAGATTAAAGTGAACGTTTCAGTTCGCTTCGTGTCTTAATTGAGCGCCGTGTGTGAGTTCGTTTCGTGCCTTAATTGAGCGCCGAACAAGGAAGGAGGTAGTTGGGAGAAATTTTATTTCTGAACAACTGTTAGTCCAAGTAATCGCTGTGCGAATTCAGCTGGCTTCTAAGTCCGTTTGAGCCCGTCGACCTGTTTTTATGCGGGCTACGAGCATTGGCTACAACCTAGGCTGGGCCTAACTTTTGTGGTGTAGCCGTCCGGAGAGAAAGGACGGGTGAGTTCTTTCTCACTGTAGTCGCTTGTTCCGTATTTTGCTAAGTTACCGCATCATTCAGTGTATGGTGTGCTAGCAATGTTTGTTTTCTACTGCAAATATCAGCTGCCGCTCATTTTCGCAGCAACAACAGCAGCCACGCCGAAGCCACGGCCATGGACCATACGTTCGTCCTCGTCCCTTGCCCCCAGTGTGGCGACCTCAGCTGCCGCTGAGGCGTCGCTCGCCGTCGTTATGGTCACCCGCAATGAGGCCGCCACTGGAGAAGCCCGCCCTGTACTCGGGCAGCGCCAGCGCGGTCGTGGTGCATGGCTACATACAGCCGCCTCCCCAGCAGCAGGGCGCAGGCGTAGTTCATGTGGAGGAAGGTGCCGGCGACTTCCTCTGCGCCGCCTACACGACCGTCGCACTCGCCTTCGTGCTGCTTTGGTTATACCTGGCCATTAGCTCCACCTACCGGAAAGGGCAAAGCGTGGCCGCCATCGTGGAATTCTCGACGATGGACGCGGACGAGCGGGAACTGGAGATGATGCTCGCTGCCGAAGAGGCCGCTGCTACCGCCAAGTCCGTGGCTCGTCACACCGTGTGGAATGCCTCGGACCAACAGAGCGTATCCGACATAACGACCACTATTTAGATTTCTGCTACGAAGTTATACCCAAACTCAATCACCGCTCGATGCTCTGACGGAGCAAGATACCTCGCGCAGTATATTGAATAACTCTTTACTATTCCTATTTCTCCATTCTGTCTATTTTACTGTTGTCTTATTTTGTCCTCTTTTCCATTGGCGTTCGGACTCTTTTCTTGACCGCGGCACACTATAGCACTCCGCCGATAGGTGAGACAGTCACAAAGACCGCGGCCAGTCCTCCTCCATTTATTCACTTTAAACAATTAAGGAAGCGTGGCCAGCCGGCGTAGGTTGTGCTGCGCATGATGCTGAGCAAACTTTATAAACAAAAACAAAGAAGCAGGCAGGAAAAAACGACATTGTTTATAAGGCACTCGTCGTCAAGCACACAGACTAAACAATTTTGATGATTTCCTTTATTATGTTCGTGCTAGGAGCTCAAAGTTAGTTTTACAGAGTTTAGTCCTCACTTATTCAGTAGGCTCATGATAAATCAGCCTATGTTTCGCAGAGGTAGATTTGGACTTCGCTGTGTAGTTACCTATTTTAAACTCCGTGTTTTAAGACAATAATGTCAGCTGCCTGAAGCTTTGATAATTATTTTTGCCAACTGAGGCCAATGAATGCTACTGTAGTTAATGTTCGTTATTCTTTAGCGTAGAAGCTACATTGTATTCTCGAAGCGCCGCAGCCACAAATATTGAGCCGCAATATTGATGTGCGCAAACTATGAAAAGGAGTGGCCAGTTTGGCAATCTGTCTTGTAAGTATAGTTTGTAAATAGTACTGTGCGCAATCATTTCTTCACTTGTACAACATGTTTAAATATCAAGGGTGAGTACAAGAAATGTTCAATAAAATGCGCATGAGAAACGCTGCAAGTACAGCATTAGCTGGCGTAAATGCAGAAGATTAAAAAAATGTAAGCCAGTTCCACGCTTGTGAAATCTGATGTGGACCTCTGTAAGCGTGGGTGTTTAGCGCAGTGGGTATGACGCCTGCCTTCGGACCGTGAGTACCTGGCTTCAAATCTGGCCTCTTTCTCTCTCTTTCTATCTATCTGTGCTTCTGTTTATTTCTCTCTCTGTGTCTCTCCCTCGCTCTCGCGCATAGCAAGTTGTGTTACAATTGTCGGTAAGAGGCAATAATATGGTTCCCATAAACGCATGTTAAAAAAGGAGGTAAAGCCGAACGTGCACTAACGAAGACAATCAGTCAATTAATCGCAAAAAAAGTTTAAACTGTAGGTGGTCCAGTGGTTACTGGACAACCTTCGTTAGTGCACAATTCAAAGTAAAGAAAGGAATTTTAGAACGGTCTATGTTAGAAACAAAATACACCGAAACGACAGGTTACACTAATCTTTGAATTAGGCGTCTCTTAGTGGCACTTGCACCTAGGCATTGGTGTGCGGTACTCAGTGACTTCTAATTATTCCAGCCACTTCAGTTACTCATGTAACTAAACTTGTGCTCTGATATCGTATCTTTAATGACACCCATGAGTTTTGTACTGTACTATATTTTCCTATTTTTTCTGATTTATTTTAGATTTCGTCTCAGCTAATTCTAATTATTCCAGAGACTTCAGCAGCTCAACTTGTAACTAAGCTTATGCTCTCATATCATATCTATACTGAAACCCCTGAAGCTTGTACTGTATCTATTTTTTCATTTATTTTGAATTTCTTCGCAGCTAATCAATTCTAATTATTCCAGACAGTTCAGCACCTAAACTTGTAACTTATGCTCTGATATCATATCGATAATGCAACTCATGTATTTCTTACGGTACTAATATTATATAGTTTTTTCTGAATTTCGTGCCCAGTCGTCTCGGGAGGTGAACCGGAAGTGCTGCGCAAGAAACAAGCATGTCACTCGAAGCTCGTGCCACTAAAAAGAAGTAAGCTGGTGTGTCGGGTTGTCTGACAAGAATGAATATTCAAGAGAGAGTCCGAAAGGCTATCGTCCGTGCGGAGAAGGGAGTAGAAAGCGAGAATGAAGAAATCGACAGTTGCTTCGGTGAATTTGACGAGTATATAGTTTAGTTAAGCGGGACGTCTGAGACGTGCCTATGTGTTTCGATGAGTTAAGCGTTAAATGGTCCGCATGTACGCGCAGTGAAATATCGTCGTCGTGACAGGATTTCACAAACTTCGTTGATTATTTGTTTTATTGCGATAGCAATTATATGGACACTCTAAGCGGACTTCTGCCGTCGTCTTAGTCGTCGCGATGTTCCGTATTGACCCTTTTCGCGGCGATCCCGTGGTTGCTGGCATGTGTGATCAGGTGGTGACGCGTCCATTGCTTGCCTCAACTGCCTCCGTTTCCTCCTTGTTTACAATGGAAGTGTATGACGCCGGCGCGGCTTAGAACATTTTCGGAGATATCGCAGACGGTGACTAGGTAGACGACACGAAGCTTTGATCACAGCTTCAGGGAACATGCAAAAGCGCTTTCGGAGCTGATTAAGCTATGTCCAAACGGCGCTAGCAGCGTATATGGTGCTTGTTCTAAAAGTGGGGCTAAATATGTATTCCAAGCTATCCAAGCTTTCCGATTATGAATCCAGTCAGGATTAGTGTGTTTTGCTCTTTGTTGTTTATTCGGCAAATATTTTGAAGCAGTGGCTTGTGAGTTTCTGACCCAGTAAAGTTCCTCGGTGCGGCCACTATCTGATTATTTTCCGCCTAATCGCTCGCGGGTGTGCTCAGTTCCGACCGATTTGTTCTTGCTGCGCAGAAGGCTTGAAACGTAGCTGTTTTGTACATTGTAATCATCATCATCATCATCATCAGCCTATATTTATGTCCACTGCAGGACGAAGGCCTCTCCCTGCGATCTCCAATTACCCCTGTCTTGCGCTAGCGTATTCCAACTTGCGCCTGCGAATTTCCTAACCTCATCATCCACCTGACTTTCTGCCGTCCTCGACTGCGCTTCCCTTCTCTTGGTATCCATTCTGTAACCCTAATGGTCCACCGGTTATCCATCCTACGTATTACATGGCCTGCCCAGCTCCATTTCTTCCGCTTAATGTCAACTAGAATATCGTCTACCCCCGTTTGTTCTCTGATCCACACCGCTCTCTTCCTGTCTCTTAACGTTACTCCTAAGATTTTTCGTTCCATTGCTCTTTGTGCGGTCCTTAACTTGTTCTCGAGCTTCTTTGTTAACCTCCAAGTTTCTGCCCCGTATGTTAGCACCGGTAGAATGCAATGATTGTACACTTTTCTTTTCAACGACAGTGGTAAGCTCCCAGTCAGGATTTGGCAATGCCTGCCATATGCACTCCAACCCAATTTTATTCTTCTGTAAATTTCTTTCTCATGATCAGGGTCCCCTGTGAGTAATTGACCTAGATAAACATATTCCTTTACAGATTCTAGAGGCTGACGGGCGATCCTGAATTCTTGTTCCCTTGCCAGGCTATTGAACATTATTTTTGTCTTCTGCATATTCATCTTCAACCCAATTCTTGCACTTTCTCGATGAAGGTCCTCAATCATTTGTTGTAATTCCTCTCCATTGTTGCTCAATAGGACAATGTCATCTGCAAACCGAAGGTTGCTGAGATATTCGCCATCGATCCTCACTCCTAATCCTTCCCAGTCTAAGAGCTTGAATACTTCTTCTAAGCATGCAGTGAATAGCATTGGAGAGATTGTGTCTCCTTGCCTGACCCCTTTCTTGATAGGTATCTTTCTACTTTTCTTGTGGAGAACCAAGGTAGCTGTGGAATCCTTGTAGATATTTGCCAAGATATTCACGTATGCCTCCTCCACTCCTTGATTACGCAATGCCTCTATGACTGCTGATATCTCTACTGAATCGAATGCCTTTTCATAATCTATGAAAGCCATATAGAGAGGTTGATTGTACTCCCCAGATTTCTCGATTACCTGATTGATGGCATGGATATGGTCCATCGTAGAATACCCCTTCCTGAAGCCAGCCTGTTCTCTTGGTTGACTGAAGTCAAGTGTTGTCCTGATTCTATTGGAAATTATCTTGGTGAATATTTTATACAATACTGAAAGCAAGCTAATGGATCTGTAATTCTTCAATTCTTTAACGTCTCCCTTCTTATGGATAAGTATAATGTTGGCGTTCTTCCCGCTCTCTGGTACACTTGAAGTGGTGAGGCATTGCGTATAAAGGGCCGCAAGCTTTTCAAGCATGATATCTCCTCCATCTTTGATTAAATCTACTGTTATTCCATCTTCTCCAGGCGCTTTTCCCCTGGTCATATCTTTCAAGGCCCTTCTAACTTCATCGCTAGTTAAAGAAGGAGCTTCTGTATCCGGTTCATCACTATTTCGAATGGAAGAAGCTTGGCTGTTTTGGCTACTGTACAGGTCAGTATAGAATTCTTCTGCTGGTTTTACTATGTCATCGAAATTGCTGATGATATTACCATGCTTATCTTTCAGTGCATACATCTTGCCTTGTCCTATGCCTAGTTTTCTTCTTACTGATTTCATGCTGCGTCCATATTTAACGGCTTCCTCAATTTTTCCCACGTTATAATTTCGAATATCCCTTACTTTCTTCTTGTTGATCAGTTTTGACAGTTCAGCGAATTCTATCTGATCTCTTGAGTTGGACACTTTCATGTTTTGCCGTTTCTTTATTAGGTCCTTTGTTTCTTGGGAGAGCTTCCCTACAGGTTGCTTTGGTGCCTTACCTCCCACTTCAATTGCTGCTTCTGAGATCAGCCTAGTTACGGCTGATCATTGTAATACATTGTAATCATACATTGTAATACCTTGTAGCAATTATATATTACAGCTAGTAACTCGCTTACTCTTGTAGACCGTCACGAAACATTCAGCTTCGACCATTCGTGCGCCATAGGTGTAATCCGTCATGTATTGTGCGTATACTGTGCGCATGTATTCAAGTGTGCGCCCATTCACTTATTCTTGATTTGTCGGCGATAGAGTGCGCGTAAGTTTTCCTGCCATTTGGGACAGATGTGCGCCGATAACGAGCGTGAAACTTACTATGACAGGAAGCGGCGCTAACCCCTTTGTCATTGTTTAACGTGTGGTGCTCACTCTTGCCGACGTTCTGGCGATGAAGCCCTTTCTTCGAATGTTAGCGATACAAGGCTGGTGGATGAGCAAATTTCTGTATCCTCGAGGAAAGCCGTACATCACGAAGTGCCGTTAACACGTTCGGACAGTTGCAGCAGCGGTCCGCGAACTCGGCCACACAGATTCATTCTATTATTTAACATGCCAGTCACTATTTTTGCAGCCAACTACTGCACACGTCTTCAATGCACATGATTCAATCTAGCATGATTGGAGCACAGTGTGTTAGCAAAAACTCAGTTGCATTTCCGACAGCTGATCGCGCAGAAGCAAGGCAGAAGCGGTAATGGTTTCGCATTCGTGCGCGGTCGCTGAGGAGAGTCATGGCGCACCGCCGTGAGCGCCATCTCGTTTCTCTAAAACAAACTGCTCCGCGAAAAGGGTCAATGAAGTGCTAGGGCGATAATATCGTCGCCGCGCGCCGTATGTGCGAGTGAAAGCGCGTGAGGGGCGCGCGCTTTCACGGAGAACGAACGCACGGCGGAGAGCAAACGCGACCGGCGCGCGAAAGGTCGTGGTGGAATGGGAATGGGAGACCGGGAGGCAGGGAGGGGGGGCGAACGCCGCAAGGAGAACTGCCGGCTCAGTCTCGCACGCGAAAGGAGGAAAGCGGGAAGGCAACGCGGGAATACAGTGTTCTAGCGGGAGCGAAGGGTTCCATCTTATACTCCGCCCGCAACTGCGCACTTGTACTTTGAGCAGCTGCGGCCGGTCGCCCGCACCGTGTCTTGAAAGCGATCTGCAGACGGCTCATACCTTTGTATGCACTGTGCTTTCGCCGCTGAGTTTCCGTTGAAGTAATAAACCCCACGAAACCTTCGCTGACTGCTGCCGCTACGCTCACGCCAGCGTTTTGACAGCGGTTGTCTGCAGTCGTCGAGTGGGATCGTCGAGTGTTTGCTAGTGCGCGCTGACACCGTGCATGTTTATTCAGTTAGTAAGCGAGTGTGTCCAAGTTTATACAGACGATAAAACTGTCATCCTTACTCCGTATAGCTCTCTACTAATTTGCTATCGCAATAGATTCTTCGCCATTCCGACGAAACGGCGACTGTTTTTGTAGCGATAGCTACATTACGCAAGGTTTTCGCCTCTTCGCCATCGCCGCATTTTAAGCACTGTGACGTCACACCACGTAGAGCACTGCACGGGCTCGGGCTTACCCGAAAGCCCGGGCCCGGACCGGACCGTGGGCCGGGCCGGGCCGGGCAGAGCAGTTTTTTCACGCGCTCGGGCACGGCGTGTGCTTTTTAACCCGGGCCCGGGCCGGGCTCGAGCTTTGTGGTGGTGTGCATGTAACCTGCAGCGAGTTATTCTCGGGCGTCTCAGCTTTGAAAAACCTGTATTTTTCGGTCTCGGGCCGCGTTCGGGCCGGTTTCGGGCCGGGCTCGGACCAGTGTTGCCAGGTCCAACGAGGCGGCGTAGCCAAAAGCTAGAGAACTTGTAGCCCAAATGTAGCCAAATCCAAAAAAGGTGCAAAAAATTTCGGAGCCAAATATAGCCATTTTTATTAGCAGTATTATTTGTGTATACATTTTCACATTCGACTACGGCAATCCTTTTTTGCACAACCTGTCGTAACAAAATGTCCATGCCGCCGTGACAGTCGGCCCTTGGCATCAACAGGAGCGACATCACACTTGCACAGAACACTTTTTGATTGGGCCCCGAAGCTCTTAACTTCCAGCGAATCGCTGGAGAGGGCGAAAGCAGTGCTTCTATTTTATGACAGATAGTACCAAGTTATTATTTTTAGTTATTTGCAGTAATATTAACTACGAACTCTGCTTTTTAGCTGTCGTGAACGCAAAATAATGTCCATCATCATCAATGTCTCACGTCATCTCTGCCTACGGCGTAGAAGTTCAGCCATCCAGCGATCTGCGATGGCGACGTGCTCATGGCTTCTTTTTAATGAGGTAAAACATGTCTTTCGCGCTATGATATCTTGTGTTATTTGTGTCATCGTCCTATCTTGTTTTCTCTTTTTTTAAGTTAGCTTGGCCCGGTTTAGCCGCCATCTTAGGTCTCTAGCACGGCAAGAACATGCGTTAAAATAAAGTGCCAGACAACAGATGCCACTCACTGTCTGAATCGGTATAAGCGAAGCTTTAAAAGATTACTGCGCAAAACGGCACACCAGTGTGAAGCCCGTTTCACATGGTGCGATTTTGTCTGCGAATTCGTTAAAGCTTGCGAATTCGCAGCTGCGGGAAATAGGCCGCCGGACCCTTCGTGCGTGCGATTTTTCGATGTTCGGCGTGCTGAACTTCTCTGCGAAAACGCAGGTGCGGTGGTAGCCACTGTAGCGGTGGAAACAGACGACCAATAGGAGGCGGCTCGCTCATACGTCATTGCCAGTCAGAATGCTTAACGAGTATGCGAAAAACGCAGCTGCCGTAGATCCATGTGAAAAGGGATTGCGAATTTCGCATTTGCGGAAATCGTAGCTGCGAAAGACGCACTGCAAAATGGCAGCATGTGAAACGGGCTTAAATAGCGCGCAGTCGGTTTCGGCGACGAGCACGTCCCGACGGTAACTTTCTCGAAATGGTAAAAGCCGCGACAGCGCACAAAGAGCAAAGGTAAACAACAAATTGATAAATGTGGTTATGCTGTGAAAACGGTTACTGTCAAAAAGCAAACCATGTTAATGCGCTAATAAGGTTTTAGAATAGGGGCCCCCAAAGAGCTTTTCGGGTGTTAGTTGGGGCATGCAGGAGTAAATAGTTTTAGAATAGGTGTTTTGCGTTTGCGGATAGCGTGTTGCGCTTGCAGCGCCACTACGGCGTCAATGAAAAGCTGGTATATTAAAATAAAATATACCATTTTATGATAAGAAGAGTACTTTATATTTTCGTGTTTTCGCGTTTAATTACAATTTAGAACTTACTTTCTTAGGAACAAGCAACTTGTTGCGCTTACTTTTGAGTAACAAACTTTACATACCTTCACCCAGCCAAGTCAATCCATGTTAGGCCTACGAGCCATGAAATAGACATTTGAATTCGGAATCAGCGGCGTCTAATGAAACAATCTTCATTACACATGTTATTTAGAGAAAGCGATTACCGCAATCACTTTTCCTAGCTTACGAACTTCACGCGTTATCATGAATCGAGCCCAGTTTGGTGCTAGTTTAGAGCCATCGCTTCGATGGGCGCCGCTATGTTCGTTGACGAAAGCTTTTGGGGCAGCTTTTGGGGCTCCTGCTAAATCGATGAAATAGTGTTTCCGACGCAAAACCCAAACACAGTTCGCGTCTTGCGCCTGCACAGTGGCTTCGACGCTATTTCTTTGGGGCCCCAAAACGTTTGAGGCCCAAATTCTAAACTAATAATTGCTGGGGTTTAACGTGCGAAAATCACGATATGATTGGGAGGCATGACGCAGTGGGAGACTGCCGATTAACTTTGGCCAGCTCGGTTTCTTTAACGTACTAAATCTAAGTACACAGGTGTTCCTGCATTTCGCCTTGATCTAAATGAGACCGCCGTGGCCGGGAATCAAACCCTCATCCTCGAGCTAGCAGCGCGACACCTCACAAACTAAGCTAACACGGTGGGTGAAGTTCATGCGACGTGGTGCACTGATGTCACTGTGGCAACCATGTTTTTATATTAGCAGAATGAGTATCTGCATTCGTGAGGTTACGGGCAAATCATCTAGAAGTAAAAGCACCAGAACCCACCTTTGGCTCGGGGTCTTGCTCCCATTCTTTTTTATATGTTATGGCATACTTGGCCCACTTCCCCATGCTTCGATTCTCCTCTCTGAGGAGGATCCGATCTTACGTCCAACCTATATGGAAATAATCTCGAATATAAGCACGAACAAAAATTCAAGCCTGAGAAGGAAAATGGGAGTAGAGATTCGCACGAGAAACGTGGAGTACGTCGAAGCTGTGCCCGGCGCGATATTTCACCCAGAAGACATGGCCATGAACACACTGGAGCGTGTCATCCACCGGTGCGTCCCTTCTTTCATGTCGGCGCCACGATCGCGCGACGGCCCCGACCCTATGTTATTGCTCTTCACAGTACAGTGCACTGTGAAAAACCCACTACTCCCAGGTTCATTACGATGCCTGGGGATCGGGTGCATAACGGTCAAGAAGGGTGTAAGTTTAAGTGCATCAAAGATCAAAGCCACCGGCTCAGACAACGGCGCAGAGTGGGAAGGGGGGGGGGTCATTTCGCGCACGCACACACGCACAAACACGCGGCCAGCTCAGCCAGCTAAAACATTGCTTTCGATATTTGTTTCTACCCTATCAGAGCCACCTCTGGAGCGTGGATTAGGGCGCCACTTATAGCCCAAACAAAGCCAAGTCGCAGATTTTCAGTAGCCCAAATATAGCCACATAGCCAACTCGTCCAAGTCGACGCCACAATGTTTTTCGTGTGGCCCAAATTTGGCTATATATAGCCAAACCTGGCAACACTGGCTCGGGCCTAAGGTAAAGGGGCGGCGGGCCGGGCCGGGCGGGTAACGTAGAATATTTCCGGGCCCGGGCCGGGCCCGGGTCTCGCCATAAATGTTTTGATCGGGCTCGGGCGGGCAGCCCAACGCAAAAACGGGCCCGGGCCGGGCCCGGGCTGAGAAAATCGGCCCGTGCAGTGCTCTAACACCACGTCCCTCGATTCTCCAGCAACTCGGTTCGTCACGGTCGCCGCGCGGCCACCGCTCCTGCCGCTGGTAAGTTCCCTAATGATCCAAAGGTAGCGTAAATCATTGTACAAATAGGAAAGGAGAATTTCCTCCCCGCCCTCCACCCCTCTCCCGAGTACATCGCCGTTTTCCCATTGGACGAGGCTTGACACGTGATGAATAACCTCCGCGGCTTTCGTTATAGCGGCAAAACGGCGCCATTAATGGGCGTAGAAACACCACACTCTAAAAACAGTTGCACCCTTTGGGGTGCATTTTTGCCACACAACAATAATCGTCATCTGTCTTGCTTGCGTTTTCTATCTTGAAAACTCTGCACTTGCTACATTCCTGTCGAGAACGCTGTGTCACGCTGATAACGCTCTTGTCGTTCGCGACCGAGAAGTGCCGGGCGCACAGCGTTAAAGAAGAGAAAGCCACGCAAGTCAGATGACGATTATTGTTCTGTGGCAAATATACGCCCCAAAGGGTGCAACTGCTCTTAGAGCGCAGGACACATGTGCGCTGTGCGTGAGCGTAGGCTTTTTACATTTTTGAAGACGTGCTCGGCTGCAGCACGATTCCAACTTGCTGTGCTGTTGGATGTTCCAATAGCATTGCCAAGGGGGGCCAGCTTTTTGCGGTTCCTCTTGCCAAACGAAATCTCAAACGGCGAGCGATATGGCTCCTCCGTATACGACTGGCTTAAAAAAATGTCTGCTAGCATGAGTATTGCAATGAGGGACGTCGTTACAAACGTGCAATAATTTTGTTTCAAGTTTTCACTGTAATTACGTCCAATTATGTAATGTGCAATGATTGCTGTGTTGCAATATCTTTATCTTATCTATATGTCAGGAATTCATAAAGGTGATCTTACCTTTATGTAAGGCTGATGTTTTGTGCAATAATTGTTTTGTTTGAATGATTCGTCTTATTATGAATATATTTGTGTTGTGAAAGAATGCCTTTATCTTTTCGTATACGCTTACAAATGCGCGAAGACGCAATGTGCAATGATTGCTTTGTTTCAGTGTGTTATATTTGGAAACTTGTGAACGAGAAAGAGTGCTCCTTATTCGCTATAATAATCGTGTTTCCTTTGTTTCAAGTATGTGTAAATGTGTGTTCATTGAAAATATTAAAATGTTCTCGGCATTTCGAGGCGTCATTACTGTGGGAGGTTCTGATCGCTGTTCTCACCCAGTCAGTGATGAACGCGGGAAGGTGGGTGCGTTTGCGAATTCACCATCACCCAACGACTGAGTATAAAAAAAGGTCCCGGTCTATGCTCTGCGGCGAACAAAAGGGTGCATTTTGGCAATATGAATACCAGCATTCTTACTCATAAAATGAGCATAATGGCAAAGTCGCCAATTAAACAGCAAAACGCACAAAGCGCGCGCACACACACGGGAACCAAGGAACTGAGAGGGTAAGAAAAGCGCGGATGCATTTTGGTAAAAGAAAGGGAAAAACCACGTTGACGGTATTTAGCATATAAATGTCTCCGTCGTGTTGTGTGTGCATAGTTTGATGTAGCTCTTTGTTTTCATAAATGCGTCAGGTAAACAGACCACCATTCGATTCCGAGAAACAATCAGCAGTAGTAAAGACTGCTCAGGATTGCGTTTAACTTCTTCTACCTTTCGTTTTTCTCGTCTGAGCGACGCAGTTTCTAATAATAATTGAAGGTATTACATATCTTATGTAGATATCTTACGTACGAACAGCCTTGTGAAAATGCGCCCAGAACAGTAGCGTTTCAAGCAAGCGCTTCAACACGCAGCATGCGATACGAAATGAAGCGGGCGTTAGCGGCCGCGCGCTTCGCTCACTAATGGCGGCCGAGAGGGAGGGGCGAGGAGGAAACGCGCGGAGAGGAGGAGTTTGCGCTAGCTTTGAAATATACAGGGACCTTAACCGTTGGGCGCTCGCCGCGCCCTCTGCGTGACCTCACACCGCGGGCCTCGATTCTCCGGCGACTCGGCTCGCCGCGGTCGCCGCGCAGCCACCGCTTCTACAGGCGCGCGTCCACCGTTGCCTGGCAACCGCCACAGCTGGCTAAAGTCCCTCAACAGCTGGCTACAGCTGGCTAAAGCCCCTTGATCAAGGGGCTTTACAGCTGGCGCGCTTTCCGCGCCCTCTGTGTGACGTCACACCACGGACCTCGATTCTCCGGCAACTCTCCTCGGTGGGGTCGCCGCGCGGCTAGCGCGGCCACCGCTCCTGCCGTTGGTATAGCCGATGATTGATGATGATTTATTGGCATCCCCTTTGAAACGGGGCGGCGACAAATATTCACCTAGCCTGCTTGATTTAATCAGGTATAATATACATGTTCTTTATCTAGCATTTTTGTATACCTCTCATTATTCTTTTTCTTCAAAATTTTACCTTGTACCGCTACCTATGATTTTAAGAGATCAGTTCGTATCCATCTTTTCTCTGCTTTTTTTCCACCAGTACTCTAATCGTCTCTTGCTTATCTCTACGGCTGATCTGTTGATGTTTCCTTCCATTTTAACCCAAGCGCTTCTGGGAGTTGCACGTTACCTACGGTTCTCGGTGGGTGAATCCCTTCGCATTCCATTAGGATGTGCTGAGTGGTCTCTAGATCTTTACTGCAGCATACACATGCCTCATCTAGTTCCGAATATTTGCTCCGGTATGTTTTGGTCCTTAGGCAAACGGCTCGAGCGTCAAATAGCAAGGCACTGCCCTTTGTGTTATCGTACAGATTTGCTCTTCTAATTTCTTTCTTCTCATTCTTGTAAATCTCCATTGTTCTGGTTATTTACATTCTTTGTATCCAATTCACGGTATCAATTTCTCTCACTTTCTTTCTGATGACTCCTGGTTGTTTATTTACAGGTTCGATTATCCTGTACTTGGTTGCCAACTTCCTTGACCGCTTCCTCCATTCTGTGTTCACGCTTTTCATGTAGAGATACTTGTGCACTTTAGCCGCCCATTTATTTTCATCCATTTTCCTGAGCCTTTCTTCAAAACTAATTTTGCTTTGTGCTACTCTGACTTCAAAAGAGGCCCAACCCACGTCACTCTGCACGGCCTCATTTGTGGTATTACCGTAGGCTCCCAAAGCCAACCGGCCTACTGATCTTTGGTGAACTATCAAACCCGACAAGATATCCGATTTTAAGCATAGAATGGCTTTTGCAAATGTTAGCGCTGGCACCATTAGTCCTTTCCAGATTCCACGCACCACCTCATACTTATTGTGGTCCAACAGTGCTCGGTGTTTCATTATTGCTGCATTCCGCTTGCACTTTATTTTAAGATTATCTTGGTGGTTGCTTGAGTTATTGTTTCCTTCGTTTGTGTGTACGCCGAGGTACTTATATTGCTTCACTATGGGTGTTACTTGCTGTTGAATTGACACCACGAAGTTACTCGTCTCTTCATTGAAGATCATAATTACTGATTTCTCTGTGCTAAACATAAGGCCTAGATTTGTCGCTGCATTCCCACAGATATGCGCAAGTATCTGTAAAAATTTTTTATTGTCCGCTAGTAGCACGATGTCATCTGCGTACATCACTCCATGGATCTTCTGTTGCACCATTTGTTCATTACGCGTGTAGGACAAACCAAAACCTAGTTGGCTGTTTTCCAGTCGTCTTTCTATACCCTTAACGTCGTGAGCCGTTGGGCGCTCACTGCGCCCTCTGTATGACGTCACACCTCGTGCTCCGCAGCTGTGATAACCGGGAGTATTAGCGCTGAGAAATTGGAGTGGCGCCCTCTCGCGGTGACGTCCCGGCCAGGACGCCGCTCGCTCCTGCTCGTTCCACTGCCGTGCGCGCTACTTCGCTTCGTGCATGCTCGGTGCGTGGGGCGTGCCACTCGTACTTCCTCAAGGATGTTTTGGGTGCTTTCTGCTCTCCGCTGTCACGCCTGAAGTACAGTGCCTCTTTCGAAACTGCCTGAATCGCGAAAATTTCTTGCTTGAATATCGAAGCTATATAGAGATGCAGGAGTTACTGCTTTTGCAAAGCAGAGGTGAGCCCTGTCTGTCCAAAAATTTTGCGTAAAAAGACTGTCTGCAAATTCAGCATGGAGAATTTTATTTTTACGATCGTTCGCTCTAAACTTAGCATTTCTTTAGTACTTAGTTATGGCAGACATTGCGTTTTACACGGAGCAGTAATAATCGTATCTGGTGTCAACTTTATATATAAATTAGTATGTTAGAATACGAAAATACCAGCGACGCTTTCATCAAGCTTTTTGTTGCTTTGGGAAGTTTTTCTACTGAAATCTGGGCGATGTAGTAATGCATAAGTTGAAGAGGTAGGCGCCCATTTTTTGCGCAAAAGAAATTAGCTACTGCTTTCATCATTCTCCGAAACAGGCGCCCCGAAAAAGCATACTACATGTATTTTAAGCTGAGTGCTCTTCATGTATGTATAGCAATCATCCGAAAGAAAAGGGTCGTGAATAACATCAAGAGTCAAGCCTTTACAAGCGATGAAATGTTTCATAGTGGCCTGAAGCGACACCTCCCGCAATGGATGCAACCGACTGTCGTTAGGGCGTAATAGCGAGGCACACATTGTTCGCTAAACGCATCGGTTCACTACAACTTCGATTTGAAACCATGAAGCAGTGCTTTACAGTGCCAATTGAAAATGCCCGTAATATAAAAGTACTAAAGGTTGGGCGAGTTGATAGCTATTCATCTTGAAACTTCAACGCGCACACAAGAGACGAGGACACAAGGCAAAGGTAACCCACCAGCGCCTGTGTACTCGAGGCACTGGCAAGCAGCTTCGGCTGCCTGAAAGATGAAAATCTAACTACCGTTTGCATGACGGTGTGTCGAACCAGAATGGTGTTTAACTATACCAACTTAGAACTACTCGCAGCGTCAGTCCACTCGCAGCCCAGCGTCAGAGCTTTACTCGCAGCTCAGGGGCCGATGGAGTGTGGTCAGAGCGAACGCGATCTATCCGCGGTCTCCGCTGCTGAGGGCGGCGAGTGTCAACACCTATATTTCTTACACCGTGGCTTCCACCCAATAGTGCTGTTCACTTGCCATGAGTGCTACTGATTTAGATTACCTGTGGAATCTCTCAACCATTCCATTGCTCTTCGGATGGTAGGCTGTAGTGCTGATGCACGAAATACCGATGAGTTTTGTCGGACTGGTTAATAATGCGGACTCAAATTTGCTTTCTCTGTCTGTTGTGACGGAGGACGGCACGCCGAAGCGGCATAGCCAGTGGCTGATGAAAGCACGGTCAAGTTTCTGCTGTAATGTCTGCATTCGGAATAGCCTACGCTGAACGCGTGGAACGGTCAACACAGGTCAGCACGTAAGTTTGGCCTTTGCAGGATGGCCACGGCCCAACGATGTCTACGTGTATGAGGTCGAATCGAGCATCTGACCCTGGAAAACGTATACAACAGTGTCACAGTGTGGCGCTGAACCTTGGAGCACTGGCACGCAAGACACTGGTGAGTCCACTGTCGGAAGTCGCGGTTAATGCCGGGCCATTCAAAACGTGCCATGAGAAGCTTCTGGGATGCCCGTATTCCTTGGTGTGAAAGCTCGTGTAGCGATGCGAATACTTTACGACGGAGGCAAGCGGGCACGAATGGTCGAGGCTTACTCCTAGACGTGTCGCAACAAATATCTGCTGTTCCTGGTAATGGGAACCTATGAGGATGAGGTAAAGCGATAGAGAGCGGTGCCCGTACGTCCGTATTGTCGTGTTGTTGACAGCTTGCAACGGTGATACACACGCGTCTGGCCACGCCGCACTACGCTGGCTTCTGCTCCAGTGTCGACCAGGAAACGAGTGCCCCTCTTCGCGATCGGTGATAAAGAAGACCGGTGGGTGATGTTTCGGTGAGGCGGTGGCACTGGTCACCCTCAGTGCTGGCCCAAGGCGTTGCCCGACTTTTTTCAGGGCGGCACCAGGTTGCGTGCAGCATCGCCGAACTTGCGGTGGTACCAGCACTTCCGTCGCGGTGATGGCGTGCAGCGCTGTCGTGTGCGTTGACTACCACTTGATTGGAGCACTGCGCCGGCGTCGGTGAGGCGAAAATTTTTTTCTCTCATCTCGAGCAGGGCGTGAGCGGGCGAAGCTTCCGCGTGCAACGACGCGACTGTGGGCGTCGTGAAAGCAAAAAGTTTATCAGCATGCTCGGTCATCTTGGGCAAGTCCGTCTCCCCGGACGCGCTGATGCCTATTCGCACGTTGGCGGGAAGTTCCTGTAGAAAAAATTTCCCGCACTAGGCGATTGTCGACACTTGCTGTGCTTCCTGCCATTTGCTGCATGTAACGCCAGTTGGCTAGGTCGGCGGTCACCCAGTACGGCGTCGCGTAGAAGCTGCTGGAGACGCTCCGGCTCTGATAGGGTTACACGTCGAATAAACATCTCTTTGAGTGCCTCGTATGCGTTTTCTGCGGGTGGTGCAAGCAGTAGGTCCCGCACCTCGATGGCTATCGCAGGCGGAATGCTGTGCACTACGTGATGGTATTTGGTGTTGTCGGCGGTGATGCGGCGGCCGCGAACTGTGACTCGACTTGTACGAGCCAAATTTGCGGGTCGCCGGTCCGAAAGGGAGGCAGCTTGACGTCCAGGACGGATACTGTGAGGCTGGCGACATCCCGTGTTGCTCCATGTACGGGTCACCAATTGTGGCCACGGGCTCGGAACGAAGAGACCAGCGTGATTATCAAATGCAGGTCGTGCGCAGAACGAAAAACAAGTGTGCGTCAAGGTATCTTGATCACAACTCTTTATTTCCTTTCTGATGGCAGCTTCTCCGGACTCTAGTTGCCCTTTTCCTAGGTTCTCGCACTCGCAGCAGCACTGCTGTACCGCGGTGGATTCCGAGTTTCCACAAGATAAATGATTCCGTTCACTTGCGGTTCTGGGAACAAATGATTGTGAGCCTGCATGGTTGAAAAAATGGTATTGATTTTTATTCTTATTCATTTATTATACATATTTTCAAGGCCTAGTAGGCACAACAGAAAGGAGTGGTGAAAATATACAATAGTTGCAGTACAGAACAAGAACAGAAAAATTAATCTACAAGGCACTTTGAACGGCAATCTTGAAGTTAGTGGCGTCACAAATGGGTCAGAGACTGTAGAGGCGGGAAGGCGGTTCCATTCATTGGCGGTTCTTGGCAAGAAGGAAGAATGGTACAAATTATTTCGACAAGGTGGCACTTCAATTTTGCGTTGATGGTCGGAACGGGATGATTTGTAACTGGGTGTGGGGAAAGGTTTCTTTTGGAAGCAGCAGACACGGCAACATGCTGAGCAACCCTTCTTTCTTTGCGCTGCAGGTCTTTCTCGGACCTCTGCTGACGCCGCCTGATTTTCATGAAACGACATGTCGCGACCATTTTGAAGAATTTGATGCTGTATCATGACACTGCTCTACGACGGTGTCATCTCAGGAAGGGATCATCCTTGGCTACCAGCGACTATACCTTTGACAACATCGGCGACGTCATGTCACGTGGCGCTTCCAACGACTACAAGACTACAGCCGGAGCCATTCTTCGCAGTGGGCATGGCGCAGCAGACACGGCAACATGCTGAGCAATCCTTTTTGCTTTGCGCTGCAGGTTAGTGATTTTAAATCTGACATTGTTACCGAAGTGACGACCGTTTTTTAGCTGCTGCCCTGCCCACTGGGTGTTCAGAGCTTTCTGTCTTCTGTTTTTTCATTATCAAAAGATCTGTTGTCTTGCGTGAATTGAATCAAATCCTGGTCCCAGAAAAAAGAGATGCTAGTGGAATTACTATCTGGCCAGAGCAAGATGAATTCAACAATGGAGTCCCTGCAGGTATCCCAGGACAAGATAGAGAACAAACTTTCCTCTTAACTGAGTGGATTGACGGTATTGAGAGACAGTTATCCAGCCTGAAAGTCTTAGCCACGATGGTACAAGATATTGTCACGAGTGGTGCTAGACACCGGTAACTACAGTAGGCGAGCGTACGGCAAGACAAACATTTATTGAGGCGAACTTGTGCCCCGCATAACCAAAAACCAACTATAGCCCAGTAAGAGCAGTATGTTCAGCACGGACGCGATCGGCAAAAACAGAGAGCATCACCTATGTGGGGCAATACTTAAAGGCTGCGAAGGAACATGCGCAGTACTATCTCAGAGAGCGCGGTTGCCCCTGCCTGATACGATGGGCCCATCGTAGGTACGAAGCTGGTATCACGGTAGGTTTGCGCGAGTGCTTAAACGCGATAGCAATCGTCATGCGAAAGTCTCGGAACAGATGTAAAGACCATAAGGCACGTGGCAATATGAAAGCCGCAATATCAGAACTTCAGGGGCACCTCACTTCAGCTAGGAACCAGATGGACGACTTGGAAAACAGAGGCAGGAAATAACCTGATCATTTATGGTATAGAGAAATAGCATGGAGTCTGTTAGGAACTGGAATGAAAGTAACCGATGACGTTTTTCAGAAAAAAAATGGGTTTAACGTGAGTGGCGTCGAAAGATGCCATAGACTGGGTAAAAGCAAGCAGGCAGGGGCGACCAGTTATTTTGAAACTCCTCGACTTTCATGATAAAGCTCCGTCGCATGCCCCCGCGCGAGGGACACGTGTAAATGCAGAGCATAGCGTGGTTCCGTGGTGTTGGTGTTGTTGGTGTGGTGTGGTGGTTGGGTGAGATGAAGAGAGTGTAAGTGTATAAAGTTGTTATTATTTTATTAGCATCACTGCGATTCTTATTATTATTTGAAGGTCTTGCTTCCATCGCTTATCAACTGCGACCGCCGACGAAACGCAAGAGAGCGCAGGAGTTGACGAGGAGCCCGCGCCAACCCGCTTTATATTCCTAGCGCGCGCGTTAGAGGGAGAGGGGTGGACAGAGGGCTGCTATCACGCCAGCACCTGCTGTTGCTACGTGCTTCAGCGCCGGAGCGCGACTCAACTACGACGCTTCGCGCGCTCCACATGTGCTGCAAGCGTGATGCGGGAGAGGAGAGTGGGGGAGAGGGCGCACTGTGCTCGAGCTGTGGCGGACGGACGGCGCACGCTACATGTGAGTTAAAAAATGCTCTGCATTTAAAATGTCAATATCACGATCGTGTCATAAGCTCAAAGGCTCAGGAATATCGATAACCGAGGACTATTCCAAGCGAGTTCGGGAAATACGTAACAACACGGGAAAAGTTGCGAGGAAAGAGAGCAGATGGCCAAGGCGAAACGAATTTTCGACAAACTAAGCATTGATAGCGTCTTGTTTGGTTGGGACGAATCAAAGTGTTCCGCTACAGGCTTGAACGAAAATCAAACTGAATTTCGACTAAGACATCTCGGACCCTGAACTATTATTGTAATTGTAGAGTATACTACAAGACCACTCAGTTGGAGGCTCTAGTGCTCTTGCACAACCCGGTTATAGCAGTCTTGACTGAGACCTGGCTAAATGACACTGTGTTTGATAGTGAGTTCGTTCCCACCGGCTACAGTCGTATCGAAAAGACCGTGATTATAGAGGTGGGGTTGTTAGAATACTTTTAAATCATTCTTGTGAATTTTTAATGCCTGAAATACCCAATGTAGAGTGTAATTCCGTACAGCTTACTAAGCAAATTAGTATGTTATTGCGGCAATATACCGACCCCTTAATTCTACCATTACCGTATTTGATAAGCTGAGGCAATATTTGTGTACGAATGTAAAACCGTAATCGTATTATTACAGAGATATTATTTGCCTATATATCCCTTTTTAACAGCATCGTGTTGTATGGTTTCCCTTCCCTCTCTGTAAATTCTGTCATGAAAAGTTACGTGAACTGACCCAAACTCATAAGGATACTACAATTGCACATAGTCAACACAGCTGGTTCTCAGAAATGCACAAATATGGTGATACGTATCGTTGGCATACTGTAGCAATAGTAGGTGCAAGCTAGCTTACACATTGTTGCGATACTTCATTTGTCACATGGCTACAATGCTTAAGACACCACAGCAGGAAGTGTAAGTGCACAACAAAAACAGGCTAGCTGGCATATCAATCATAAATTTGACTCAGCAGCACAACGTACGCTGTTTCATGTAGCTAAAATACTATCTAGTATGTAGAAAGTATATGCGCAATATACTTAGCCTAGATACTTGCCTACCCAACTTATGCAAGCACCATATGCACAGTTGCAGTGCATGGTGCTTGTTCTAGACACCGGTATTTTTGTCAAAACTGCTTTTATAATTACATATAGCACTTTGTATCATCCACCCAGTAATAGAAGTCTACCAAATAGCATATAATTTGGACTTGCTGGTTAACATTTTCTACCTGAACAGCGCCAAGTAGAATGAATAATTTAAAGGACTGCCCACTGTGCTGATGAAACACAGGTTGAAACAGAACACATGGAAAGGAACCCGAAGTATCAAAATAATTCTTGAGAGCTGTAGAATTAAGCCTTGGCTGGTTGATTATCACTATTAAAATTACACTAGTGTGAATCAGAATGTTCTGTGTGGTCATGTTGAAATCAAATGCATTTGATGAGCAACATGCAATAACCAGCAAATGCCTAGAGCAAGCAGACATTAAGCACTAGGTGTGAAATAGTGTGCTCTTTAATGAGACAGTATCAATACATTGAACTATCTACCAGCTAACTCTGTGGTCTATGCTGTATTGACGTAAAGTGAAAAACAATGTAACTGGAGACTCGCAAACTGATACAATGCCTCCTTGCATGCATCGGAATAGCTTGCCATGAATATAAAATGAATAGGAAGCTTACTAGAAAACACCTCACTGGTCCAGTAGCTGCAGCCAGTGAATACTGGTTGTATCATTTCAGAAGTTCCAAGCTCGTCAAATCTGCATTTGCCAGTGGCATTTATTTGGGAACAAGACAATAATTGTAATATAACAATGCTAAGCACGCCGTGCGCTTAGACCTGTGGCAAATTGGCCCACTCACTTTGAATTCTTACATACGCAGATACTGCACGAGCGTGTAGCATAAACCGATTAAACGGAAATTAAAGTTACACATGAAAAACAGTTTCAAAACAATGAAACCAAAAAAAAGTAATGAACACACTGTGTACTAAGCAAAATGAAATGAATCGCAGCCAAGCGATTGTTGAAAGAAAAAAATACTCTTCCAACTGTTGGGTCTAGTTTTTATAGAACGTGATCATGCGTGCAAAACAGCTATCAACCCAAATAAGCAGCAAGTTGCATAAATATTTAGTCAATTTAGTAAGTTGTATTGAGTAATACGTCGACTAACTTATCGACGAATGATACTGAGATCCTACTATTTGGAACACGTACACTTCATACATACCTGACTTGACCATCCAGATTACACGTTGCACCACGGCGGCCATAGCCAAGGAGTCCCCTCCGTTATGTGGTCACAGCCTCGCCACTACAAAATAAATTATGTGTTGACTTATAGCAGTAGCCCATTAAAGCTGTCACATGGTGAACACATGCGAGCAGCACCTAAAAATAGTCACGAAAACAATGTTTACACTAGTGCAGGGTGGCAACAGTGCACATGAATAGGGCCCCGTCATCTCAGTAAAATTTTCAGGAAACGCAGGAGCAGCACACAAACAAATGTTTCTTTACAACAATTCATTTTTTTTCTTTCATAAGCAACTTTCCCGTCATGTTTAGTTGCGTGTAAGTTATGTCAACACGCCTTGTCTTAAAAAGTAAGCTGTACTAGTAGCAAGCTGTGATTTTTTTCTCATAAACTGCTCGTAAACCGAAAACCTCATAACCAGAGATTATTTACGACGTCGAAGCATTTTAAGAGAGGAAACGGGATTGCAGTAAGAAACGGTGAAGAAGCAGATGGGTCGCTATTATGCAACTTCAGCAGAAAAGGGGATCTCACGCACAGGCGCACATGATCACGATTATTCCGAACGTAATATTTTCATCGGAAGAAGACGCTTATCAAGATTTTCAATTTTGCATTGAGGCAACAACTTGCATAACTAAATTCTGCCAATCGGCACTCACCAAGCATCAGCACAGGTATTACTGTTGTCGTGGGAGTACCATTTCCTACGTTCACGCACTCTGTGCACACACGAGGAGCACACACAATGCGAGTGTAGTTAGCAAGCACGATTACTTACCTTGCGAATGGTACGACCCGGTTGAAAAGCGCTCTCCTAGTTGCCGGTGCTGCGTCGACGATGTCACTCCCAGCCAGCGCCTCCGCTATTTTTCTAAAAATAAAGGAGGCACTGTCCCAGCATAGATGCGTATAGATGTTGTGAGACAAAAAGAACCATTGAACAATCTATATCGTACATTATAGTTTAGCATAGAAAGAAATTCTATAATGTATTTTCGAGGTTCTTAAACGTGCATCCAATGCACTATACGAGCGTTTTTACTTTCCGCATGAAGGCGAGAAGCGAAATATCACTCAAGTGGAATGTTTCAGAAGATGTCCCCAGTTGTTAGCCGTATTATGTGGAATAGAGAATTGCGTGGCATCATTTCGCCGTTACTTCGCCTACAAGAAGCACGTGTATCGCTTTCACACAAAGACCGCTGGCATTAGCGCCGATGAGCGTACACCTGACTTCGGCTGTGGTGAAGCAACTGGAGAAAATGCATCGGTAACTGATGCCTCAACTTTATCAGATACAAACAGTGATGACACTGCTTCGATCTTTGACTTCATTGCGACAATCAGGGAAGCAGATAGCGATGTTCTACATCAGAATCATGGAAAAGTTGAAGCTACCGTTGAGTACCACAGATGAAATTTTCACCGTTGTGAAAGTCCTCATTTATGATGTCATAGAAAGGATGTTCAAAAAACTGCAAAGCTCCTAGAGGAAAAAATGTGGCACCGTACAATAGAAAACCTGGCATGCCAACTGAATGCTGCGGATATTGTTGTCAATATATTTTCCGACTTGACAAGTACTCACATGAGAAAAAAAAAACTTTTCGGAGCACTTTATTTACACTGAAGCTACTCAGAGGCCACTGCAGACTCGCAGTTACAAAGACTTTACTTGTTTATTTCTATCTCTAAACTGTTAACAAATTTCCTGAAATGCGAGGACTTGCTAGAATGCATTTCACAGTCCGTGTAAAAATCGCAAGATGTGCTCTATGACTTTGCTGATGGCAATGCATTCAGTCAGTACCGTCAGCTTGCACAGGATGCCAGTCATGGCACTATATTTTTGTACACTGATCAGCTGGAGCTTGTAAACCTTCTTGTTGGTGCTGCTGGACGGCAAACCATTTTACCAGTTAACTTTTCTATCTTGAATCCATATCCTCGGCATCGGTCAAAACTCAGTGCCATTCACTTGCGTCTAGTTGTGGGGTACCGTGTCATACTACGACATGGCCTGGCCTAAGTGCTACTGCCATTCGTGCAGGACCTAAATTTAATACAAAGAATGGAGGGGCACTGGCAGTCTGCACATTAATTTTGTGACTGTGGCATTCTCGGGAGATAACCTCTCAATGCACCGCTTGGCAGGTCTCCAGTGCTGCTTTAGCAGCGGCACAGTCTGCCATTACTGCTTAGCTCAGCACACATGCTGCATAATTTGGATGACTGTATCGAGAGGACAAGTGCAGCACACAAGAGCCACCTTAAAGCATCCACACTTGACCCAGCTATAAATGGGCCCTTGTATGGCATTACAAATATATCGCCATTGCAAGGCCTTGAAAAGTTTGATGTCACTGAACAATTACCTCCTGATGCCATGCATGACATACTTGAAGGGGGTATTGACTGTGTTCTTCCCCACGTTTTGGAAGGTTAAGTTGCTGATGGAGTGATCCGCAAGCAGGACCTTGGAAAAACATTGTCCTTCAAGTAGGGCTTTCATGACAAAAAGGCCATACCTCCTGCCATTAGGCACGCATTTCGTAGTGGCAAAGCCAGCCTTAGGAGATCAGCAACCCTAAAATGGTGCCTCTTTCGGCTGCTTCCTCAAATATACGCAAAGTACATTCCTGAAGGCAACCCTCATTGGATGGCGTACTTGGAATTCAGGCATCCAAAGCCACTGAGAAACCAGCACTCTTCGAAGTTCACTTTCATGTAGGCACAAAAGGCACATAAAAGCGGATGCTAACTGCATATACTTCTGTTGGCATTTATATGTCACAGGCACCTTCCCTTCAGGATGCTCAATGGCTGGCTTTCGCATCGTTTCTGCACATTGAAAAAATGGCTATTTCGCCCCTGTTTTGCTTATTTGTCAAGATATCACTTCTGAACAATGCTTTGATGCACACATGCCGAAACCCATCTTTCTTATGGCTGCTGGTAACATTGAACCCGGGTTGACGAGGTGGAACGCATAGAAATGCATGTGGTGCGCTGTTGAGGGCTGTGGCTTGTCATGGCCCCTTTAGCTGCCGCATGCTTTCTATTTATGTGCCATATTGCCTGCATCTTCGAGTGTTACAGATGGATAATGGTCACCACGGTCGATTTTACTTGTAAGGCAAATTACAATAAAGCATTACTATGTATTGATTAGCAGACATCAACTGTGCCACTGTACATATTACTAGTTGGCTGTGCATACAATGTTGTAGAAGTGTATTTTTTGTTTTTTTTGCTTCTGGAAGAACCATAATGTATTTGATCAGACTATTGTGATGCCTTATTGAAACAGTGGCAGACACCTGCTTATTTCTTCAACAGAGTCTTAAAACAGTTTCTTGCTCAGGTAGTGTGTTTTGTTCATCATAGTATATTTGTTTTTACTTTTGTTATATGTGAATTACATTACTTTCGTTTTTAATCGTTGTAGTGCGATTCTTTAAAAATCATTGGATGGCAGTACTTTTGAATTGCGCAGATTTATTATGTTATTAGCTAGTGAAAGGTGACAGACTCTTCAATGGCAATTTGGGCTCGTTGATAATTTATTACAAGCAGTAGATGTATAGCATAACTATGTATAGGCTTTTAAGGACTGGCAGCAAAGTAAGGCTGATAATTATGTGGACTAGTGGGAAAGAGGGATTTCATGAAGGTAGCTAAAAACTAATTCAGGACAACAACGATTCGAAAGCATTTTTGATGCATAACACCTAATGCTCTTGACATCTAAACATGCAACATCTCACCTGTAAAGCTGCCAGTTTGGCTGACAACACGTTAAGTTTGCTTTCGTTTGAAAGCAATTCTAAATTAAGATAGTGAAGGAGGCAAGAGTAAATAAATGCACACTTTATTACAGCATGGCAAGACTGCTTTATTATCACACACCTTTGCCAGCAATCTCGGTAATTTTTAAGCAATCAAGATTGGTGGCATTCAACAACATTGATGGAAATTCATGAAACAAGTAATTATTGCAAGACATCACAACAAAGCAGCAAACACAACAAAATCGGCAATTGTGTCATGTATGGTTGGCTGTGGCGTCTGTATTTCTTTTCAGAAGCCATGCAGGTTATAGAAGCAATTAAGTCTTTATAGGAGGCGTTGAATTAAGTCGCGTCTTTTGATGTGCTGAACTTCCACTTCGATGATGTACATATAAAGGTCCAGTGCTTGTTCCAGTTAGCCATGAATTCTAAAAGGAATAAAAAATTGAATTGTTAATGTCATTCTCAAATGCAGTAACGCATGACACTGAAAAAAGTGGACAGTTTTTTCAACCCAATATGATGTAGCATGGTGCATGAAAAACAAATCAGATCACTTGGCCTTGTTTGTTTGAACCACGTAAACAACATAGTTAAAATAGCTGTAGAAAATATGTTACGATTTGCACAAAACTTGACAAGAGACTACATTGCTTTCAAATTCCGCCCCTACCGCAATCGGCCACAGGAACCGGAGTCGAAGCCGCGACCATAAGGAAATAAAGCACCATAGCCACTGCGGCCATAAATTTCAGTGGCGATCGATTTCGGGATACTATCGGCACTTTCTGCGCCGCTTTCATTGCACGGACGCGTTTCCACATATTAGTTTTTGTTAACGCAACTTAATAGGCACTTTCGCACTAAAATAATCGCACGACAGCTGCATGTACCGCGAGAATAAGAAAAGAAATATCCTTAAGCATTCCCTATTGAAAAATTTGTACGCGAATTGTGCGAGAAATGTGCGAGATGTATGCATATCGCACAGATTTGACGAGAAGTGTGCGATGTGCTACGCACATTCAACAAGATATCGTAGAAAATGTGCGAGATCTGTACGCATGAGCTGCGTAGACTTCACGAAGTGTGCGAGATCTATGTGAGGTGCTACGCGAATGCATGTGCGAGATGTACGCATGTGCGAGATGTGTGCGATGTGCTGCGCCAACCTAACGAGATTCTGTACGAGGTGTGCGAGATAGCGTGTGATGTGTACGCACTGTAGTCATATGAGCAACGAGATCTTGGCCGATGACTGCGAATTGCATACAAAGTGCATGCACCTAAGTCGTAGTGTATACAAAAGCTCGTGAATGAGTGAATGACAGCAAGATTTTATGATGAATCGTTTGTAGCACATGCAAGGACATAATCAATGAGCTGTATGATGACGTCGAACCATTGTTCCACATACATCAGCATAAACTGCAGAATGAATAAGAGCGCCAGTGTTGAATTTCTGCAATTTCATATAATGGACACACACATCTCCATCAAATGCCATGTCAGTCCTAATGATGCAATGATTTTCACTTGGGGACATATTCTCGGATAATCACTTACGGCAATACAATTGCCTTCGTGTGACGCATTGCTCAACCAGCCAATAAGCGCGCACTGAAAGTGATATAGCCAAAAGCTGTTGTCTGAGAGTACGTCCCTTGTTCAGAGTGGATCACCCGAAGCTTTTAATGCAATATAGGGTTGAGTACCTTCACAGTTTCGGAAAAAATGCTATAGGTTTTTTTATGCAGAATAAAAGAAGCTGGCAATGCGATTACAGCTCACTGAAAACACATCCAATACGGACGAGTTGCCAAATGATTTTATTGCATGCAGTTTGATCAGTAACCGAAGATGCACGCGCTTTGTCACAGCCTAATCACATTGCATGCGTCAGAGCTGTCAGTCAGAGGTAGCAATGCAGAAATTTCAAGCTGCACATTTTCCAAACAGCTAAGTGTGCCCCCCCACAAGACGAGTAATTCACGAAGAAAGGGTTAGTTGGTGTTGATGCAGTTGCTGTGACTAGTGCGAACAACGGAAAAAATGGTGGACAGGACAGAGCCCTTTCTCCTATCCCACCTTTTTTCCGTTAGTCTTGTTCGCGTTAGTAATTATGTCACAGCCCCCACAAGACTATCAAATCTGCTAGTCACTTTTTATTGCCCATATTTTAAGAGGTCGTTAGTGCCTGTTTATGCCAAACTGTAGCAGGCAGGCATAAACTGGCCATGCATGCCCACATGTAAAAAATAAAAAGAACCACAAACTCAGTGTAAATAAATTGGTGAATAAATAGCCAAAGTAGCAGCCAAATCTATCGCACTTTGACAGAAAAATAACGAAATTACATAACCATCAATCACTAATGCTGTCATACGATCAGTACATTTGCCCAATTGCTGCTTGAAAATTATTTGCACTAAGTCTTTCACAACTTGTGCACTGTATGCTGAGAGAGCTTGACGTAGTAAAAAAACCTCGTATTTGCCGCTCAACAGCGGCAAATACGAGTGTAGCGTGGCAACGGAGCATTATCAGTGTATTACTACACAAAACTGAATTTGAAATTAACGGAGAAATAACTAAGTAGTTCGTGCAGTGATGGTTCAGAGCAAGGAACGCTTTGCGATGCGTTAAAAGCTGACCTCGAAACGACCAAAATGTCAATGTCCCTACATTCAAGCAGGGTCGTTAAATGACGAACATGCAGCATATCCTGGCGTTCACACACGCCGGAAAAAACTAAAAAACACTTTTGCAAATCGCTGACACAATAACGACGCAGCAGCACGCAACGCACGCACCGAGCACGCACGCACGCACGCACGCACGCACGCACGCACGCACGCACGCACGCACGCAGCAGCGCACGCACGCGCACGCACGCACGCACGCACGACACGCACGCCGCACGCAACGCACGCACCACGCACGCACGCACGCACGCACAGCCGCAACCGCAACGCACGCACGCACCAGACCGCACGC
>NC_051155.1:50942019-50987445 GCF_013339745.2 Dermacentor silvarum
CCCGCTTCAGTGCGGCCGTTGCGGCCTCTTCGGCCACGCGACGGTGACGTGTTCGCGCGACCCTCGCTGCCTGCAGTGCGCCGGCAGACATCCAACGAACTCCTGCACGGTGGACAGGCGTCGCTGTCTTCACTGCGGGGGCCCGCACGCCGCCACGGAACCGCGCTGTCCCCAGTGGCAGCTTGAGAGGAGGGTCGCTGCCACTCTCGCGAGCTCCAAGCCGCGCATCACGCGTAAACAAGCGCTGGAGCTCGCGCGGAGCAGCGGCGCAGCAGTGATTGATTCCTCCAAGCAACGACCCGCCGGCCAGCGGGCCACGGAGTCGAGGCCACTTTCATCGCGCCGGCAGCCGGGGCTCTCCTACTCTGCGGCCCTCACCGGCGGCACACAAGCGGACAGCAGCATCAGCGGCGGCGTGGGTGAACCGCCCGTCACCGACAACAACCCGGTGCAGCCCCCTGGAGCGACGGCGCCGGTTACAAGCGTGCTCGTGCTGACGGCGCTTGCCTCGGCACTTCGTTCCCTCCTCGAGCTGGCCCCCGCCGACTCGCCAGCGCGTCACATGTGTGTGGCGGCATTGGCAATGCATGACGCCCTGGTTCAGCATGGCTAGTACGCCCAGGGAACAACGGCCGCGCATCGTTCAGTGGAACGTGCGTTCGATGCGCTGCCGTCATCCCGAGCTCGCGGGTGGGGCTCTCATCGACGGGTGCGACGTTCTTGCTCTGCAAGAAACGTACGTGCGCGCGGGGGAGCTCAACCTGCCGGGCTTTGTGGCGTACCACAGTGCCACTAGCTGCCAGCAGGCGTCATGCACGGCCAGCCCGTGTGTTGACCCCTCCCACCCCGGCCGGCCGATCGCGTGCCTCTGTTTACGTGCGCGCTGGCCTCGCCCAGGCCGAGGTGAACGTGTGCGACCTGCCTTGCGCGAATGTGGAGTGCGTGGCTGTGACCGTGCGCGTCGGCGCCACCGACACATGTGTTGCCAGTGTCTACGTGCGGTCTGGTAGGCGCTGGGACACTGAGTTCGTGTGCCGCCTGTCTGACCGTGTTGGGGGGGACCTCGTGGTGTGCGGGGATTTTAACTCGCACCACACGGCATGGGGCTCCAATCACATCGACTGCAGTGGCGGCGGCTTGTTGGACAGTGTGCTCCGTGCTGGCCTACTCATCGCCAACACCGGAGCGGTGACCTTCGTGCGCCGTGGCTGTGCGGGGAGTGCAATCGACCTCACGCATGGTGTCGGACCGGTGCCACTACGCCTGGCGCCGCAACCCCGACACGGGGAGGTCGGACCACTTCCCCATCTTCCTCGTGCCTCGCGCCACCGCCGACCTCCCGACGAGGTCCTACAGTGTTGTGAATTGGCCGCGTTTCCGGGAACTGTGTGCTGCAGTGCCAGTCTCGGAGTGCGGCCTTTTTCGGCACATCGCCGAGTGTGCGCGCGCGGCCACGACTCGCTGTGTGGTGCCGGCTGGAACACCCGTGCCGGACATCAAGCAGTTAAACCTGCGAGCTGCGCACCGAAGGGCACAGCGCAAAGCCGTGCGCACCGACAAGCGGGAGCACTGGACTGTTTACAACCGCTTGGACGCCGTCTGCCGTCGCCATGCACGGCAGCGCCGCAGTGCGAGCTGGTCCAGCCTGTGCTGCTCGCTTGACGACCCGCGCGCGCGCTCGCGCCCGTGGCGCATCCTGGGTGCGGTCCTCCGGCCCCGTGTGCCGCGCTGCCCCGCACTCTCCATCGCGGTGGCACGCGGCATCACCAACGCGCAGCTCGCCGAGCTGCTCGCGGCCACCTTCTGCACTCAAACCGCGGCTTCAACCAGACCGACGGGGATCCTCCAGCCGCACCACCACCCCCGGCGCGAGCTCACGGCCCCCCAGCGCTATTTCCCGGCGGATGGCACCCTGGAAGAGATCTCCGCACTGTGCACGGCTGATTTCACCATCGGCGAGCTGCGCACGGTGCTGGCGTCACGGAGGCGTCGCTCGGCACCCGGCTCCGACGGCGTCACTCACCAGATGCTGCGGAATTTCGACAGCGACCAGCTCCACCACCTACTGGACGCTTACAACGCCGTCTGGAGATCGGGCGTCATCCCGAGGGAGTGGAGCGAGGCGGTGGTAGTGCCGTTGCTCAAGAACGGCAAGCCACCGCACGACCCTGCCTCGTATCGACGGTGTCGCTGACGTCTGCCGCGGGCAAGGTCCTCGAGGCCATGGCTCTTCGGCGCCTCGAGTGGATCGCAGCGGTTCTCGACATCCTGGCTGCCGAGCAGAGCGGGTTCCGCCGTCTCCGTGCCTCTGCCGACTCCCTGGCTGACGTCGTCACGACGCTCGAGGAGGCCAAGCACCGCGGTGACGCTAGCTACCTCGTCCTCCTCGACGTCATGAGCGCCTTCGATCAGCTGCCGCACGCCACGATTCTCGACGCTCTGTGTGCCATGGGGGTCTCCGGGAGGTTGCTCGCGTATGTGGGGGCCTTCCTCAGTGGCCGTACGATGCGTGTGCGCGTGGGGGGAGCGCTCAGTCAGCCGCGCGCCGTCTCGACTGGTGTGCCGCAGGGCAGTGTACTGAGCCCCTTCCTCTTCAATCTCGCGCTCGCGCGCATCGGCGACTACATCCCTCAGCTGCCGGAGTACGAGGTCCGTGTCGCGGTGTACGCGGACGACATCGCGCTGTTCGCCAGTGGTCCCACCGCCAGGGGCAGTGTTGTGCGCGGGTGTGTACAGTCGGCACTCGACGCAGTCGACGAGTACGTGCGCGGCATCGGCCTCACTCTGTCGGCGGCAAAGACCGAGGCGATGCTCGTCCATCCACGCTACGGGGCCCACCGATCGGCGCCGTGTTTCTCCCTTCGCGGTGAGAGCCTCCCGTGGCGGATGAAAGTGCGCTATCTCGGCCTCATCGTGGACCACCGGCTCAAGTGGCAGCCGGCAGTGGCTGCCCTGCGCAAGGGAACCAAACGGATGGCGAGTGCCGCGCGCACCCTCTTGGCCCGCGGTCAGGGCTGCTCCCCCACCTTGGCACTGCGACTCTACAATTCGGTGGCCTCGGCGAGATTACTGTACGGCCTGCCGCTCGCTGACCTCAGCCCAGCGAAGTGGGAGGCACTGGACACGGATCACCGAGCCGTTGTTCGACAACTCCTGTGCCTCCCACACACGTCACCAGTGGGCGCCACACTCGCCGAGGCTGGCGAGACCCCTATCTCCCTGCGCGCCGTGGGTAGGGCGCTGGGCCACGTTGAGCGACTGCATCGTTCGTCACACGGGCAGCAGCTGATTGACAGGCTGATTGGTTTCGGTCCCTGCCCAACTCCGGCATGGGGCGCCGCGTCGTCGAGTTCGCCAGCCTTGTCGGCGCGGGACCGTCGTGTGCGTGGCTGCCGCCCCCTCCGCATCGCCGCCGCCGTCTCGACATTCGCATAACCGTGCCTGGGGTCCGGGGAAAGCGCAACACCGCCGCCTGCGCCCTGCGACAGGAGACGGCCCGCGGTGATCGAGGAGCAGCTCGCCGGCCGCGTGCTGGTGTACACTGACGGCTCTGTGCTCCGGGACGGCGCGGCTTCGGCGGCGTGCGTTGCCCCCGAGCTCTCAGCGCAGTTCCAGTGCCGTGTCCTGTGTGCGGTGTCGTCAACGCATGCCGAGCTGGCCGCCATTGACCTGGCTGCCGAGCTGCTGCTCCAGCTTCCTGTTCAGCGAGCGGCCGTCCTGACGGACTCACGAGCGGCGCTCTCCATTCTGGCCGGAGAGGATCACGGCCCCACGCTCGCTCGCCGGCTCCGGTGCAAGCTTGACGGCGTTTGCGAGCGGGGATGCGACCTCGTGTTCCAGTGGGTGCCTTCTCACATTGGCCTGCAGGGAAACGAGGAAGCAGACCGGCTCGCAAAGGAGGCCCATTCCTCGTCGGTCCCGTTGTCGCGGTTCGTGACGCGGTTTGACGTCGCCCGCCACTCCGTGGCCGGCTATCTGAGGACGCAGCACCCCGACCCTCGCGTCGCCGGCGGCATTCCCCCCAGGTTGCTGCCCCCGCAGAGGCCTGAGCCGGCGAGACCGCGCTCTCATCCTGCGACTCCGCATCGGCTGCGCCCGGACGGCCGAAAGGTTGCACCGGCTGACGGGTGAGGGCTCGCCGTCCTGTGAAGAGTGCGTCGACATCGAGACGGTTAAGCACGCCCTCCTCCAGTGCCCCGCGCGTGCATCGGAGCGCGACGCACTTGTCGCGGCATACCGTCGCCTCGGGTTGCCCGCGGACACCACACAGCAACTCCTGTTCCCAGCCACACACCCCTCCATTGCCAGACACGCCTTCGCGTCGTTACTTGTTTACTTGGAGGATGCCGACCTGCGCTCTCGGCTGTGAGTCGAGCCGCCTTCACCTCCTGGCCTTGCTGCTCGTTTTTTTTTTCTCTCTTCTCCCCTCTCCCCCACTTTCTCACTAGCCTGTCACTATATGTCCCTCACCCCCTTCCCTGTACAGCGCTGTTGAGGTGCCCTCCCCCGAGAGGTAGTTACGGCGCTGTACTTTTCTCTTCTCTTCCTTTTAAAATCACTCACACACACACTTTTCTTGAGTGATCGCACCCGCGCGCTTATTTCAAAAAACGAAATACTACACGCGTGTAGTATTTCCAGATAGTAATAACCAGATTGAAGGAACTAAATGTATTTGACGCCATGAAGACAATCAAGAGCGTTGTCGGTTTGTGGTAAAGGGTAAACCTTCTTTTTAGTGATTCGGTTTAGGTGGCGATAATCAACGCAGAAACGCCACGTGCCATCTTTCTTTTTGACGAGCACGACCGGCGACGCCCACGGACTCGACGAGGACTCAACCACGGCCTCTAGATAAAAAAACAGGTGCGGCCTGCCTGCGTCGGGCGCGCTGCTATGGGAGCGAGCGTGACGGCCGTAGTTGCATTGTCGGCCGCTTGGCTGGGCCGAACGGCGCTAGCTGAGGGGGATGGAACGCATCGGCTTACACGCGCGACGGCGTTCCAAGCGCGTTCCTGACGCATTTGCTATGCCGATGCCAGACAACAGCCCCCGGCCTGTGGCGCCGCGGCGGATCACACCGTTTTCGATGCACGCGGCAGGCCGCACCTTTTTATTGCGACAGCAATTATATGGACACTTCAACCGGATTTCTGCCGTCGCCGTGAGGTTCCCTATAGATCAAATCTTCGCCGCGCGCCGTTTGCCCGAGCGGAAGCGTGCGGGGACGCGCGCTATCACGGAGAGCCAACGCACTCAATCTCCCACGCGCAATCAGGGAAGCGGGAAGCCAGCGCCGGAGGGAGCGGGGGGGGGGGGGGGGGGGGGCACTTCTACTCTGCCAACAACCGCGCTCGTCACTCGCTCGCACCGTCGCTTATCTCCACACGGCTCTGACCTTTATGCGCCGTGCATTCGCCGCTCAGTTTCCGTTGAAGCGATAGACCGCACGTACCTTCGCCCGCTGCTGCGGCGTATGCGCTTGCTGCCAGCGTTTTGACAGTCGTTGTCTGCAGTCATTCAGTGTGATCTATTCATGTTTGTTTGTGCGCGCTCACACCACGCTTGTTCAATCAGTTAGTAATAGTCGGGCCACATTTTCCAACGCACGTTACACATGCACTGCTGCCCGGGTCGGCAGTGCAGCGCTACAGGTGTGTCCCTTCGCACGCGCTGCCCACGGGAAGCGCTTCTCATCAACACCACCGTTTCACACGCGCCTTCTCGTGGTCATCGAGTCTCTCTTCATGTCGGTCTACTTACGCCGCAGCACACCTGCTTACTTAATCAGCTCATGTTTGCTACAATTCATATTGCTACCAAAGCCGCTCACCTTACTTCGTATGACATTGCTGTGTTGCTATCGCATTCATTGCTTCGCCCTTAGGGCGAAACTGAATGCGAATGTGCCGTCGAGGTTCATGACATGCTGCGGGTAATCTGGAGGATCTGGAGACGCGTCGGCTGCAAAAGCAGTGACGTGGTCACCTGTCACCGACCGGTGCGTGGCCACCGTTACGCCTTCAGGTAACACTTGCTTCGTCAAGCCAAAATTGATAATGGGGAGGCACGTTCGATTAGCGCCAAGGGTTACGACGGAGTGTGGCACAGAGATGTTCGCGTGCCAGGAGGACATGAAGAATGGGTGCGACGACATAGTCACGATCAGGCGCAGTTGCTGTTGAGGCCAATTTGAGGAAGGTTAAGGCTTTTGGAGGTAAGCGAACAAACGCTGTAGTGCAGAGGGTGTTCGGTTGTTCGGGGCGAACGTCTGAAAGAATAGGAAACTCGAGGCACAGCGTACTGGCGTAAAATTCGATGAGGGCGGAATGCGTCGTCCGAAAATAGAGCCCGAAGATCAGGTCATTAGGGCAACTGCTCAGTACGGTGAACAGGACTGGGACTTGGCGGCCAGCAATTCCTATGCGAGCAGTGCACATACCACTGACGGCAAGTGTACCGCCATTGGCGACGCGTACGGCTCGAGTGATGGCGGGCATTAAAACTTTCTAAAGCGATGACATAGGTTAGCGCTCATTATGGACACTTGGGCTTCAGTATCAACCAAAGCCGTCAACGGAACACCATCTACGTTTACTTCAATTAGGTTTGTGTTCGTGGGGAGCCTCGACGGAGCTATCTGGACAGGACGAACGTGATGCACCACTACCTCCAAAAGCTGCATGGCCTAGTTTTCGGTCCGGCGGGTTGGCGAGGAAAAGCGGTGAGGTTGGGGTGACGGGGAGCGACGGCGTTGAGGCGACGGCGATCGCACGGAGGAGCGCCAGTCAGGGGCATCAGAAATAGGGTACAGACGGCGAGGTGAATAACGGCGAGCGTCAGCGTAGGGGTGAGGAGCCGGGAATGAGCTCCAGTATGGTGGCATCCAGGGAGTGCGGCAGTGGCGGGATGCATAAACCCCTTGATGTTGAAAGTAGCGACACTCTCCTCCGCGCGCGCGCTTTCCTCCTCAATTCTCCTCGCCCGCCGGCTGCGCGCGCTGCGCGCGCTGCGCACGGCACGCTATTGCGCCTGGGCTCCCGCGGACGGGCCGCAGAATTCGATGGAGGCGCATTATTTTGGGCCAGTTGCGCGCCCCAGTGGCGTAGAATATTTTGCAAAATGGTGATAACAGCATGGAGAATGCTGAAGGCAACGTTTATGAGGAGGTTGGTTTCATCTTAAAGCCGTATGAATGACACACACACAGATGTAAAAGGAGCTTTGAGGCGAGTTCCATACTCCAGTTATTTTTTCTGCCACATGATACGCTGCTTTACTTTTTGCTTATGATCTAGTATTGCTTGTGGCAGATCGCTCTATGTTTCGCAGTTTTTTCTTGTATGTGCGCGCATGTGCACCGCAGGTATTATATTCAGTATGCCTTCTTATAATGAATTACTGGTGAGAGCATCGTCCCTCCATGTGTTTGTCTAAATGTCAAAGTAGCTTTTGCGCTGTGGTTTCTGCATTGAATAGGACGGTTGCGCAATTTCAGTGCGATGAAGCGGTGCCGGCAGCCACTCATCACCCACAATAACAGAATCTGAGGAAAGGTATTTACATATTATTCTTTAGGCGTCGGTGTCAATGAAGCTTAAGAAATACTCGGTATACCTATGGGAGGAGGTATTCTATATTTTAGGCAAAAGAAACGCCTCTGGAAAAGGTATTTTGATAGTTCACACCAACATACCGTTAAATTATGTAGCAGGATAGTTATAATTGTCATTTTGATTAGCGGGGGGCCATATTTCCGACGTATTGTAGATTGCGGGCAAGCATGCGGTGGCGGCAGGCTCAGCATAAAGGATCATAGTGTCGTTGGCTGCGTCGTTAAGCAACCGAGATCAATATTGCTGAAAATATTAGAGGTGGGACAACGAGCAAGCAGCAGCAATCACTTACTACTGTCAGTTCGAGGTTCATGTCGCTGTCGAGGGGGCTTTCTGTGCTTCACGGCAGGTCGATGGGAAAAAATTGTTGGAACTGCATTGGGCTTCAGCTTTTTTTTCCCCAAGTTCTTGTAGTATGCGCGGCTCAAATTGGTCTTCAGTGAAATGTAGCTAGCTGTATCTTCGGGTATATTTGTACAGTGGAAAGCAGAATCTATAGCGCTGCATTTCCGATTGAATAAGATTTGATGACGTGCGAGGTGATGGAGTCCCAGCAGAATATTCAGCATTCTGAGGAGAACCCCATTTTTATGCAACGTACAAATTGTCGCAGCAAAAACGCTAATGAGCAGGCCGGTAGAATTGAAAAAATGCAGCATTAGGGGATGCTTTGATACGAGCAATAAGAAAGGCGCCTTACCTCGCAAACAACACTGTTCCTTGTCGGAACAAAATTCTTCCGGCCAATGTTGTGCAGCCACTGCTTCTTGCGCAAGCCATCACGCTTTCCTTGCGGTATCGTAAAAACTGCATAGCCATCATCACGCTTCTTGCTGCAGTTATATGCGCAGCAGCACGGCATAGCGCCAGCAGACAGTGCACGAAACAGCGTGCAATGTTAGCGTGCGCCGTTCTCTATACGCCGAGCCAGCCGAGCTGAGGCGCAAAATGGCGCGAACGAAAAAGCAAAACACAAGCAAAACGCAAGCTCCGCTCGTTTCCAAGGGCAACGGCAGGGAGACCAATCATCGTGCAGGAAAACGGGTGCAAAACCGTCTGCCGCGGAGGGGACTCGCGAGGGGCGAGGAGGAGGTAGGGAGGTTGCGCGCCGGCGGCAGAGTACAAAGAGTGGCGCTACTTTCCTACATCAAGAGACTTTAGGAATACATGACCAGCTCGGTGGCAACGAAAGCATATCGGTATGTCTTCTGGGGTTTGTCATTCAGCAGGATTGCCTGGTCTGCCAGCGAAATACTTGTCATTGCAGGTTGTGGCCATGGGAATGGGTGCCGAATCAGGTCGGAAGACAGAGCAGGCGGTAGGGATGCCAAGGGTTGCAATTTATTGCCGCAAAACTGCTTGAATAACGGAAATAGAATCGTCTATGGGTCGTAGGTAAAGTGGGGCCGGACTCGCCGGTTCAATCTCTCGGCGAACGATACGCGTGACGTTCTCTTGAAATGGTCGTGTGGCGGCAAGGGTGGAGCAAGAGGACGTGGCAGGTGTGTTTTGGTAGCCGGGAAAATTGTGGGACGACGCGGCGGCTTTTGGCTACCTCGAAGCGGCGGCATTCTTTGACGATGGCGTCGACAGGACGAACGTCGTTATAGACGAGCAAATTGAAGGCGTCGTCCGCGATTCCGTTTAGGATATGGCACACCTTGTCAACATCGGTCATGTGCTCGTCGACTTTCCGGCAAAGTGCGAGCGCTCCCCGTATGTAGGAGACATATGATTCGGTCGACGACTGGACACGGGTGGCAAGCTCTTTTCGCGCAGCCTGTTGGCGACCTGACGGGTTGTCCAATATGTCGCGAAGCCTCTCTTTGAAAATGTCCCAGCTGGAGAGTTCGGTCTCATGGGTGTGAAACCATACACACGGTCCAGGTAAAAGATCACATTGGCAAGCGTGATGGTAGGGTCCCAGTGGTGGCTTTGGCTAACACGCTCAAACATGCTTAGCCAGTCGTCGACGTCAACGCCATTTTGGGCGCGGAATGTCCCAGGATCACGGAGACTGGGAACCGTAACGTACGTTGTGGTTGGCGCAGCAGGTGTAGGTGGCGATGGGGTAGTTCCAGCGGAATCCATGGCTGAGAAGACGACGGTGTGGCCGCTTCGGAGCTCCATGGCGAGGACGGGGAACGTTCCACCTCCACCACAATGTTACGGGAAGGGCGAGTCAATTAGACGAGGAATTATTTACAGGTTATATTCACAACAGCGGTTGCAGCGCTGAGCGGTCGGGTTCACAGCGCGCACCGAGTTCTTTCTTTCTCCTCTTTTTTCGAGTGATGGCGCCTGCTCGCCTCGTTCAAACAACCAAATACAACTCGCGCGTAGCACTATTAAGGCGGTAAATACATTTCAATCTGCCCTGCAAGTGCAAAATGCACAGCTTACGCTTGGAACTCCCGGAGCAAGGTTGGTTTAGCTGCTCATACGACATAATTCTTAAGTGTAAACATACCAGCAAATGCACACGCATATCAAAAACAGTAAAAGTGGAGACCGAGCCAATAGCAACAACGCAGAATGACCCGGCCATTGTAATCCTACAACAGTAGCTGTTATATTTGATTCAGGTGCATAACTCACCGCTTGACCAGTCACCAAGTTCATACACATAAGCTAGCGCCCATTCACATTCGCACCGTTCTCGAAAACCGGACCACGAGACGCAAAATCAGACATAGATTCCCACCACTTTAACACATGAGCGAAAAGAGGTCAGTCTAATTCAATCCAAGACATTAATTCCCAATGCGTTTTCAGACAGTTCAAGATTACGCGCCAAACTCACCTCACGCAGCGTGCAGCGGTATACCTGCGGTGCACGTAACTTCAGTCGCTGCAGGTTACCTATGAGCGAAACACACTATCTAGTGCTCGCCTTAATATAACAAAAGTCCGCCGCCTGCAAGTTGACGCGTTTTGTTATGTAACTCCTTCGATAAACAGCGCTCCGCACACAGTAGACTGCTAAACTGAATAAATACAAACACATAAAACGCACGCTAAGCAAGCTCCGCATAGGCGCGGAATCACGGGCTGGTGAACAAACCATATTATGCGACCCCGCACCTCACTTATTGAACAGAACATGGTTCACTCAGCGTTTGCGATTTTCAAAGCGCTTACGGATAGCGGCAAGTGATAAAATCGCGTGCAGTCATCGCGAAAACTGGCTTTTTCGATTGGCATTGAATGGCTCAGCATGCATACCTATAGTCAGTTGGCAATCGCGGCGGTTAACCTTCGCGATCACTGCCTGGCGATAGCATGTCATATACGCAGAATGTGGCACTTGACTTAGAAATCACTTACCGTGAAGGATTTATACTTCATTCCAACGAACGATAAACGACTGTCCTGTTTTCACGGCGGCGAAAGATGGCTGACGCAAGATTTTTCGTCGATGGCGTTGGCGCCTGCCGCCTGCCCGCTGAACGGATCGTATTTCTCCGGTGCTGTGCTTTTCCGCGATGTTGTGCGGGCGCTCGGTGGGGCAACTCCGAAACAAAAAGTATTGCGCTGATCTCCGCACCAGTTTTCACTCTGGATGCCTGTTCTCTTACAAGAAAAAACGATGCGCTCTCTGCGCGCGTGAGCGATACATAGCCACGTTCCGGACCAGCCTTGTGCAGTTTAAGCAGCAGTATATGCTACGTTTTGCTCTCTGTTGCCGCAAGAGTGGAACGGGCATTCTACTCTCTCTCAGAAGGGGCAGTATAAATAACATTTCACCCACTCGCTGCGGATAGAGTGAACAACGCATTTCACTCCATCCTACATTTTGCAACATTAAAACAATGCCTTGAAGAGTAAATCGGCGCCTTCACTCCAGCGATACTCTCCCTAGTTTTTATAGTGCAGCTGTGGAAGAACACTACGACGAACGCGCGAGCACTGGCACGAGCGCTTCTCAGTGACCACGTCACGTGTGCCATCAGGCACACACTAAACAGAAAAACACCCAGATGGGCGTTTTTCACTTGTCCTCTAGCGCATTCCCATTTGTACATGTTTTTGCTCCCATAGAATGGGCGTACGATAAAACTCCCATTTAGGTGGGCATTCCTTCGGCATACTACGGGAGTACCGTAATATGCCCACTTTACCCCCATTTGACTGGGAGGTGTTGCAGGCCTCAATGGGAGTTTTATCATTTCCAAATGGGAGCATTTGCGATGAAATTAAGGCGGCATTTAGGGCGTTTTTTGGTATTAATTAGAGAATTTATGGATGCAATTAAAGGCGTTTTAGTTTACGTGGGGCGACCACGAAGCGAAATGCTTGGTGGCGATGGGTCACGCGCTTACACAGCACCCAACGGATCACCACAGGCCAAAATGTCGGACGCCGGACACCAAGGCTCAAGGGAACGGGGCCGTCCGAGGAGCTGCCGCCCGAGCGTGCGTTTGGCCCGCACTACCGACGCTTGTATCTATCGCCGGCGTCCGACACTTTAGCCTGCCGAATTCCGTCGGCCACTGCGTAAGCGCGGCGGCGTCCCGCCACGAAACATTTCGCCGCGTGCTCGCCACACGTGACACAATCGACGGCCCTGGGCATTGACGAAGTCACGCGCACACGTGGTCCAATGGAGAATGAACCCGTCGCTGCACTTCGACTTCCTTTTCCTTTCACTGATCGCAGAGCCCCTCTTGGCAAACCTTGTGCTGTCATGCAGTCGTCCTCGCGAAAATGCTAGTAATCGGCAGTGCCTCCGAGGTCAGCAGGGCCTTCTGAGAGCAGATGCTACTCGCTGAGAGGAAAAATACACGACACACACACACACACTAAAGAGAACAACATTTATTATACACCAAATGTAACAAATATAATAAAATATGTTCTTTCTGCCAAATCAAAAGCATTCCTTGTACCATTAAAAAGCTGTCTGGATTAAAAAAAACTACATCGTAAACATGCCAGTCAATACTATTGTACACGTCCTAACACAATAAAATTAGTGAACGCAAGAAAAGATAATTTAAGAAATCTTATTTCGTCCCATATTGAACCATAAATACAGAACCATTTGTTTGAACTGTTACTTTGGGCAGACATTCCACAATATTGCAGCCTATATATATGTTGAACTTGCATGACTAAGCCACCCAAAATTAACAGTGGACTGTAGAATGAGGCCGACCAGAGGTGGTATTTTGCATGAACTAGCACAAAACATACGATGATAAATACCTAAGTACTAAATTAAGAAATTGGGACTCATCACGCAATCGAGCTAAAACATTTGGTTTAGTGATTGCGTTGCATTTTTTAGCAGGTTACTAAAAATTAAAAATTTATAGTGTTTTATGAGCCAAAACCATCATATGATTCTCAGACACGCCGTCGTTGGAAGGGACTCAGGATTAAGTTGGGCCACCTGGGATTCTTTAATGTACGTTTAAATATAAGTACACAGGTGTTCTTGTATTTCGCTCCCATTGAAATGTGGCCGCCATGGCCGGGATTTGATCCTTGGTCTTTTTGTTTATGACTAGATTTGTGAAAGTTCCAAACAGGGTCCCCTATATACAGGGTGATCATTTTTAAGTTTTACACAATTCTTAAAAATAACCTGTTGCAGATATCATAATTCTAGTCCTTAGCTGTATTTGTCAGAGATGCGGACATTACTTTCACGACAAATCGTAGCACATATTCAGCTAATTAACAAAAATCCACTAATTATCTTTTGAATTAAATATTGCAATTTACGAATTGTAGCCGGTGAGTTTGCAAGGCATATCCACTTGGAATGAATTTCCATAATGACACCAGTTTGGAGATATATGCCATCAAACTTGCCCTAAAAATGCACTGTTTATCAACTTACATTTTTAACAAAATGCTATCTTCTCCATTGAAGCACAAAAGTAACTAGAACATTCATGTATTTCGTCCCACACTTTGGAAATAATATCTCGAAACTGGTGTCATCCTGGAAATCCATTTCAAGTAGATACGTCTTGCAAGCTCTCTGGCTACCATTTGTTAATTGCAATATGCGTTGTAAACTAATCAGTTAAGAAGTTAATTACTGAAGTTTTCATTAACTAATTGAATATGTGTTTCGATTTCTTGTGCTAGTAATCCGCCTCTTCAAATAGTCCCGCTGTCTGCCACAGGCAATTTTTAAAAATACCATAAAACTTAGAAACGATCACCCTGCGTATTTATTTTCTAATAGTGCATGAGTTGTGTTCTGCATGGACACTTTAGCATGGCTACCTTGTTTAGTTGAATATTGTGCAAGCAGTGGTTTTTCATCTACCCAGTGCAAAATATTAAGCCAGCATTGTAACATGTTGCAAATGGAGTCAACCTTCCCTGATCATATCCAACAGTAGCAACTTTAGATGAAATAAGTCGTGCTTTCTCATGTTCAAGTGCCTTGTTCTAAGATATTGTCACAGTATGTAATGTAACATATCGAACGTAACAATATCAAATCCTCCTCCTCACATTGGCCTCCCATCGTGTGATCCCCCAAGCTGAGGTTATTTGAAATTGCATTTAATTGCACTTGAAACAGCATATCGCTTTTATTTAAGAAGCACATCCTATTGCAGTCACCATCCAGATATAAAATACTTGTCTGCATCAAGCTGTGAGGCAGCAGCACATTTTCTGAGGAAAAAGCCTACTTTTTCTATTGAATTGGGCTGCGTACTCGGAACACTACTATGCAGTTGCAGACAGGACTGGTAGTGTAGCAACCGTAAGAGTGTGAACTTACATAAAGGAGCAAAACTGCGTGAACTTCAAATCATTATTCTCTCTTAGGAACCATGCTTTCCAATTATAGCATGGGGATAAAGTAACTGGCAAGTAAATCTGCATTTCATTCAAGTAAATACCATACTATTCATGCTACTTTGCAGGGTGCACACTACATTCCCTTCAAACGTGAATTTACGACCTTGCCACGAGTTGCTAATTGTATTGGTGTATCGTTGATTGAGAGTGGTAGAACGGGATGTGTACGCCTCAGGCTAGAGCACATGTTTCGACAAGGAGACTTGGCTGGTCGAACAGGGAATGGCTCAGGCTAAATCCATTTGTTCCCTTGTAAAGATGTTGGCTTCAGCTTGTGACCTTCTTTGTTGGCCAACTCTTGAACACTAATGTCGCAACCTTCCTGTTTCCCCTCGTCTTGTTCAGCCTATTGCTGCACACAGAAGCTGCATTTTCTTTTAAAAACATTCAATGAGGTCAAGGGCTTTGTGCATGGCAGTGTCTGCAAACAACTTTTTTTTCAATGAATGACAGTTTTGGTGCCTTTCTTGAGCATTCAATAGGGAAAAACCAAAATTAAGCTAATAGACTGGCTATGCCAACAAGTAAGCATGAAACAGGGGAAATCAAGCTCTCTATGGATGTGGAGTGCCATTTCTTCATTTCACACCATGCTTGGGGTCAGCCAGGACTTTCTTCCTAAAATTGAGAAAGTTTGGTAAGAACATATAGATTAAAAGTATTCTGTTTATAACCTCAAACAAAACGCTATTGGAAATTCATATTTAGGTGGGACCAGCGCCAAGTACAAAGTAAGGCTTATAGACTAAATGAAACGCCGTGCTGAATGACAACTGATTAATTTTACAACAAACAGTCAAGTACTCTGGATGCTTGATAAAAGCCATAACAAACCTAAAAAGCAGGGACGCGGTTACACACAATAATGTTAGTTGCATGGAAAATGCACCGTGTCATTGGTTTGCAAACAAGTATGCCATTTCCTTATCAGTTCACAAAACAGGACCATATTTTACTTGGCTCATCTTATTCATTATATTCCATCGTCATGCTAATTCAGTTGTGCAAATCATTTTTTCACATGCCCTTGTTACGACGGTTTTGTGCTGTGATAAAAAAGGCAGAAGTAAAAAAATGAAGAAGGTTGGTTGTGGCTTACGGCAAAATATGCATCCGGCAAACTAGGCCACAAGTGTTGTGTACAGTCTGGAGTCCTCAAAAGGTTGTGCCTACATTGGGCAGATGGGATGCTGTATTAATGCGTGATTGGGGAGCATGACTCATCTGTGTGAAACAACCTGCCCTCATGCATTGTGAAACACTAACAAATGTGGCGGCAGTACTGTGTTCAACAAAACTCACATTGTAGCCATGCATCATGACCAGACAACATGCCAGGCAATTGTGGCTTCTGAAACTTAAAAGAATGACAAATGCATCAGTCATCTATCAGTTACACTGCACGAAAATTTTAATAGATAACATCGCATTATATCACCACTTGTTATTATATATTGTCTGTTTCTTGATTATAAAGCTTGAGGTGAGAGCTGAGGCTTGTGTCATGTGTGCACATCTTTGTTCACTTTTTGTGGTGCCATTACACCAGAATTGGGATAACCAAATGGCCACACACTGCTTTTGTCACGTTATAGTGGCACTCGCAAAGCGGGAAGACACTGCACGTAATGCCACGCCATGTCAGCATGCCCACTCTTTGCACACACAGCAGATTACCTCTAGAACAAGGTGCGCAAGCTGCATATGTGCTCAGCTGCATCGACAGCCATGTGCGGCGATGGCTGCGCTAGAAAAGAGGACGTGCACACCAACTGCCCCCTTGGGCCCCTTTCAGGGCCCTTTAAAAGCTAAGTTTGTAATTTCTTGTTTCTGTTATAGGCTAGTGCAAACAAATGAATTTCTCATTCCCATTAGGAAATTTTGTAGATTAGGTAGAAATTTATGAAAGCATAGATTTATTACTTTTAAAATTTCTGTCGGAATATCGTACAAATGCATAAGCAGTACTTATCACTTGTTTCATGTAAGATTTTTTCCATGCTGAAAGAAAGGCATACATTTAAAAATAAGCTTGGTTGCAACGTGTGAAGGAATTGTGTCAAGTCACATAAAGGGTTGCTGAAATCAAATTATAGTCGCGACCTTCCTGCGACTGACTTTATCTAACACACTGAAAAGGAAGATGACCTTTTAAACAACAGACTCAAAAAGAAGAAAAAAAAAGCCACAACACGTTATTACAAGAACTGCACCGCATAACACCCAAGGACGACACAAAGAAACGACCAGGACGAGCGCGGAACTTACAACAGGTTTTATTGTAGCCAATTTCACATATATTTCATTACACAAACGTCATTAGCTGCACATGCGTAGAAAGACCATCTCGTTATCTGAGAGTTGTATCGATGGCATGCTAACACACCGTCCCCCCCCCCAGCTGGGAAATATGTTCTGCTTCCATAATTTCTCGAGTGAAGTGCGATTTGCTTTTCATAATGACAGACTTGTTATGTAGGTCAGGTGAACAATCCTTACATGTTAAACAATGACAAGCCAGGAAACCTTGAAAGCCTTTCCCCTCATGCGCGTTTTTCACATAGTTTCCATTCCCTAACACTTAACCTAACGTTGACGCATCTCCCAGATTGGCCAACATACACCTTTCCGCATCTTAGAGAGATTTCGTAGACTACACCTTCTGCACAATCAACAAAGGGTGGAGGGTGCCTATGCGTTGTGCCACCGGCTTGCTGCTTTCTTACCTCTGGGTGGGTCATTGTGAAGAGCTTGGACAGCCTGTTAGGTGCGGTGAATACAACTTTTACGTCGTACCGCTGGGTCACCTTTTTCAGGTTGTGTGAAAGATTGTGAACTTACAGTATCACCATGCAGGCAGAAGGTAGCTGTGATACCGTATGTATTTTATCCAGCGGCCGTGGTTATACTCTCTCAGCAGTCATGTGATGGCGTCGGCAAACGCGGTGCACGTTCCGGCATGTGTAAACGGCTGCGTAAGACGCTGTGGCCTCTCCCCCTTACTAGAGAGTACTGCACGTTTCTAACGCATTTGTGCTAGCGTCCCCTTAAGCGGGAGATGGTGCAATTATAATGAAGGGCGCTGTTATAAAATAGGAATGACGTCACATATGGCGCGTGTCATTGGTGGAAGTCAATCGTTCGATTTAGTGCGGCGAGACTGGGCGAATTACACGGAAGATGCACGGTTTTCCGATGATTCCCTCCGGAGCTTCGCCCACTCATCATCATTCACCCCGTGGATATGCGGTGTTTTTTTATTTTCTGCTGCTGAATAGGTTGACAAGGACAACGTTTTAGCACCGTGACATAGGACCTACAGCGGCTTTTTGACCTCTCTTGTGGTGCCGCTTGGAACAATATTGCAAAATCACACTGTCATATTGTGACCACGGCACAAGAGTAACTTAAATAATGTGAGCAGGCGCGCGAGGTTGGTATTGTAGTTCTTTTAGCGCCGAAGCGGTTTTTTATGTGTCATTTACTACATATAATCTTCTTTACACAATGTTTGTACATTACTGCGAACGTTGGCACATAGCCAAGGCAAGCCCTTTTATTACGCAATGCAGTTCTTATGATATTTATTCTGTATTCTGCTTGTGCAAAGGTACTTGCAGCCACTATCTTATCAAATACTGCGAAATAGGTTTTGTGATTTGTCGTAATTAAATGCTTTTTTCAGGTGTTGAAAATAGCCGAAAGGATTCGTGAGACATTCAACGCGACAATTGAAAATGCCGACTGGATGAAGAACGAGAGCAAAGCTATTCTGCAGCAGAAGGTATGAACAGTATAAGTTAACTAGAGAAAAAAAGCTAGAAAAACAATTTTATTGCTGTAGTAATTAAATTGTTACCCAGCGCTGCTCGAAACGAAGCTGAGGACAGTACGGAAGACGACGACGCTCCCTGATGTTGCGCGGATTAGTGTTGCCATGTTTTATGTTTTGTATGACAGTGGCCGCCTTGTAAATATCCTTGTAAATATATTTTAAACCTCTTCCCCCCTAACATTTTGGTGGAGATGCGGGGTACTCCAAGAAGCACAACGGATTTACGCAGCGGGCGCTCCTTGGTTGCATTAACAAGTACACCTCAAGGCGAGGATGCTTCAGGGCACGTCGCAAACCGCGCCCACCGTCATCCTGGCACAACCGCGCGACCCCGGCACCTTTTCAGGCACAGACAACACCGACGTTGAAGAGTGGCTTCAACTCTACGAACGGCTGAGCGCGAGCAATCACTGGGGCCAGACCTTCATGCTCGCTAACCTGCTATTTTACCTTGCGGGAACGGCACGCGTCTGTTTCGAGGCCCACGAAGAGGAACTCACCAGCTGGACCTGTGCAAGCAAAAGCTCGCTGATTTGTTTGGCAAGCCTGTTGGCCGCCGGCGTGCCGCGCAGAAAGACCTTGCGTGCCGAGCTCAGACGTGCACTGAGTCCTATGTGACGTTTATTCAGGACGTGCTTGCTCTTTGTCGCAAGGTTTACGAGAAGATGCTGGAAGTGTAAAAGGTCGCGCACATCCTCAAGGAATCGCGGATGACGCGTTTACGCTCCTTGTTTTCAAGAACTCATCGACAGTGCAGGACATAATTGCTGAATGCCGCCGATTCGAAGAAGCCAAAAGCTGTCGCATTGCTCACCACTTTTCTCGCCTTACTAATACGGCTGCAACATCTACCTGCGAGGACCTCCGTTTCCACCTTTGTCGCCTGCATCCGACGGTATTGTGCGCATCGTCCGCCAGGAGATTGAAGTTGCATCTCCTGCTCCTACCCAGGTTCGCGGCCCAGATGACTCCCATGCAACAATATCCCTAATCCAGACAGTTGTACTGCAAGAGTTGGCCAATGTCGGACTCCATTCACTGAGCCCAGCCCACAGACCCGACAACCGCTCATCCGGCTTACCTGATCTACCACGAAGTTCGCACGCAGTCCTCGTTATAGGAACCCGGAGGAATGGCGCACTTCTGATGATAGGCCTATAGGCTTCTGCTATGGACGCGTTGGACATATTTCTCACCATTGTCGCAGCTCTTGGAACACGCAGCCTACGCAGAGCTATCGCAATGCGTTTGTTGGTGATATAATCCAAGAGCTTACAATAGTCTATTACCCCACAACAGTGCGCATTCGAAACTTTTCAAACGAGGCATTGTCATGTTTAGTTGCCTGTCTGTTCTTCATAAATCTTGTGCACACAAAGTTTTGACTAGTTTCAAATGCCAGGTTGAGCGTTTGCTGCCTCCTGGCTACCCATATGATTTATTTCGCAGCCCTCCCGAAAGCCTGCTTGAAGAACTAAAATCTCCAGAAAGGAAAGAGCAACTCTTGGGGCGTTGCTCTTTTGCAACATAGCATGTTGCAAAAGAGCATGATCAATATGATCGAAAGTCCATGAAAGTGCATGATCAACAGAGCATGTTGCAATATGGAATGACAAAAGAGCAACCCTTTGTCATCCCATATTTAGACTTGAGCACTGCACGGAGCGATTTTTGCAGCCCGGGCTCGGCCCGGGCCCATTTTTACATTGGGTGGCCCGCCCGAGCCCGATCAAAACTTTTATGGCGAGACCCGGGCCCGGCCTGGGCCCGGAAAAGGTCTACGTTACCCGCCCGGTCCGGCCCGCCACCCCTTTACCTTAGACCCGAGTCCGGCCCGAGCCCGGCCCGCCACCCCTTTACCTTAGACCCGAGTCCGGCCCGAGACCCAAAAATACATGTTTTTCAGAGTTGAGAGTCCCGAGAATAACTCCTTGCACGTTACATGCGCACCACCAGAAAGCCCGAGCCCGGCCCGGGCCCCCGTCAAAAAACCCGAGCCCGGCCCGGGTCAAAAAGCACACGCCGTGCCCGAGCCGGGCACGAGCCCGTGAAAAGACTGCACTACCCGGCGCGGCCCGGGCTTTCGGGTAAGCCCGAGCCCGTGCAGTGCTCTAATTTAGACTGTCTATCCCACAACATTAAGACGGTTGCAGAAAAGTATGGGATACGCGTCGTCTGTTAAGCGCCTTTCAAAGTTAGGAAAGTGCACCCCCTACTGACTTAGGCAAAAAGGAGTATAGTTCATGCAAGAAGAACCACCAGAGCAAGTTCACTAAATGGATCTCTAATGTCATCTAGGAGATTCCTCTGTCATGCAGCAGGTCCTGCATAGGTCAAGCCGGCTGCTGTTTCAACAAGCGAGCGCAGGAACACAAGCGATCCATGCGCATCGGTACGATCAGCAATCTCCCTTTGCACTGCAAGCGCAGCGGCAGCAAAATCTGTTTGACTTATCAGGAAAATACTGAATTCCTATTGAACGCAAAACTATAAACGCAACGCAAAGTCGTCGAGGCATTGCACATCGCAAAAAGGGGTGACAATTGTGTTAGCTCACCTTCTTTATCACTATCAAGGAAATAAATAGAATTGTTAGATGGGTTCATTAGGACTCCCCTACGCTATTAATGCACACGTGGCCTTCCTATGTTTCGTCGCTGCCTTGCGCATGATTTATTTACAATTGTTCCTTGTGTAACGAAGAAGAGGACAGCGGAAGTGCAAGCAAGATCGCCGAACCAATCAGCGAAATACTGCTCAACCTGGACCAGTGCTCCTCGCAGCGGACCTTCCGGAATTCACCGCCCGATTTCAATACACCTCTTTTCAAGTGGTGGAGGTGCAGGGATGTCCACAGCGCCTGTATCCTGCAACTCCGATTCCGCACGTTGCAGTCGACCATGCCAGCCGATGCGGCGCAGGAGACGACACCACCACCGGTCGTCCTTTGCTCTGGCGCTCTTCGCCAAAGGGGCCCCGCTGTGTTCAAAGGCAAGGACGACCACGACGTCGAGGACTGGCTGACGTCAAGGACATGGTATGAGGGAGTGAGCAGGCAGAATTGATGGGATGATACCAGGAAGTTGAACAACGTCAACTTTTACATCTAGGACTTGGCCAACTTGAGGTATAAGAAACCACGAAACGGATTTTCAGACCCGGCCCGCTTTCAAAGCGTCGTTCTTGGACGCTTTCAGCCGTCTTGCCGTCAGGAAGCTGCGCACCGAACAACGTTTGCGCGCTCCGGCGCAACATCCTGGTGCAACATTTACAAGTTATATCAATGACGTCGTCGACCTTTTAAAGCGCATCTACGTTTCAATGACAGAGGCTGCTAAAATTGAGCACATAATCGAGGGTATAGACGATGAGGTCTTTCGGAAGCTTCTCGCGAACTCGCCTATCACGGTGGCCGAAGTTGTCATGCTTTATCAGAGCTACGATGAATTGCGGAAGCAACGAGCTTTGACCGGGCGTCCATACCAACGCGATAAGCCACTCGCAGAGCTGGCAGTCGTCCCTGACCACTCGTCCCTTTTCGCACAAATCAAAACAATCTTGCATGAAGAGGTCGCTCGTCAACTGTCTCTAGTGTTCACCATCACTCAGCGTTCGTACCCGCCACTACAGCAGCGGCATCAGCCGCCCCCTTTGGCTCCTATGCTTCGTCACGCGATCCAGCAGATCGCCGAGGCCCTACCGGTGCCCGTCCAGCCGCATGCCTGTCGCCGCACCCCTGAGTTACGCCGACGCAGAGAAATGTCACCGACGCTACAGCCCTTTCTCCGACTATTGCTTGGCATCGTCCCATCGCCGCCACAAATCCTTGGCGTAAGCCCGATAACCAGCTCATCTGTTTTGCATGTGGTGGCCCCGTTCACTTAGCTATACATTGCGGTCATCGCGTGCAAAGGTTACGGGACGCTCGTCAACAAACCTACTACGTAGACCGTCCCTGAACACGCTACGACTCTTCGGATCCGCAATCCAGTATGTCCCAGAGTGGCCACCCGCCATCTCAGTCCCGTAGCTCACCTTCTCCTCTGCCTAATGCAACCTTCGCCGTTTTGGGCGGCTCAAGCACCCTCTTTATCACCAGCACCTTCCTTTTCCCGTCAAGCTGCTTTGAGGTGAATGTTTTGTACGCGTGGAACCCATTGGTTCCTAGGAGATTTTCAACGTGCCAAATGAGCCGTCTACAACCGACTCCAATGCACGGAGTGCCCTCAACTTTTCTGACTCCTCAGCTAGCTATCTGTTCAGTTCGTCTATCGCCCACGGACTCTCTCCTCTTCAACTCTCCGAGCTGCTCCATATGCTGCACCAGTTCCCCAATTGTTTCGACGTTGCCCAGTCCGCACTTTGTCGTACATCAACAGTTCGTCACCACCAGCCGACTTTCGCAAGCCGATGACAATCAAAGAATTAAGGAGCTTCGTAGGGTCCTGCTCCTACTTTCGCTGGTTTGTCCTTAATTTCGCCGCTGTCATGTCACTCGTGGCACAGGACTTAAGTAGCGCCAGCGAAATATCGTATTGGTTTTCTGAGTGCGACAACGCGTTCTCTACTCTCCGCCGTCTCCTAACTTTTCCCCCAAATTTACGTCCGCTTCGTGGCGTAGTGGGCTAACGCCGCGCGCTCGGAAGCGAGGGGTCCCTGGTTCGATTTGCGCCATTACGATCCCACGGCTGCAACTGAAGTGCGCACGGAAGCAATTCGTAGCGATGCTACGAAATCACAACGGAAACCTGGCTTCACCGAATATGACGTCGCATACGCCAGTGGAACTCTTGGAAAAGCTGAATCAAACATCAGTGTTACAGAGAAATAATGACTGTTAATAGTTTGGGCGCTCAGCAAGGGTCGTCCGTATTTATATGGCCGCGCCTTCGATGTTGTCACAGATCACCGCGTGCTGTGTTGATTGTCTTCAGTGAAGGACCCATCAGGCCGCCTCGTACGTTGAGATCTTCGGATTCAGGACTATGACATCCGCATTGTCTACCATTCCGGCCAAAAGCATCAGAAGCTGACGCACTCTCCCGGTCATGTCTCCTGACGAGGCTGCGTCCCTCTCCACCCATACACGTTCTCCTCTCTAGACATCGAAACCCTCTCCTCAGCGCAGCGAATCGATACATAGATTGCTTCACTCCTTGACGTTATCTCCGAAGAGCACACACTTCGGATATCTCGGACGTTGCATCGCGAAGCTTCGCATTTCGTTATTCGTGATGGCCTCCTGTACCGGCGCAACCATTCGCCAGATGGTCGAAACTGGCTTCCAGTCATAGCACGAACCTGAAATCTGTGCAGCTTTTCACTCAGACCCGCAATGCGCTGATGGCGGTGTCTTCACGACTTACGAACGCCTTCGGCATAGATTTTACTAGCGTGGGATGCACATTTTCATTTGCCAGTTTAATCGTGTCTGCTCTGAGTGTCAGCGACGACAAAAACCTCCTCATCCTACGACCAATTCTTTACAACCGCTACCCTGTTCTGGCCGTCCGTTCGACAGTGTCTGGTGTGATCTGTATGGACCCCTTCCATTCACTACTGCAGGCAACTGGTGGGTTATAGTCGCCATAGACCACCTTACACAGTACGCCGAAACTGCCGCTCTGCCCACCGCCACAGCACAGGACGTCGCGTCCTTCCTTCTTACCGGTTCATTCTTTGACATGATCCTCCACGCGAACTCCTGAGCGTCCGTGGCCGCGTCTTCCTAATTGAGGATTTTCCCGCTAGGAGGCCACGGTGTGCGGACGTGTTTTCGCATGGGGCTCCTCTTTCGGATCTGTGTTTTGGATTTTCATCGACTCCGGTGCCCGATTCATCTACACCATACGACTCACCTAGTGGACCGGAGCTACCCGATACCTCTGGGGTCACTGTGAGTCCATTTTCCATCATCTCACGAGCCTTGAAGACTTCGACGCGGGGAACGCCCCAATAAGCCTAACGGAACAGGCGTCTGCCCAACTTAGGCACGGCTGCATCGATGCATGTCGCTCACGGTGGGCACCGCTCCACCTCGCGCTCTTACTGACGACATTGCCAACCACGGCCCTGCAGCAAGGCAGCGTCTAACATCATTACCGCTATTATGCACTGTTTCGGAGTGCGCTAACGAGCAAACGGTGCCAACAATGCTTAGCAACGCCGAAGAGACGCTCACAACCGACGACAAGCCAGCAGCTATCGGAGCATTGAGCGACCGCGACGCTGCCATGCGTTCCCATCACAGAACAAACGAATGACTCGCCACCGGGGGAGGACATGGACGAGGATACCACACCTTTAGCCATCGACACGGACACCATAGAAGACGAAGCCTACAACGGAGCCTGTTGGAAGGTGGTCCGCAACAAGCGACGCGCCCGCAACGCTGCAGCCTACGAAACGGCGTCGCTCCGTCAGAACGCCTCTGAACACCCTTCCGCCGAGCCCAAGCAGAGCGGGCCAAAGCGCCTGCCTCCTCTTCCCCTCCGAGATGAAAAAGTTATCCTCCGGCCTCTCGGAGGCCTGAGATTGGATAAATGGCCCAGACCAACGTTGGCCACCGCGCTTTGGACAGCGGCCGGAGTGAGCCCAAATGACCGGAGAGACCTCATCCTAAGGACCCGGCCAGAACAAAACCTGGCAATAGTAAGCACCCCATCATCGCACGTCGCAGACGCCCTGCTGAATATCCAGGAACTGTCGATCAGCCAACGCACCTACCCGGTGTCTGCATATCTAGCCGCCCCTGATGATTCGTGCAAGGGTATCGTTCCGGGACTGGAACCAGGCACCCCCTCACATATGCTGGTAGAAGAGATGCAAGCATCTGGAATCCAGATACTACAGGCTCGAATGATGGGTCAGACGAATATTGCACTGGTCACCTTCGAGGGCCTACGTGTGCCACGCTTCGTCCGATTTCTTGGGGCAGAGCTCCGCTGCTACCCACACCGTCCCCGCCAGCCAGTCTGCAAAACGTGCCTCAAATTGGGACACCGAGCCGACCACTGCCCCACACCAGACGTCACTATTTGCGAACAGTGCGGCATCGAGAATCCCATCCCATCACACCCATGCTCTCCCCGGTGCAAATCATGTGGAGGGGACCATCCTACAACTGAACCGAAGTGCCCGCAACGCCAGCGACAACCCTTCAACAGAGCCTGGGTGAAAAAAGCCATCGAAGATGAACAGCGACAACTGAAGGCCTCCACCAATGCGGATCCTCCATCAGCGACAACCCCTGCTTCTGGAACATCATTCAAGAAAGCTGGCCGGTCTCGTTCGAAGACGCCGTCCAGATCCCGCCCCAAGGCTCGGGTAAACTCCAAATCCCGTTCCCGATCACGCTCCCAGTCGTCCTCCGCCCGCAACCAGGTGAAGCGTCAGACTACCCCGGCGTCTCAGGCATCCCCGCAGCCCTACAAGAAGGCACTACTAAACAAGCTGGCAACTTCAGCAGCTACCCCGGACCGTCAGCAGGCCCAGGCCCCGGAGAACACCAATGCCAAGGCGGCACCTCGGGAGGTAAGTTGCCCGCGGGATCCCCACAGCTCGCTCCCCCCCAACCTTCACCCCACAACATGTCCCCCTCTACTCCCCTACCGAACACCCACAGTGATCCTTTCCCCGAAATCGCGCGGCTACGCCGTGACATGGAAGCGCGCCACGCTCACATGCATGCGCAGCTGGAAGCTGCAATAGAGCGCACAAACGCCAGAATACAGGCAGCTATAGAGAGCGCGCGGCAGGAGTCTCTAGCGCTCCGGCAGGAGATCATAAGCGTCATACACGCATCAGAAGAGCGGACACACGCCCTATTCGCAGAGTTAGTCTCCCGTTTGGATTCTATAAGCGCACCCCTGCCGGATTCCAAATCCGCGCGTCCCCAGCCACCCCTTACAGGTGCAAGAAGATCGCACCCATACTCACGCCCGGCGGCTTCCTCTCTCGAGGATGATGGCGACCCTTAGCAAGCAGCAGCTCGTGGTCTGGCAGTGGAACTGCAGAGGATACCGTCGGAAAAGGGCATCCCTGCAACAGTACGCTGCTATGTCCACACATCCTCCTGATATTATCCTCCTACAGGAACCAAACTGCTCCCCTTCCCTATCCGGCTTCACCACTTTTACGGGTACCTCTCCACTCGTGGGAGCCCTAGTATCAAAACACTTAACGTGCAACTCCCACACTATAAACATCGATATCCCACACCAAATTCTTGAAATCATTACACAGGGCAAGAACAGTTGCAGTCTCTTCATACTTAACGTGTACAGTTCTCCCCGCTCACGCACACACTCGTTTCATCGTCTTCTAATAGAATTCGGACGCCTTGGGCGCACCCTTCTCGTGTGCGGTGACTTCAACGCTCCGCATACAGTTTGGGGGTACCGCAAATCTGAAGCCAAAGGAACTCGACTCTGGGATGACATATGTAACTTGAGATACACCTTACATACAGACCCAGGGCACCCAACACGTTTGGGTAACAGCGTCACACGTGACACGTGCCCAGACCTTACTTTTTCCAAAAATACAGGACCAGTGATTGCGCATGGTCCTCTCGATGAACATCTAGGCAGTGACCATTATATCGTGGCCACTACCCTACCACTGCAGAGTGCACACTGTCCCGAGCGGAAAGTGAGCATCACGGATTGGACGCGGTTCAGGGAGCGCCGACAGAATCCTCCTGAAGGTCTAGGATACGAGCAATGGATCGAGTCCCTTTCTTCTGACCTAGATGCGTGTACGCGCACACTGGTTACCACAACTGCGACCCCGGACGTGGACCCGCACCTACTGCATCTGTGGGAGGCACGTAGGGGGCTCACGCGGCGTTGGAAACGCCAACGCCTCAATCGCAAGCTTCGCCGGCGTATCGCCCAAATTTCGCAGGAGGCACAAGAATATGCTGAGACACTCGTCCGAAACAACTGGCGAGGTTTTTGCGAGCGTCTTTCAGGCACCCTAGGCACCGCGAAAACATGGTCGATACTTCGCGCACTCATAGATCCCTCCAATACAAGGACGCAAACATTTCATCGCCTACTCAGCTTAATACATAAGTACCGAGACGATCCGGCTGCTCTTCTCAAAGAGCTAGAAAAACGATTCATCCCTACCGGCACACCTCCACAGTATCTGAATTACCTGCACGCGGAACAATCTAATGAGGAACTCGACGCGGACATTACAATCGATGAGGTTCGCGTGGTACTTCAAGATCTCCGTCGAAACACGGCCCCAGGCGCAGATCGTATCAGATTTTCCACCCTTCGTAACCTCAGTGATTCAGACCTCCATCATCTGACAAAGCTATTCAATGATCACTGGCGTCAGGGCACGCTCCCACAGGCATGGCGTCATGCTGACATTTCGCTAATACCCAAACCAGGAAAGCCCGTAGACATAGCAAATTTACGGCCAATATCCCTTACTTCATGCATCGGAAAGTTAATGGAGCACGTGCTTTTGCGGCGACTGCAACCTTTTCTCGAACGACAGTCATTCTTCTCCCACTCACAGTTCGGATTCCGGGCACATCTCTCCACGCAGGACGTGCTTCTACAGCTCAAGGAAGAGGTTATCGGCCCCCCGTCCCGTGCCCAGACGAGGGCCATCCTCGCCCTTGATCTAAAAGGAGCATTTGATAACGTGGCACACGATTTGATTCTTCGAAATCTCGCAGAATCACATTGCGGCAGCCGCATGTATAACTACATTCGCTCTTTTCTGCGGGACCGAACAGCCACCATTGGAATAGGACCACATCGGACAGATACGATTCGCCTCACAGGTCGCGGCACCCCTCAGGGATCAGTTCTGTCCCCCACTCTATTTAACATCGCCCTCGCAAGACTACCTCAGCAGCTCGACCAGATCCCCCATGTTGCACATGCGATTTACGCAGACGACATCACGATTTGGACGACGCGAGGGTCAGACGGGACCATTCAGGATCGACTGCAGCAGGCCGTCGACATCGTCACCGCTTACGCACGACAGGGCAGCTTGTCCTGTGCCCCACAAAAGTCCGAGCTTGTTCTCATCCGCGCACGTAGCATTACCCCTCCACCCGAAATCACGGTGCACGTGGATGGCGTTCCTGTCCCCCAGGTAGACCGTGCTCGCATTCTTGGACTACACGTTCAGGCGAATGGGAAGGCGAACTACACTATATCTCTCTTGTCCCGGCAGACCGAACAGACTTTGGCCATGATTCGGCGGGTCTCCAACAGGCGCTCAGGTCTACGGGAACGGGACCTACTGCGCCTGGTGGAGGCCTGTGTGATCAGTCGCATTACTTACCACCTTCCCTTCCACAGACTTACGCAGTCGGAGCAGACACGGGTCGACACAATGCTGCGAAAGGCGACCAAGCTCGCCCACGGCCTCCCACACTACACCGCCACGAAACGTCTGCTAGCCCTAGGGACGCATAACACTCTCAGTGAGTTATTGGAAGCTCAGTGGGCCAGTCAAAGACAACGTCTTTTGCTCACACCCACTGGGCGGCACTTGCTCTCGAGATTGGGACATCCAGTTTTGCACAATTATGATGAAGACATCACCATCACTATTCCGACTTGGGTCCGTACAGCCTTAAAGGTGCACCCACTACCACGAAACATGCATCCTGAGCATGACGCGGGACGCCGGCGCGCCCGTGTACGGTACCTGGTGCGCATGCTCGGTGACATCCCTGAGACAAATACCCTATACACGGATGCTGCTCGGTGCCACAACGGGTATTCCGTGGTAGTGCTGGATGGCGCTGAAACGTTTATTACGGCCGCCTCCTTACGGAATTCTACACCTGGACACGGAGAAGTCCTTGGAGTAGCGCTTGCTGTGCGACACGCTCTCCAGATTCCTGGGGAGGTGTATATCCTAACCGATTCCCAGCAGGCATGCCGCGCCTTTTTGACGGGACGCGGCTTCTCCAAGGCAGCTCTCCACATCCTACACCAGTCCCCAAACACAGACACATCTGCCCCACAGCGCATCCACTTGCTCTGGACTCCTGGCCATGCCTCACTGCCGGGTAATGACCGCGCACACGCGGTCGCTCGAGAAATTACCCTCCGAGCTGCCCGGCATGACGAGGATCGGAGTCCAGATCAGGCGGGCTCCCCACTCACATACAGAGACGTATTAAAATACTATACACGAGCTAGACACACCATGGGTCCGCCGCCGCTGTCATTCTCGCGAGAGGAAGAGGTGGCGCTCCGCCAACTCCAAACAAACACGTTTCCCAATCTCCTCTCCCTACATAAATTTTACCCTGACCGCTACGCAGACTCTTGCCCGGGCTGTAGAAGCTCCCCCACGGCGTTCCATGTCACCGTGGAGTGCACCGCAAAATTATTCCCTCCCCTGCCAGTCATCTTGCACCCCTTCCGCATCAAAGAGCTGTGGGAGGATGCCCTCCGCGACGGGCCTCCCGAGGTCCGCCGGGCCCTAGTTCAACGGGCCCGTGCTGTCGCTGAGATCGTTCTAGGGACCCCGGACTAGGGGTCCCTCCCACACTCTTACTACCTTTTATTTTTGCAATAAAATCTTTACTCTCTCTCTCTCTTCCTAACTGACGTGGTTGAAGCCCTACTTCATCAGTGCCATATTGTCCATCGCACCAGCACGGCCTACCACACTCTTACGAAAGGCCTCACTTAGCGGTTTAATCAGACTTTGGACGACATGGTTGCGACCCATGTTGCGTCCAATCAGGCAAAGTGGGCTACAGCCCAATCAGGCAAACTGGACTAGAGCACCTTGACCTCGAGTTCCCTACAAACATGTCTTCAAATAATCTATACAGCTGGTCACCGAATGTGACTGAAACTTGCATCATATGATACTATCGAAGTTCAAACTTCAAGGTTCAATCTTGTATTTGAAATGTAGAAGAATATAGCCGGCCCATTAAGCCGGAAGTGTGATAAAATAGAGCGGAAAGTACCCCCCCCTCTCCTCTTCCGTACGCATCCGTGGCCGAAGCACTCACCATACTCTGCTCCATACATAGCAGTCAACGATGTGGTAGCTAGACCAACTTCTTGCAGTGGTTTCTTTCGCACCGCACTTATGTGCAACTGTTTTTTTATATGGGCTCAGTATTGAATCCTTAGAAACAAACACATTGTGGTATACGGCTGCTACTGCGTTGTTTTAGAGAGGGAGTGTGAACTTGATTGAAAACCAGCACTTTATTCGGCTGGGCCTAGGCGTCCCACGATTTTCTTGTTGTATATGAAATATGATATACAACAGATCTACAAAGAATTAAAGGAAACGCCACTTATTTTTTCGTTCACGAAAAACGGATAGGCGGCGGATATTTATAGTCGATTTGCAAATATTAGAGTTTGTTGCCTTGTCCTGCTGTTTGGTGCTTTCTTGATCTCATTTATTTCGCACATACGGCCAATCCCAACGGGGAATTTAGCTCTCCTCCACAGACGCTATTCCACCCTCAAAGTGCGGTCTCTGAAGAGGAGGCGCAAGCTCAAATAAATGTAAATTAACTGGGAAAATTTGTTGCCCTCATGGTTCCCGACCCCATACGTAGACGCCGAAAGGAAATGTGTTGCTGCGATTCAAGTGCTTTTGCCATCAGCAAAACCTTGAAGATCGAGTTGTGGGCTTGGAGGAGTAAAGGCGAAGGTGTTCAATAATAAGATTACATTGTTCTGCGAGTCTGTGAACGAGAACTTCGTGGCTGGAAAATATATCTCGCACATGCGCATAATATAACTGCATAGGTTGGGCATTGATGGTTACGCTGTTCACTATGAGTTTGCAAACGCTGCTACTGATATAAATGCTTGGTTAAACAGTCAGCGCTAAACGGGGCTGAGCAATAAGTAGCAAGACAATGTGCTGCCTTGTGTTTGTTTGGTGACTTTTTTTTTAGCGCTGTTCGTTTTTCGAAATCATATACCAACTAGGCCAACAATATACGTTGTAAAATGCATCAAGTTGTAAGCGAAATGTTATAGTGTTTTTTTTAATATCACCATTTTCTAATATAGCACAAGGATGATAGCATAATTTCATGCGAAATGGCTGCACGCATTGTCAATGAAAATGTTTTGTCAAAAGTTAAGCAGTGTTGTTTCGGCAACGTGCGTCTTATATACAGAGACATAGAGAGGACCGCGGTGACCCCGCCTCTGTCGAAATATTTTTCTGGCCACGCCACTGTAACCCTCTCATCGACTAAGCGTGGGCATAGTCGAGCGGTTACGTATATGCAATTTCACTTCGGACGATTCCTCCTAGTCTTAACTGAAATTTGTAACCGCGGAGGAGAACAACGTACCGCCTTCCGCCACCGTAATTTGAGCTGTCTTGCGGCGCATTTCATGCCAAAACTGTTTCGTTCCCTCTTTCTAGAAATTTCAAAGCAGAAGCAGCGAACTGTTGCCCTTGTGGTTGTCGATCACTGGGGTTGTTTCAACAACAGGTCGGTATACAACCATCTCTTCTCCCTGCTCACAATTCTATCGGGTCAACGTATCGGCCACTTCGATGACATTCAATCCATGCACATAGTCCACGTTCGCAACGCCTCTTTCCTGGACGATGTAGACGAAATAGATCCAGTTTGTGCTTTTGACATGTTTTCAGCCCACATCTCTACCCTATCCATCGAATGTCAACGTGGATGTCGACGTGAATGCAGCTTCCACTGAAGCGATGTTGCTACACACCATATTGCCACCACTTAGACACGCCTTGTATTAGGTGTGTATGCAGCCAGGCCCCTTTCCAGTGTTTACCCATAGACACGCTCCGCCATCAAGCAGCGTCGCCACGATGTCAGCAAGAAATAGGTAAAAGACACTCAAGTCAGAAACAGCACGATATGTGTCAAAGAGATAATAACAAGGCGCTAGAATACCAAAGAGCACAAAACAAAGCACGAAGGAGCATGCGGTTCAGTCTACTCAAGAATAACTAATCCATGAATAAGAGGCGGGTGAGGTAATCGGTGAGGATCACAGGAAACCAGTGAAGAGGCTAAGCGACGGGTTGGTGATGGCTGGCTCGATGTAGCGTCTCGCCGAATGACGAGACGCAGGCGTCGCAGTGGAAAGGTTGAGGAAGACAGTGCATTCCTGGCCAGGCAGCTGTGCTGAAGCTCGGGTTTGAAGCGCGACCACTCGCATTCCGTCTACGGGTGCAGGGTGGCAGTGCGCGACAAGGGGAAGTCGCCAAGCACTGGAAGGCATAGGTCGGCCCTTGACTGCTATCCACCGATGGCCGAAGTCATGGTGGCAAGGGTGCGAAACCCGACGGCCCGCCTTCAGCGCCTCAACCGGTGCTGACCTTCTTCCTGCGTGGTTTCGTGGACCTCCACCCACATTCTTCCACGCGCTTCGTATTTTTATTCTCACTTGGCCTCGTATGACTCCAAGATTGGTTGTTTCGAACTTAGTGTGTTTCAACAATTGGTTGAGAGCGGCTTCGTGGACTTCCACGATTGGATCCTTTTGCTTTTAGTTTTTTCTTGCGGCACATGTCCTTGTTCCTGCTGCTTTGTTGTCGTCGTCTATTTCGAAGCACAGCACTTGCATCCGAGCGCCCACCCGTCGTTGTGCACATCCTTTTCTTTCGAAACACTTCATTCAGGCTCCCGCACTTCATTCGTCAGAGAGACACAGCATTGGCTGTAAATCGTACTCTAGAAATGCCACATACATGCATCACTGCTGAAGGGTTACTTAGAGAAAATTGTACATTTCATTTTACGCGATTATGATATGGCAAGGCGAAACGAAAAAGCGCCTGTCCGTCGCCTCTGTGCAGAAAACTATCATCATCAGCATTGGCTCGAGCGTCGTCTTCTTCCGCAGCTGGCTCGTTGGCGTCCCTGGGGTAACGCTCGTGCTCTTGCTCGGTGCGCGCTCGTGCCACTGCTCCCACGTTTGTCGTCGTCGTCTTCTTCCACAGTTGGCTTCGTTGCCGCTCATCATGCCAGCATAAAATTTCACTTCTCTTCTGTCGTCGTAACGGGGAGGCCGCAGTTACGGAGGTATGAGCCATTGCTTCCGGGGTATGAGCCATTCAGTGTCTTACATAACGGACAGATTTAACTTTGAAGCAATTAAACTTCGAAGAATCGCAAACGCAATGGTGGGAGAATGGTGCTAACCGCGCCTCCGAGCCAACTCGACACATCGAACGCAAGCGATAACGACGGACTGCGGGCATACCGTCATTGACGTCGTTCTCTCCGTCGCAGCCGAACGTGTGTGTAACCTGATTAGGAACACAAGGACGTAGCCAATAATTGAGAAATACTCTAGTGAAGCGTCGAAATTAACCCAGTTATAAAGACGGCGCCGCACGTTTCAGCTTAGCTGGTTAACTAACCATCTTTATGGAGTGCTTGGGCGGTAATTTTAGACAACGTTTGATTTTGTTCCCTATATTCAGTACTATTAGTAGTTACGCATGCAACATTAGTGCGTGAAAGCACATTTTCCCTCTTGTATAGCGATTATTTTTTAATATAATTGCAGTTAAAGGACATAGCTTTTGGAATTGGATGCCCGGATTATATTTTGAACATCACATATATTGACCGTGTGTACAAACACGTAAGTACATTTCCCCGATCCACAGCAGAATGTGTTTGTTAAATAAATTTGCGTTGACTGCCTTTATGCATGTGCACTTATGCCACTCACGGCCACTGCTGCGCAGGTTCCACCGAAGCCACAGGTGTCTGGCACTCCCACGGCTATTACTATCACACATATGCGCGCACACACACAGAATAATAATGGGGACACAGCCACCTCCGTAGCTTAGTCAGTGGAGCACCGCGCTCTTTATGCAAAATGTGGGCATTTGACTCACACCGGCGTCAAATCAAATTTTAGGTCACTTTCATTTACCTTTAGAACCTTGTGCTGTATATAAATTAACGAATGAATGTAAATGCAAAAGTTTTGTTATTTCATCAGACTTGTGCCAGTATGCCCTCAAAGCCACTCACCCTTTCTGTTCCTAGATACAGAGCACTTATGTGCATACAGCCATTCCTATTGCTGCTATAGGCGTAGCGTTTAAAGGCAAGCGATGACAAGACTCTTCTTTCTGGGGTTTTACGTGCCAAAACTGGTTCTGATTATGAGGCACGCCGTAGTGGAGGGCTCCGGAATTTTGACCACCTGGTGCTCTTTAACGTGCACTACAACGCAAGCACATGGGCGTTTTTGCATTTCGCCTCCATCGAAATGCGGCCACCACGGCCGGGATTCGATTCCGCGACCTCGTGGTCAGCAGCGCAACGCCTTAGCTAACTGAGCCACCGCGGCGGGTCTGACACGACTCAAATCAGCCTTAGTTGCTAAATTACGCTGCCAGTTGTGTGCACTGCGGTGGAACACCACATTTATTTTCAGCCCGCCGTGATGGCGCTGCGCTAGCAACTACGAGGTCGACGATTCAATTCACGGCCACGGCAGCCACATTCACAATGTGGTGTATTTCACACACACACACACACACACACACACACACACACACACACACACACACACACACACACACACACACACACACACACACACACACACACACACACACACACACACACACACACGCACGCACACACAGACACACACATGCACGTACGCACACACAGACACACACACACACACACGCACAGACACACACACGCACGCACGCACGCACACACACACGCACGCACGCACGCACGCACGCAAGCACGCGCACACACACACACACACACACACACACACGCACGCACACACAGACACACACATGCACGTACGCACACACAGACACACACACACACACGCACAGACACACACACGCACGCACGCACGCACACACACACGCACGCACGCACGCACGCAAGCACGCGCGCGCACACACACACACACACACACACACACACACACACACACACACAGGAACTTGTAGGTTGAGCACGCACGTACGAAAAACAAAACGATGTTTGATAGGAAATAAATACTACAAATGTACTCACTGAGGAGAGAATTCCGTAGATCTAGCGGCCCGCTCCGTAAACACGCCGCTACCACCCTCCCCCCCTCCCCATCGTACCGCACATGTGCAGTGACGTCTCCGCTCGCCCGCTGGACCCTCTGGCCCGTAAACCCGCCGCGCTACAACTCTCTATTACCACTGTTGACGTTTTCCTAGCCTGCCTATGCAATATCGTATCTGTAAATTTGTGTTTGCATGTGAGGTAAGTTGCTCTGCCAACTGTTTTTCTGTTGTGTTTATCTGAGTGACTTACGAAATCTTTCTAAAGTTTTGGGACCTCTGTCAGGCTTTGTGGCTTAACTACCAACCTCCTCTTGATATGAGAGATATGAAAGAAATTGAAGAAAAATACTGGGAGTGAGAACTAACTTTTGTTAAATTAACACACATGGTGGACAAACTGAAAAGGAAAACCTTATGGCGCTGTTTACGGCCTCTGTAAAATTTATTTCTCTATGGCCATGTCCAATAAAAGCTTACAACACACATGCGTTCTTGTTCTTTCACCACGTCTTCTGTGTTTACACATTCAGTAGTGAGTCTGTCAGGAAAAATGCGCAAGAAAGCTGCACATTGTGGGGACGGGCTAAATTCTTCACCACGGAAAGGGCAATGGGTGTGGAAATGACACTGATGTTTGGCAAGTTTTCCACATTTGAAGACTTGCCCACTGACTTCGACATGTAACTTAACGTAAGGCGACGGTCTAATTTGACGCCAATACAAAATTACTCGGGTGAAGTTGAAAAAACTTTTACAAAGTGTTTTGCTTAACACATCATTCTGCAGAAAGAACAATTTTAGTTCACGCTGCATTCACTGAAGGGGATGGCATTCAGCAAGATGGATATTCGCCCCGTTCAATCGGAATAATTTTGGTAGCAAAATGTCATACCATTAAGCTGCGATCGAGCCTCCACTTGATAGTAATTGTGAACAGAAGACGCCATTTTTTCTGTCCATGGTAAAAGACCTGATTCATTGCTCTGCGTTATTCACAAAAAGTTAGATGGGGAAGCACAGATATAATTGACGCTGTTATTACATGCAATTATTGTCCGAACAACTGGCTCTTTCCATTTGAACAAGAATGTTGAATGCTTGCCTCAACCTGGAACGCTTCTCTCTAATAAACGCTTTCCGCAGGTACCCAGATTCAGTATCAATACAACTATACTTGAAATGATGTACTTCTTGAAACAAAACAATTACTTGAAGCAATTGGTTGCGTTAAGGGAACCAAGGCACAGCGACAGGTAAGTCTTTAAAAAAATCTTTAAAGTTCAAATCTTTAAAAAAATTCAGTTATATATTTTCCCAGGCATGTTCTGCACCCATTATAATTTATGCTTAAGCCACAGAAATATTCAATGCAGTGAGTTTTCAATTACACATTAGCTTTAGGAAGCTGAACAATACGTAAAAATGTAATTCTTGCTGCTGATTTTTCTTTTTTAGCTTGTTGCAAAGATGGCAGAAAAGCGCCTTAGACCTCGGTGCCTTTTACTATCCTCCGGAAAACCGAATCGGTGAGAAAGATAATGGTTTTCTGAGTCATTTATGCATGAACATTATAAACATACGCAGTAAAAAGGCGCTTGATACAATTGCTTGAAAGTAACTTAGTGAAAAAGTGCGGATATTAACGTCTAAGTGCAGTATAAACTATCATTTTTTTAATTATGCTATATAAGATTTACTGCAAAAATTATGATTATGCACTATTCGCGACGCACGACTTGTAACGAAAACCTTCACAACAAGTCCATGAGCGTCTTGCGCAAGTATTTTATTCGTGCGTGCGTCCATTAAAAGAAAGGTAGCACACTGTATTCCACTAGGGATGGTCGATTAAATTATTCAGTCCATTAAAAATTAAACCTTGGTTGGCTTAGACTATAATCGAATAATCACTTCTTATGCGCGGTTTTTCCTCGATTAATCGATTATTCGACTTCGTAACGGGATGCCTTCTTTCGTAAGTTGGTTGAGGGGTTGAGAGATTTTAGAGAACATTTTGACAATCCATCAATCTGGGTATTTCCGTCTTTCGTGTTCACGATACAACGGATATATGTGGCAAGAAAAAGCTGCTTTGTCACAGCTTGACTGAGCTCTTGCCATCCGTACGGCAGTAAATATGCATGCAGGAAATAAGCATACAGAGAAGTTTTAACAGCGATGCTGTTTAAGCCAGCCGTAATTTCTGGTTCCTGGTGCGTATCAAGAAACTATGAATAAATGAAAGACGAAAATAAACTTTCTTGCCAAGGCGGGATTCGAACCCGCGTACCCCCGGTCTCAAGACGAGCGTCGTAACCACTAGGTTATTTTTTCTTTATTGTCTCATTTGCAAAATTCACTCATTTCTCAACACCCCGTTCAAAGAACTATCACGTGAAAAGCATATGTAACATTTACCAACCAGCATGATTGCAATCACACCAAATTCTCTTAATTTGTCAAGGGTTCTAACCTCGACAACCATTCCGCGGGGCATTCATGTGCTTTCTGCACCCCCATAAAAGCGTTTATACTCTCTCGGAGGTACATTCGCGCCGGTCGTGCATCTGGGCCCCAGTAATAACCACCCATTCTGGAGCGCCAGAGGCTGTGAAGGCTAACTAGCATTACCAGATCAAAAGGAAGCCCATCTCGTTTTCTATCGCTAGATATCTGATACCGTGGCGATCTAGAGGAAGCTTTTTTTTAACTGCCCATTGTAAAACACCCCAAAAGAAAACTGCTTTCCAACAATGCAGGAAAACGTGGTCAATTGTCTCGGGTTGTTTACAGATTAAGCAATGTGTTCCCCCACGCTACAAAAAAAAAAAACGTTTTCTTTCAAAACTGTCGTTACTGAAAGCGTTCCTGTATAAACTTTGAAAAAGAGTTTTTACACGTGGTGATATTTGCATACACTTTACCCTCTTTAGTACATTCTGGCCCTTGCTGCCTTTGTAAAGCAGTCTATATAAAGTACCAGGAAATTCAGTATTGCACAGATGCCTATTTGCAGCTTTTTTCTTTGGACATAACTCTGATAATATTTTGAAAAACGTACGCTTAGGAAGCACGCAGTGGGGACAACCTCCCTAAAAAACCCCGTAAGCGTTCCGGGCATACTGTTTGTGGCAACAATAAAATCTGGTAGTGCTTTGCTCATTTCTTTATTTATTTCAACATACTGCAGGCCCTGAGGGCTATCGCAGGAATGGGGAAATACAATACATAGAAAAGCACAACAAAGGGCACTGAACATCAACGGTTAGTAATATACAATAAATTTATCGAGTGGTAAAGATCTTGCGTAACCAGGCAGATCATTCCACGGTTCTATAGAACAGACAAAAAACTGTATTTAACCGCAGCGGTACGATGGTGAAAAGTGGTCATATTCAACTCGTGGTGATGTCTGGTGGTTGTAGGTCTAGCAGGTGCGTTTTACTTGCTATGTAGGGGGAATCGTGGGGAGTTTATTAGAGTATAAAGAAACTTCAAAGATTCAACGTGATTACGGGAAGACAGATTGGTAAGTTAAGGACTAAGAAGATGGGAACTGGGTGAAAAATACCTCTCAAAGCGACGATAAATGAAGCGGTCAGCTTTCATTTGGACAGATTCAATATTTTTGATGTCACATAATTTTTGCGGGTTGCATACAACAAAGCTATACTCCAGTATTGGACGATCCAGCGTTTCCTAGTGAGGAGTCGTGTGCTAAGTGGGGCTGAAGGTAATGTGCGTTGCAAGTAGCCTAACCTTCTAAGCGCACGGTTGCACATGAGTTTGATGTGATGCGACCAAGATAAATCCTGAGTGAATAGAAGACCTAGATATTTATATTGTGAAACATCTCATAGAGGGCAGCCATAAAACGAATAGGTAAATCGAGAAGGGGATGAACGTGTGGTAAATGAGAGAGATACAGTTTTCTGGAAATTGATTTGCATCTGCCAAGTGTCACACAATGATTGAAATGATACAAATGAATCGTTAAGGATAAAATCATTATGAGGAGTTTTACCCGTATGGTAGAAAACAAAATCATCTGCGTACATGCAGATTTTAACACGAATAGTGCTTGGCAGATCATTTATGAAAATCAAAAACAGAAGCGGACCTAATATTGAACCTTGAGGTACGCCAGACGTTACACTGCAAGTCGAGGATTGAGAAGACCTAAAGAGTACGTACTGAGACCGATTGGGTAAAAAAAAAGAAATCCAGTTAACTAATGCTTGGTTGTTAACAATAACAGTGAGCTTTTTCAACAGTTTGGACTCTGACACAGTGTCGAAAGCTTTTGAAAAATCCATAAATCTTGCGTCAATTTCATCACCTGCATCGAGGGCCTGGATGATGTCATGAGTGAATTCACTGAGCTAGGTTGTGGTGCTAAATCCGCGCCGAAAACCGTGTTGAGCATCCGATAAAACATTATTGGACTCTAGAAATTCAATGATATGTTTGTAAATTATGTGTTCGAGTATTTTACAAGAATGTGATGTGATAGAGATGGGTCTGTAGTTCAGCAAGGACTGCTTATTCCCGGATTTTAATAGTGGAAGAATTTTAACCAATTTCCAGGCAGAAGGGACAACAGACGTCGAGAGAGGTCTCTGAAAAATAACCGTTAATTATTGACTAGTCCATAAAGAGTATCTAATGTGGAATGGATTGTCTGAATTGTCGGGACTACCTTTCTTTTTCGCATCAAGTTTGAAAATCAAATTCAGCATAACCTGGTTCAAACAACAATGTCTCAATAGAACTATGCATGTGCTCTATAAAAGAAGGAACAACGGAGTTATCAAGCGTAAAAACAGTTTAAAAGTAACTGACTATTCAATGCGTTTTCAATCATAGCAGTCTTACTTGTAACTGTGTTGTTTATTTCAAAAGTATCAGTGGCGGATTCCTTTTGCAGAACAGAATTCCAAAATTTACGTGGATTATTTCTAAGCCAATTTGTAAGTGCTACTTGGAAGTAAAAATCCCGAGCAGCATTAGATTTGCTTCGAATTTCCTCCTTAAGAGCAACGAGTTGTGCAGTAAGAACAGAATCACCCGCACGTTTAGCACGTCGCAAATGTCCAAGTCGTCGCGAAAGGTGCAAAATTTCCCGTGTAATCCAAGGCAGCTCTCAATTCGTCTTTTTTGTTTTCAATGGCACAAAATGCGTGATGCACAAGGTAACTAGATCACAAAAAATTTTGTTGCAGTATCGACATCGTCAAAAAGACTAATCACTTCAAACTGGCTAAAGGAAGCGCGAAGCGCATCAATTATACCCACATCATCAGCATGGCTCGTATCGCGGAAAGTAGAATAAGTATATCGGCTTCTCGGAACAGGACAAGAAATGGATGCAAATACCGCTTTATGATCTGATATTCCTTCCACAACAGAAACTTCACAACCATAATCGCAGACCACAGGCGTGAAAAAGACGAGATCTAAAATCGCCGTTCAATGCTTCTCTGTACAGTTCGGAATCATGGCCTAGCAGAGATAACTATGGCCAGGGCATATCGCGGACGTTAAAATCACTCATGCATATTAGATTCAGTGAATGAGGTGCTACTTCTTGAAAGAATGCATTCAAGGAAACCATAGGGTCTGCGATCAAGTAAGGTGGGCGGTAAGCGACACCAACAACAAAAGTTAAGGACTCAAAATAAACTTTTCACCAAACAGACTCAGTTTGAGAGGGAGCATCAAGCACAGAAAGTTTTAAGTCGTAGTTTAAATATAAGGCGACGCCACCGCCTCTTCCTTCTGTTCTATCAGTTCTTATAACATTAAAGCCAGGTAGCGACACTTCGGCATTCCAAATTTCACTATTAAACCACGTTTCCGTGCCTCCAATGATATGGGGGAAGCAGGACAAAGTTATTGACAAGAAATCAGGAAGCTTGTTGACTAAACTTCTGGCGTTAATATTTAAACTGTGGAGATTATCGGGAAAGTCCCGTGGGCGTCAACGAGAATTAGAAGCAGTAGCTGAAGTAGACGCCCTTGTATCGCGATTACGAGACTGCACAATGGTCTGCGCGTCCCAATTGTGGCACACGTTATCAATAAACACGTGGTCGTATAATATGCGCACGGAGGTGCCGCTGTTGCGGTAAGTTTTGGTTGCCTCCCATAGCTTTCCTCTGATAGATCGCACTTTGTCTGATTAGTCCTCAGATATGCGTTGACCGGAACCCTTAAGCTCAGACGCATTTCTAAGAATTTGAGCTTTCTCACTAAAATCTAGAAGTTTAAATACAATGGGGCTGGAGCGGCCTGTGTTACGTCTACCGATCCTATGACACCTTTCAATTTCTGGCCAGTCCATACACTCTTAGCAAATACGGGCTTAAAACAACGCATATAGGGCGGAAAGTAGATCAAAATTTCGACGCTTATAAATGGCTCACTGTAAGCGGCCTACTGCGTATACGGCCTATTTTATGCGGCTCCTGCCTATGCGGCCTGCATTTAAACGGCCCATAGTAGGGCCGCTTGGTGGACGTCACGCATAACCCCAAATTTTTATGCGGTATTTCAGATCAAATCTGTCCGGCTTACTAAGCGGCTCAAATCTTATGCGGCTCAAAATTATGCGGCCCATTGGGTATTTTTTAAGAAAGAATTATTATTTAGAGACAGGTGCCGTCCATAGTGGTTTTGCGGGCTGTTTCATGGACATTGCATAGAACCACATTATACGAAATCGATAACACACAACACAAGCATGGCAACGCACATCACACAAACATGAGAACACTGGGAATCGAACCCGGGTACACCGCGTGAGAACCAAACACGCTAACCACTACTCCACATCACTATGCTGTCGTGGAGGACTTGCACAGCTATTTGTAGATACATTTGTGTTTCCGAGGCTGTCGTTTTATGTCGATCGTTCACCGTCGGCGATCGTGCGTGATATACACATAGTTTGTGTAGCTTTTACCGATGCTTAGGTGGTTGGTGACAGTAGATGTATTTAAATGAGTATCACTATACGAATAGCGCTTTCAACAGCTGTCATGTGGGGCGGAAAGGCTAAATGGGGTAGGATTACGGAGCATGGGGGCTGCACGAAAAGAAAAACTGATTCGCCAGGCAAATGTAGTTTATTAATATTTTCTCTTTATTCGCTATGATGCGGCTGCAGTCACTGTTTAACCGGGAACTCGGCTTTGTCTGAGAAACTTTTAACCTCGTTCAGAAGGTTCAGTTAAAACTGATCCGTGCTGTTGCGCTGCCTCGACGGTATAACGACAATACGGCCCCGATATTCGGAGACGTCGAATAAGCGGGCGGGATATTACCGGCCCGTCTAAGTTTGCTGAACCGACAAATATTCCATTCACCTCCGCTGGCCTCAACAGGGATGCCCTGTCCGAAAGACTGACATATATAGCTTTTGGTAGTATCAAGAAGAATGCTCTCGAACTCGGTCTTATTATGCTGTTCCGTTTGTAGTTAATGTTACTGCGGCGACGGTCGTTGAAAGTGAACGAATCAGCTGTTTGAAATTTCGCATACCAAGGCGGGATTTTGCCGGCGTGTCGAAGCTTACAACGGCTCCATTCTTAACCTTGCAAGTCGATGACTTCGACGCAAAATGAACGTGGAATAACCGCAATTTGCCCATTTTATCTTGCGCTGCGTTTGTGTGATCAGCACACGCAATGAGCACTCTCTGCTATCTGGAATGCAAGTGAATCTCCGTGTGCAAGACGAGCCGCATCATGCACAAACTAATTTTAGTTATCTCAAAACAGAAAAAGAAAGCAGCGTGCAGACTGCAATAAGTGCACGCGCTGTATTAAGTGGGCACGCACTATTGTGATGTGTCCGGCAAAGGAAGGTGTGCCATGAAGTGGTTGCAAGCAGGTGAGATGGACTGCCCGCTAGCATACCTAATTATCACGAAGGAGAGATAGAATTGGGATTCAGGTGTCGTGCACATTAGATGAGTGCCTCTGCCTTCGTTATGTCAACTGCGCCCTATATGCACATTTATTAAAAGCACACGTTTTTCTCCTACAACGTTAAGTAGCTTTTTGCGGAACCCACTTCATTTGTGTACGCCATCTGAAAGCATGCTGTACATTATTGCAGACACGTACGTTCATGCAGACACAGACAAAGAACATATTTTCAAAAGAGAATGATTTATTTAACACACAACAAAGTGAAAAGTGTCCAGCATAGTTTCACTGTAGGTTTTCAACACAGAATGGGGACTTATATACCCAGCTCTGACAGTAACAAATAAAAGCCACACTGCTACAACAAATACAAAAGCAGATAGGCAGTGTTAGTGCCGGCAGCTTTTAAAATGTGAAACAAGCATAACGCATTAACTTGCACGTACTTCCTGCAGTTGCGACCAACAAGAGTTGGGCCTCTCAGATTACCGTTTTCTTGTTCATTAAAGAAAGTTTTGTTTATAACCAAAACTACATAAAATAGCAGATAACTACAACATGAGGAACAGAACACACAATGTACTAAACTTACTGTAAGGCCACATTTTCTATAGATAAGTTATCTAATGAGGAATTTAGACAGCTAAGTGCTCCCAGCTTTAATGAAAAATAGCTATCCATGACTAGAATGAAAAAAAGAAACAATGAAAGCGCTGCATGAAAATGTACAAGGTGTGTTCAAAAAGAAACCAAACTTTTGAAATAGCACGCAAACCGGCAAAGAGCACGCTGCGGCTACTTAACGCATGTAGCAGCGGGTTTAGACAACAAACTGCCATTTACCGCGTTCTGCTCTGACCATTGGTTGGTGAGCTACTGCCGCCGAAGTGCGCACGTGTACAAGCTGTTTGTTGGATTAGTGCCAAAGTAACAACGAAAGAGGATGTAGAAGAACGTGTCTGTGTGAAATTTGCTACAAACTTGGCAAAATTTTCACAGAGACATTTCAATGCCAACCAAGCATATGGGGAAAACTGTATGAGTCGCACTCAGTGCTATGAGTTGTTTAAGCATTTTGAACAAGGCAGATGTCGGTTGGTGACGATCCCAAGCCTGGACGACCTTCCACATTAACAGATGATGACCATGTCGAGAGAGTGCGTGCTGTGATTCGTGGAAATCGTCGTTTAGCTGTTTGAGAACTAGCTGACGAAGTGGGCATCGCATAGGATCATGGCATCCTATTGTGATGACAAACTTGAGATGCATCGTGTCAGTGCAAAATTCGTGCCGCGTTTGTGACTGTCGATCAGAAACACTGTGTTGAAATAAGCCGGGAACTGCATGCCACTGGCAGAGATAATGAAAACTTCTGTAAATCACAACAGGCAATGAGACGTGGGTTATGGCTCTGATATTGAAACAAAAAGTGCAGTCGTCGCAGTGGGTGGGCGAACAGTTCTCGTCAAGAAAGCACGCAAGAGTCAGCAAAAAATCAGGAATGGTGGTGGTTTCCGACTGGAAAGATATAGTCCATCAGGAATTTGTACACCGGTGAGATGGTAAACAAGGTGGTCTACCAAGAATTCTAGCGGTGTGGGATGCTGTGTCAGTAGGAAGCCTGAATTGTGGGAAACCCCGACTTAATTGTTGCAGTATGACAGACCTAGTTCACGCGTCTCTCCTTGTCTGCGGCTATCTAGCAAAACATCACACTCTCGTGCCCCATCCATCGTACTTTCCAGACCTAGCCCAAGAAGCCTTTTCCTGTTTCCCGAACTTAAAATCACGTTGAAAGGACGTCGTTTCCAACCCATAAAAGAAATTTCAAGACAATGCGACACGAGACCTACGCGCCATCCCAGAAAAAGTGTTCCAGGAGGCTTTCAAAAAAATGGATGAGATGATAGGAACAATGTATTGCCAGAAGAGGGGGACTAATTGAAGGGGCCATGCATAAAATGTTGTACAATAAGCAATAAAGATGTTAAAGCAAAAGTTTGGTCTTTTCGAACACCTTGTACGTATTAGAATTGAAGAACTCTTTTGGGAGCCAAGCAACATAAAAAATCTTTTGTCTTGCGGAGCACACTCTTATACATGCCGCAGGGGTTGGGTGAATGAGAGAGATCCAAGTGAGTTTTTATGA
>NC_051155.1:50987545-51018407 GCF_013339745.2 Dermacentor silvarum
CCACAGTCCTTGGGCGTCATCCGGTTCGTGCTGGTGCGGAAAAAGGACGGCTCAATCAGATTTTGCGTCGATTACCGCCGACTCAACAAGATTACCCGCAAGGATGTTTATCCGCTACCACGCATCGACGACACCCTGGATTGCCTACAGGGAGCGGAGTTTTTCTCTTCACTGGATCTGCGCTCCGGGTACTGGCAAGTGCCGATGGCTGAAGCCGACCGCCCAAAAACGGCTTTTGTAACTCCTGATGGATTATACGAGTTCAATGTAATGCCTTTCGGCCTTTGCAACGCACCTGCAACTTTCGAGAGAATGATGGACGCTATTCTCAGGGGTCTTAAATGGCACACATGCCTTTGCTACTTAGACGACATTGTGGTCTTTTCTACCGATTTCGATACGCATCTCGCCCGCCTTGAGCAAGTTCTTGCCTGTCTCACGTCAGCTGGGTTGCAACTCAATTTGAAAAAATGTCATTTTGGTGCCCGTAAGCTTACGATCCTAGGCCACGTCGTCTCCAAAGAGGGAATTCTGCCTGATCCTGCCAAACTTCGCGCCGTTGCTGAGTACCCCAAGCCCACTACTCTAAAGGAACTACGGAGCTTCATCGGTTTGTCTTCCTATTTCCGGCGTTTCATTCGTAATTTTGCCTCGATCATCGCTCCCTTGACGCAGCTTCTTAATGGCTGGTCCGACCTGTCGGCTTGGAACTCGGAGTGTGACGAATTATTTATGAGGCTCCGCCGGCTCCTCACGTCCCCTCCAGTACTGCGCCACTTCGACCCCAATGCGCCTACTGAGATACATACGGATGCTAGCGGTGTCGGACTTGGCGCCATTATCGCCCAACGCAAAGATGGCTTTGACGAGTACGTTGTCGCATATGCCAGCCGCACCCTAACGAAGGCAGAATCCAACTATTCTGTGACGGAAAAAGAATGTTTGGCGATTGTTTGCGCAATCAGCAAATTTCGTACTTATCTTTACGGCCGTCAGTTTGACGTTGTCACTGATCACCATGCCTTATGCTGGTTATCGTCCTTGAAAGATCCCAGTGGCCGCCTCGCTCGTTGGGCCTTACGGCTTCAAGAGTATGACATACGTGTCATTTATCGCTCTGGACGCAAACATTAAGATGCCGACGCCCTTATCCCGTTCTCCGCTACCTCCTGCCTCAGTTTGCTCCTTGTCTCCCACCTGCGATTTGTCAGCTCTTAGCTTCAACGACATGCCGGCCGAGCAGCGTAAAGATCCATGGATCTCTCTACTGCTGGACTTCCTGTCTCACCGCTCACCTGCGTCTCTTTCACGCGCCGTGCGTCGTCAAGCACACCACTTTGCCATCCGCGACGACCTTTTGTATCGACGGAATTACCTCACCGACGGCCGTCGATGGCTGCTCGTTATCCCCAGTCAGCTGCGCTCACACATCTGCGCCGCTTTCCACGATGACCCCCAATGTGGCCACGCCGGCGTCTTCAAAACGTATTCCCGTCTTCGTCTTCGATTCTACTGGCGAGGCATGTACAGATTCGTTCGCCAGTACGTCCGTTCATGTGCAACGTGTCAACGCCGCAAGACTCCTCCTCAGAGTTCTGCAGGTCCCCTGCAACCTTTACCCTGCCCTGCTCGACCATTCGACCGTGTTGGAATTGATCTTTACGGCCCCCTTCCAAGCACTCCGGACGGTAACCGGTGGATCATTGTTGCCGTAGACCACCTCACACGGTACGCCGAAACATCTGCGCTACCAGCGTCCACCGCGAAAGACGTCGCTTGCTTCCTTCTTCGCAACCTCATCTGCGACACGGTGCTCCACGTGAATTATTAAGTGACCGTGGGCGCGTCTTTCTCTCCAATGTCATCGCGGCCCTGCTAAAGGAGTGCAACATCGTTCATCGCACCGCTTCCGCCTACCATCCACAAACTAACGGCATGACGGAACGTTTCAATCGTACGCTTGGCGACATGCTTGCCATGTATGTGTCTGGCGATCACTCCAATTGGGACCGGGTTCTTCCTTTTGTCACTTACGCCTATAACTCTGCCCCGCAAACTACCACCGGCTTCTCTCCTTTCTTCTCTATGGCCGAGAACCTTCCTGCCTCTTGGACACCATTCTCACCTACCGTCCTGACGCTTCTGAAGAGACACCTGTTTCAGAAGCAGCTGCTTATGCTGAAGAATGTCGCCAACTAGCTCGCTCGTTCACCACCCAAGATCAGTGGCGCCAAAAATCTCGCCATGACGCATCCGCTCCTAGTGCCCGCTATTCTCCCGGAATGCTTGTATGGCTTCGGGTCCCGGCTACTTCCCCCGGCCAATCCACTAAGTTTTTGTCCAACTACCACGGTCCCTACCGCGTACTGCAGCAAGCATCACCTGTGAACTATGTCGTCGAGCCGCTCGCGCCGTCTTCTGATCGCCGTTGCCGAGGGCGCGAAATAGTTCATGTAGCACGGCTTAAACCGTGTTACGACCCGCCGATGCTGTCTTTTCCCTAGGTCGCCAGGATGGCTTCTTTCTGTGCGGGGGGTTATTGTACTGGAGATTATCGGTACTGGCACGGGTAAAGTGTGAAAGAGGAAGTCGACGAACTAGGAGTGCGCGCTCGATCGGTGTCCAGCTGAGACTGCTCCGTCTTCTTGTACATCAGTCAGACGCCCTGTGGACTTGCAAGAACATCCCGTGACAATATATATATATATATATATATATATATATATATATATACCCTTTGCTAACAATTTCTCTTAGCGGGGCCTCTGTATCAACCAAAAAATTCACAGGCCTGCGCGGCACACGCAGTACACAGCGTAAGCTGGTGGAGTGTGTTGGAACTTCGTCTTTCATACGCCTATAGCAGACGATCGTTCATCATCGTTTTGCGCCTCACGAGCTCCGTTCGCTCGAGGGCATGAAACCATTCTTTTCATAATTCTCTGTTCCATTAAAAGAAGAGTACGCGCGTAAGATGTGCCGTCTCTGTTTCATCAAGACAGTGTGGTAGCCGGCGGACCTTGAGGTCCAATAACATGGTGCCGAAACCCGAAATCGAACCAGCGACCTTTAGATTCACAGTATCGCGCTGCGGTACCTGTGCATTTGGCGAAGAGTTCCCGGCTGCCAACTGGCTCATAGAACGGCTACTCCGACGAAGCAAGTGCCTACGCTCGCAATTGGACGACATCCTCGTAGAAGCGGAAGGCATTCTACGAGAACAGCAAGAGCCATCAACATCACAGGTCAGCGTTTTACATGACCGTATTAACGGACTCTACCTGCAGATAGCGAAAAAAGATGAGAACATTTTAAACGAGACGCCTGACGATCTAGTCGAGAGTGAGACGTTAGACGCGTGCAAATCTGGAGACAAGGTTGTGACAATGACATCAAAACTTCGTTTCGAGCTTAAAAACAGCCGTACGTCCCAAGCTTCGCAGCAGACGAAGCAGTCCAACTTCAGTCTGTGTCAAGTCTAGACTGCTGCAGTTGGAACTGACGAAATTCGATGGCAACCGAAAGATGGCACTGACGTTGGAACTGACGAAACCGATGGCAACCGAACAGTTTTCGACGGCAGTGCGCAGTAAGGAAGAGCTCAGCACGGCTGACAAGTTCAATTACCTGAGCACCCTACTCCGTGGAGCAGCCACTTCGGCCATATATGGACTCCAGGCAACGGAAGAGTGCTATAAGGACGTGATAGATATTCTCAAGAAACGCTTCGGAGATGAAACTATAATAGTTCAAGAGCACCTTCGAAGCCTTTTCGATTTGAGACCTATCTCGTCGTCTTCGAACATCACGCAACTTCGAGATCTCTATGACCGAGTACAGGTGCATATAAGGAGCCTCCAAGCTCTTGGAACGAGCCCTTCAACGTACTGTTCCATGTTACGGGAGATTCTTTTACGAGTCTTACCGTCAGATTTAGCGCTCAAATTTCATGAACTTTACAAGCCGACGAAAGCGTCCACAGCGGCATCAACGAATGAAGCGGAAGTTGACTCAGAGCACCGCATGACGAAAGCAGCGAATGAGTTACAAAGTATTCTGGCGTACTTCGATCATCAACTTCAGTGCCGAGAAGCTGTGACAACATATACGTCTGCGAAAACTAGAGAGACATCGTGAACTGTTCAACATTGCAACGTGTCATCAACAGCGGCTCTACAAAATGTGTTGGAGAAGCCTGACCTGTGCCTGTTTTGCAAATCATCTAGGCATAGTGCTGAAGTCTGCGACAACAAAGAAGTGAACCTGAACTACAGGAAGCAGATTCTCACCAAGGTCGGACGATGTTTTCAATGTCTAAAACAAGGTCATATGGCAAGAGACTGTAGAGGAAGACGGAGATGTGATAGATGTTCTCGACGTCATGTCACCTCCATGTGTAACCCGGACTTCAAGAAGGAAGAGAATGAGGTTTTTGAGACAGCAGTTAACCTTCTTTCTCAAAAAGCGAGCCCAGTTATATTATTGCAGTGCTTGACGGCGAGAGTGGCAGGCACGGCATCTTCAAAGCACAACAGGATAATCTTCGACGGCGGAAGCCAGCGCAGCTTTATTACAGTAGATGCCTCACGCACACTCGGCTGTCAGTTTCTGGAAGAGGAAACGCTGAATGTAGGAGTTTTCGGAGGACCGAAGACTCGGCAAACAATGAGAAGAGTTCGCATGATCGTCTGCCCAGAAAAGACAGATAAACCCATTGTAGAAACTTCTTCCTCGCTCACCTGCTATAATCATCGTCACCGTGATTGTTGTTCCATAAAAACGCCATGTTTGCTCATCGACCGCTCTTCCTGTGTGGTCCTTCGCGGGTTTCTACAAAACCCATTGAAATCGAAGCCTTAGAAGTGGAAGGACATCTGTAGCGAGCACATTCCCATTCCAGATGAAGAAGTTATCAAGAAGATGGAAGAAACTGTATTGAATGTACGAGCCCTCTCTTTAGGTGGAGATAACGTAAATTTGTAGATATACTTATAGTTTCAGACTACTACTGGCCACTTGTGACTGGCGACGGGAAAATCGTGTGGACGAAATGTAAAGATCTGATAGCTGTGCACACTAAATTAGGATGGACTGTGCAAGGACCACTTGCTTTCCCAGGCAGCATTGTTCACTGTTCCAGCGTCATTGTGCTCCGAACCTGCGTAGAAGAGGACACTGTCTCGGAGGTTCTCTCGCGATTTTGGGACCTGTAAAGTCTAGGTGTCAGAGCTGATGAGGAAAACCTGCTTGATAGTGAGCTGACGCTACAAGAATTCGAGAAAAATATAACTAAAAGGGACGGTCGTTATCAAGTTCGACTTCCTTGGAAGAAAACGGTGCAATTGGCAGACAATTTCTCTGTGGCCACTAAACATCTTGGAAACTTGATGCGCAAACTCAGCAAGGACCGCAGCTTATTTCAAATGTACGACAAGACCATTCGTGGAATATCTGAAAGAAGGATCAGCAGAAAGAGTTCCGTATTGAAGTCCCACAAGCAAATTTCGAGTGTACTACAAGCCACATCGAACGGTGATCAAGGAAGACCGGACTACAACAATGATTCGCATCGTTTTCGATGCATCCTCCCTTGAACGAGGAGCGAATTCATTGAATGAAAATTTGGAATCCGGGCCGGAGCTTAAACCCAGACGTAGCCCCATTACTTCTGCGTTTCCGACGATACAAAGTTGCTATAACAGCAGATGTTGAAAAGGCCTTCGTTGAAATAGGCCTGCATGAGGAGGACAGAGGTTCACTGAGGTTCCTCTGGTTTACAAGGCCTTCTCGGACAAACCAACCGCTACCAGAACAAGAAATCTGTTGGATGACCAGAGTGCCATTTGGAGCAACTTCAAGGCCTTCCCTTTTGATGGCCACGTTGCAACATCATTTTCGGTGTGCCGAGGATACCGGATTGGCAACTCTACTTCTTCAGAAATCCATGCACATGGACGACCTTCTGATTGGAGCTGACACAATACAAGATGCCATTAGGATGCATGAAGAACTTCAAGACGCAGAATTCTCTGATTCGTATCGAGCAAAGGCACATTTCAGCGACGAACTGACGTGCCTTTCGGAAAACAAGCCTATTCCCTTGCTGAGCCAGATTGAACGCGTACGACTTTCCTTCGACAAGGACAGATTATTTCGTGTACAAGGTCGTGCTCACAGTAAAAACGAGAACTATGGAAATCAGAATCTGATTCTTTTGCCGAAAGCCACTCACTTTACAACGCTGAGTATCCGAAAAGCACATATGAAGTTTCTCCATGGCGGCGTTCGAAATACCCTGATTGAGATTCCACAGGCAGACAGCTAGTCTAGAAAACCATATGTCGCTGCCTGGTATGTCAGCGGCTGCAAGCAAAGATAGTACAGCAAGAAACACCTCCTTTACCAGAAGAGATTCACAAAAGCACAACCTTTTTTGGTCACAGGAGTTGACTTTGCTGGACAATCCTCCGTCAAGAGTTAGTCGAAGCCATGACTGCCGAAAAGTGCATATTTGCTTTCGGTATATTTATTTCACGAAGAGGAATATGCAAGGTCATATACAGCGACAATGCCCGCACTTTTGTGAAGAGGTCCGATATATTGGGGAACTACATAACGGACGTGATGCAAAGGGCCCCTCCTGTTCACTACTTTTGCCGGGCGGATCCGAAGTCAGACGCCCTGTTCAACTGCTGTATACCCGTTGGAAATTGAATAACGCCATCTGGGGGGGGGGGGGGGGGGGGCGCGGGCAGATGTTGGAACTTCGTCTTTCATACGCCTAGCAGACGATCGTTCATCCTCATCGTTTTGCGCCTCACGAGCTTCGCTCGCTCGAGGCCATTCTTTTCCATGAAACCATTCTTTTCATAATTCGCAGTTCCATTAAAAGAAGAGTACGCGCTTAAGATGTGTCGTCTCTGTTTCATCAAGACAGTGTGGTAGCCGGCGGACCTTGAGGTCCCATAACAGAGCGGCTCAAGAGCAGCTCCAATTTAGGCACCACGCAGCATCCGACTCCCGCGAAGCGGGCCTGGGTTCGAGCCCGGCAGGGACCAGGTACTTTTCTCGCATTTGAGGCGATAGCGGTTACGGTCACCAGCGGCTGCCGCGGAGGCGGCGGCGGCGAGCACCATCGTTGACCAAAACGGGTATTGGAATGAGCCAATAACAGCTTACGCTGTAAAATTGCAGTTATGGGCGGCGGTGTCTGTATGCTACTAGAATAGTCCAACTTGCCGAACCGCTGAGGCCGACGAAAACGCCTGGAGAACGTTGGGAGCGATTGGCGACGAATCTGTTTCATTAGGGCGGTGGAAAGTTCTCTCTAGTGGTGGACTGCGACTCTTATTACCAGGAAGGCATCGCTGTCCGGTCCACCTCTGCCTACACCGTAGTAGTGGCCACGAAGATTGTCTTTGCATGAAACAGACTTGCCGGACACTGGGCATTGTGACAACGGGAATCAGTTTGCGTGCAAAGTCTTTCAGGGCTTTGCCAATAGCTACAGGTTAAGCATGCCACAAGCAGTCCTCGCATTCCCCAGTCTAATGGCGAAGCGTAGTGAATGGTTCCTGGCGTTCCGGGCGTTGGTGGCCTACCGGAACACCCATTAAATGTCTAGCTGCAGTCACGCTCAAATTCATATGAGTCGCCCACTTAGAATCCGTATCGTAGTTCCCACAGCAATTTTAGCTTGTGGGCCAGCAACACGGCGCAAAAGCATCGTCAGGTACAAAACTTCTGCAGACACTGCGCTGCTCATGACCTTCGAACCCTTGCAGAAGAAGTTTTGGTTCAACAAGCCAGGACAGGGGTCATTGTCCTCCTTCCAGTCCAGAGCCACGGTCATACGTTGTGCAGACGTCCGTGGTAGTGCTGGTTGAAAATTGCTGACACCTCGACCCATGCACCAGCCAGCCGACGTCACGTGTATCTGCGCCTGGCAGTGCCAGTGCCAATGTCAGTGTCAATGCCGATGACAGTACTGCAGCTGACAGTACTGCAGTACTGACAGTACCGATGACAGTACTGCAACGCGGGAAGCAAATGCCAGCACCACAGCCGGTGCAGTTATCGCACGACTGTGATGAGAGTGGTGGCCCACCAGCAAAACCTGTACCTTTAGGGTGAGGGTCACCGTGGGGACGCTGCACTCTTCTCGGGTAGTTAGTTAAGACGCCCGGCAGACTAGACATCTGCTACGTTGTTCCATATTTACGGCTTCTGTTTTCTTTCTCTTTCAGACTGTCGATGTGTGCTTCTTTAGTTTGTTTGGTTAAGAAAATAAATATCGTGGGCTTTGCGTTCTTACAAACCCAATCTCCTAAAAAGTGCGGTTGTCGAGGGTGCCATAGACATAACCTAAATGACATGATGGTGGCGCCTTGCAAATGTATACCGGGTGCTTGGTAACCTTGGTTACCTGCCAAAGCCACCTAACTGTGGCTAAGTAATTAACTTATTAGTTCATTACTTTACGACACATATTGCAATTTACGAAGTGTAGCTGGTGAGTTTGCAAGACACATCCACTGGAAATTATATTCCAGGATGAGACCAGTTTCAAGATATGAGGAGTATTTTTTTCTAAAGAGCCAAATCCAGAAAACTAAACTAGGCTAAATTTCACGGAAACATAAAGTACACGTAGGTGTCTTTTATTTTAATAATGATCGTAATCAAAAGAGGTTAATTCCTGATTGTAACGTGGACACTAAAAACAGTTTCGAAAAAAATGAGCCAAGTGTTGCACTTGCTTGAACCAAAGTGAGCCAGATCCCTTCAAGCAGTGCTGCGTGAACGCCTCCGGACCGAAACAACCAACATGGCCGCATGTAGCCTGCTTCACGTGCGCTAGTTGCCTTGTTATTGTGTTTTTGGTGAAAGACGGTACATTTCAAATGGAAGACGACGGAAATGAAGAGATTGGGCACCGGTCTATTATTAGAATAAGAAGTGATCCCAAACAGAGGATGCAACGGACGAAGACAGATTGGGGATGTTAATTTTATCCCAAAGTATTGCGATATTGCTCATGCGCTGATATTTAGTATTTTTTGGGCAGTCAATGCAAGCGCAAATAAAATGGTTCAATCAAAATGAGTGAATTACTGGGTTACATATCCATGAGAGCCGAATGAAAACTTTACTCCTGAACTACGACGATAACAGGCTATATATATTTTAACTGCAATATAGCTTTGAGGTATTTTGGTGACATGAGAGTACTGACAAAAAATTGGTGGAGCAAGCTCGACCATATTGGCAGAAGCAAGATGCGTTTTTCGCGGGCCTGTTTATTGTGGACTTGGCCCTTTTAGGAAAAAAAAACGCCTCATATAATTTCCCATATAGTGTGAGACCAAATACATGGGCGTTCCAGTTACTTTTGGGCTTTAATGTATAAAACAGCATTTTGGTAAATAGATTAAGTGGAACAACAGTGCACATTTACGGCGAGTTTGATGGTGCATATCTCCAAAGTGGTGTCATTCTAGAAATTCATTCCGCGCATTCAGCAGCAGTGGTAACCTGCTGTATTAGCCAGGTGCTAAAAGGTTATTCATATTTGCAGGTTAGTTCAACCGCTCTGTACTCACATTTATTTACACCCATGATTGCCGCTGCTGCTGAGTATTGTATTTTGTCTTACAGGCTAAGGGATTGTCCGCCACAATTCAATTTTTCTCTAATTACCTGCTCCCGGTGCGCCGCTGCCGAACATAGCTGACATATTTCTTGCGGTGTTTCTGTAAACTGCGCCTTATGGCAATGTCAAAACACAAAGACCTTCTGAAACATTTTGACGAATTCTACAGGGAACTGCGTCTTGAAATTCGTTCTCTCAAGGATAGTGTAATGTAATGCTCCGTTACTAGTGACAGTGTCTCCGAGATTCAAAAGGATTTTAGCGAGCTAAAGCTGGATATGAAGAAGCTCGTATCAAAGAACACGCAACTTGAACAGGAAAATCGGAGACTGCATGCTCGGATAGACGAGCTAGAGGAGTACCAGACACTAAACAGCATTGAAATAAAAGGTATGCCTGATGGGGGCTGCGATGAAACGGCAGCTATCAAGGCTATCGGCCATAAACTAGGTGAAGTTATTGATGACTCAGACATCGATATTTGTCACAGAGTTGAAGCCCCAAACAGTGGGTCAATAACCTTATTGTGCGCTTTACGCATCGTTCCAAGTGCAAGGCTGTTTTGACAAAAGCCCGGAAAGAGCGACTGACAACTCTGTCACTTGAGTACGAAGGCGACTCAAGGCCCGTGTTCGTAAACGAACACCTAACACGGAAGAATAAACGACTGCTAGGGGCTGCAATTTCCCACAAAGAAGTGTTGATGGAAGTATGTCTGAAGCAGTAACGGTAAAGGTTATTGCACGCCGAGGTTATTCAACGCCTGTATTGCGCATTGTGTCCATGACAGATGTAGATCGCGTGACTGCAGGCAGTCCGCTCAAAGAAAGTGATAATTGAAATGCATGAACTGCTCGTTTTTTTCTAAAGCATGTGTATTCTTGCGTCGATAATGTCTAGTGTAGACGCTGGAGGATACATGATTCCTGATCAGATAAAAGCGCACCTCGGTTCTGAGTTCTTATTTTCCCGCTCCGTGAAGTGTTTTCACATCAACGCTCGCTCAATGTGCAACAAGTTGGATGAGCTTACTGTGTTGATAACCCGCTTTGGCTTTCACTTCCATGTCCTGATGATATCTGAAACGTGGTATGTAGTTGATAACGTGTTAGCGCTCCCAATGTACCAGTCGTATTTTATTAACCATCCAATTGGGCGTAGATGTGGCGGCGTTTCGCTTATTGTCCTTTCTGCTATTGAATGCCAAATAATTCCAGAGTTCTCTTTCGTATCTTACAGTTGCAAGGTGCTCTCGCTTCTCAGCAACCGCCCTGTATTTTTCGTTCTCTATTGTTCCCAAATAACAATGCATCAGAATTCTTGAAATACTCAGTCTTTTCACTTTGCCAATGAAAATAAGTGCTCTCTTTTTGTCGTGGAGATTTTAATATTGATATGTTTAGTGGCAGCACACCGCGATCCGACTTTTATATTATTGTATCTTCTAATAGGTGCTCCCGCGTTAATAAATCCCCGACTCACATTACACTGCAGTCAGCAACGCTTCTTGACACATTTGTACCGATTTTTGAGTTGTCGCTAACGGCATCGGGTGTAGTTTGCTGTTACATGAGCGATCATATGGGAATATATTTATGCGCATTGAAACATACAACTAAGGCCTTACAAAGATGTCATCGTTATTGTCAAGTAATAACTCAAAGAAATCTTGAAACATTTCGGGTTGCGGTGCCAAATGTGCCATGGGACGACGTGTACTGCGCAGGTGACGCACGTCCTGCGCACGAGGTTTTTATAAGGAAGTTCAAAGATTTATACGTTCAGCACTTTCCAGGTAAGCAAATCTCCAGACATAAGAGAATTAGAAAGCCCTGGAGCAACCTGTCCTTACTTGATCGGCTTTACAAAACTTTTGTCCAAACTAAAGACTTGACTGCTTTGTCATCTTTAGGTTCATGTACAATTCGTACATGAACCTAAAGGTGGCCAAGACGCAGTATTCTACAGCCATATTTCAACGTAGCTTCGGTCACAGTGACGTTCTCTGGAGGCAACTAAACCCGCCGTGTTTGCTCAGTGGTTTATGGTGTTGGCTGCTCAGCACAAGGTCGCGGGATGGAATCCCGGCCACGGCGGCCGCATTTCGATGGGGGCAAAATTCAGAAAACACCCGTGTACTTAGATTTAGGGCGAGGTCGCGGGATCGAATCCCGGCCACGGCGGCCGCATTTCGATGGGGGCGAAATGCGAAAACACCCGTGTACTTAGATTTAGGTGCACGTTAAAGAACCCCAGGTGGTCCAAATTTCCGGAGTCCCCCACTACGGCGTGCCTCATAATCAGAACTGGTTTTGGCACGTAAAACCCCATAATTTAATTTTTTTTTAGATTTAGGGGCAGGGTAAAGAACCCCAGGTATCCCAAATTAATCCGAATCCCCCACTACGGCGTGCCTCATAATCAGATAGTGGTTCCGGCACGTAAAACCCCATAATTTTTTCTGGAGGCAACTAGCCCCTCTTTTTAACAATTGCAGTAATGTGGAACACCCGATAGCATTGACTTCAATGGAAGCGAAATGAGCGGCCCCTCGCTGGCAGATGCCTCCAACAGTTCCTTCCTCGTTCATTCTCAGCCTAGTTGCAGCTTAGAGGCATTGCAATTTATATATTCAAGCAGTCCTGATAGTGCTTTTTTTTCTCCTATAGATAGTATGGAAGTTGTAACTGCATTTCACGGCCTCAAAACCAGGACGTCTTGTGATACAGATGCCTTTCAGATTTTGCCCGTCAAATGTGTTATAGACCTAAGAGCACCTTTGTTGACTCATGGTTTTAACCTTTGTTTCACGACAGCCACTTTTCCCACTCAAATGCCAGTCGCAAAGGTCATTCCAATCTTTAATAAAGGTGACAGAAATAACTTTGCTAATTAAAGGCCAATACTTTTTCTTCCTGTTTTATGAAACGGCTTCGAGAAGATCATTTTAACTCGTCATTGCCGTTATGTAGAGCGACAGACTACTTTTACTCCAGATCAAAATCGCTTAAGAAATAACAGATTACGGAAACTGCACTTCTTGTACAAAAAGAATGTATCATAAACGTTTCAACAAAAAACATGGTATTATCCCTGTTCCTTGATTTTAAGAAGGCTTTTGGCACCATAAGTCATCACGTACTTCTTGCCAAGGTTCAAACTATGGAATCAGAGGACGTGCTCTCGAAGTTGTAGGTTCTTATCTGTCACAGCGCTGTCAGTACGTTAGCGTCAATGGTCAGTCATCACAATTGGTTACGAATTACGTCAGGGGTACTGCAGGAGAGTATACTGGGGCCTTTTTTGTTTAATTTATATATGAATGATGTAAATCTTTACACTGATGCCTATTATGTTATATATGCCAATGGCACCAGTGTATTTTTGCTGTTAAGGATCCTCATTAATTAATTATAAAAGCTAATGAAGTGCTTGTCATGCTATAGCGTTGGTCGCATAATAATGCTTTACTGTGGCGAAAACAAAAGCTGTGATCTCTCGTCCGAAAGATAAAAAAAGAGTACTGTGTTCTGAGTCTGAGATTTCATTCCAAAGACATAAAATTTGTGCCAGCTTTCAAAACACTCGGTGGTTGGTTTACGGAGAAGTTGCTCTTTGATGCGCATGTCAATCACGTTTGCTTAGCCGCCTTTCGTTTATTTATTTATTTATTTATTTATTTATTTATTTATTTCAAAATACTGCAGGCCAATCTAGGCCCATGCAGGAGGGGTATCACATGTTTACAAAGCAAAAAAAAAACATCGACGAAATTCATACAGATCATGAAGAGAGGAAAAAAAATAATATATACATAAACGTTACACATCAATGAGCACCATGTGGCCGTGAAAACAATTATAAATATTCCAACTTTAGGGAAAACAATCGTAGAGTTCACGACAAGAAAGAAAGAAATAGAAAAAAAAAGCAAGAAGAAAACAAAAGAAAAGCGCTTCACATTATGACGGTAATGCGTCGAATCAGTCACTGTTCTGTAGCATATATAGTGGCAAAGCGCCCCAGTCTGTAATCGTTTCTGGAAAAAATGAAAACTTGAATGTGTTAGTACGTGTTCTAAATGGTGTTATCGATTCAGCATGACGATTTCGAGTCAGTCGTGACATCAGAGGTTGGATGTATGGAGCAGGGTCTAATGCGAGATTGTTGTTTCTCAAGTGAAAAAGAAACTTAAGTCTCAGAATTTTGCGACGGAGCTTCAGTTGCTCGATATTATTTTGTTGCATTATAAGAGTTGGGGAGTCCGTCATGCGGTACTTAGAAAAGATAAGCCGAATGAATTTACGTTGAATCATTTCTAGAGCATCAATGTTTTTATAACTGTGTGGGTCCCAAATAATACATGCGTATTCGAGGGCAGTTCTGATGATTGAATTATAGGCCAACAGCTTGACGGATGGAGGGGCTTGTCGAAGTTTATACCTGAGGAATCATAACTTATGGAAGGCGGATGCGCATATGTTAGGTACGTGGTTGTTCCAACTGAAATTCTTTGTTATTGTTACGCCAAGGTACCTATATTCGCTGACTTCATTGAGTAGGTGAGATGATAGCGTATATGGAAACGATGAGTAATTATTCTTTCCGGTTGCATTCATGTACACTGTTTTTTCGTAGTTTAGCTTCATACACCATTGGTTGCACCATTTATAAACGTTACTCATGCATTTATTTAGAAGCACCTGATCGTCTACGCTATCAGTTTTCTTAAACATAACACAGTCGTCAGCGAATAGCCTTATTTCGACAGGTTCAGGGATAACAATACCAATGTCATTCTATATATTAAAAAAGCAATGGTCTTTAAACACTTCCCCGAGGAACACCTGATGTAACAGGAAGTTTGGACGAGCAGTCACCGTTTATATTAACGAACTGTCTGCGATTAAATAAGTAAGCGGAAACCCAATCCACAATAAAACTTGGAAGGCCGATATTTTTAAGTTTGAAAATAAGTTTAGCGTGAGGAACTAAATCAAAGGCTTTCTTGAAGTCCCAAAAAATAACATCAATTTGCCCAAAGTTATCTAGAATAGATGCGAAAGTATGTATGACTGAAACCAATTGAATAACAGTTGAAAAACCCTTCCTGAAACCATGTTGAAAAGGGGTTATTATATTCCTATTGTTTAGAAAGTGAGTGATATAGTTGGCTCTGATATGCTCAAGAATTTTGCAACAGGAAGAAGTGAGAGATATGGGACGATAATTTGAGACATTTGACTTAACCCCTGTTTTGAATAGTGGCACGATTTGCGCTGTTTTCCAATCGCTGGGAATGCTAGATGAACGAAGGGAAGCACGGAAGATGATCACAAGAAAACTGGCAACCATCTCGGCATATCGACGCAGAAACGCATTTTGGATATTATCAGGGCCTGATGAAGCTTTAGGTTTTAAATTGAGAAGCATAGACACCACGCCTGATAATGATACGATGTCGGAGTCAAGATGACATGACGTGGTATCGACGCATGCGCCATCGCAAGCCTTTGGAAAAACGCTCTGCAAGTAAACATTAAAATTCCCAGCGATGCTTTGCTTATCTGTAACGAGTGTGTCATTATGCATTGTTTGATTACTGCCCTCTTTTTTCCGACACAATTGGGACCAGAATTTTTCAGGGCGGTCTGGATAAAGTTTGGCAGCGTATATGTTGAAAATAGGTGTGTTTTGCACGGTTTACAGCTTGGTTGAATAGTGTCTGATTCGTTCGGATAGTGCTGTGGGAGGCACCGCACCGTCTTAACCGTTTTAGTTTTTTTTTTCTTGTGCAAAATGTCAAGCGTTATTCATGGGTTCTCCTTCTCTTTTTTTTCGTTTTATTTGGCACAAAGCTATCTATGCAGTAGCAACATAACTATTTAAATTTCTCTCGTACCTCTGAGACATCAGGCCCACCAAAACTGCTCAGGTTGAGATCAAGGTAGTCTAAAATACATTCATCTTCCGCACGAAAAAAAGTTTGTAACAGTCACTGGTTTTATAGGAGCACTATTTCGTGCTTTTAGAGGGCTTGAGAACTTCACCATATAGTGATCTGAAAGACCTTGTTGGACTGACACAGAAAAAGTTTCCATACATCGGCTTACAAAAACAAGATCTAATATTGAGGACGAGCTGCCTTGAATGCGAGTAGGTTGCTTAACCACTTGCTGCAGGTTCCTACATAACATTAGGTCTAGTACACTCTGAACATGCACGCTATGCTCACGAGAAGCAAAGGATCGTTCCAATCAACACCAGGAAGGTTGAAATTGCCAGAAATAATTTTTTCTCCTGTGTGATATTCAACATGTGTTCGTATAGATCATGCAAAAACTGCCGGGGTGGATCGGGAGTACGGTACATGACGAGTAGTAATAAAGAAAAGCCCTAGCATGACAACTTTAAAGAAATACTTTCATGATTGTCGATTTGTCTTGGAAGAGTTGCTGGAATGTTATGTTTATTCAAGACGGCGACGCCATCCCCTCTTGAATTCCTATCCCGCCTAAAAATTTGGTACGAAGGTGGAAAGATGCTGTTGTCATGAATGTCATCACGGAGCCAAGTTTCCGTGATCACGAAGACATGAGGGCTGGATCCCAGAATGATGGCTTCAAGCTGATGACTTCTATTTACAACACTGCGCGTGTTTATATTTAACAGACGCAGCTCTTCATCACATGAAGTTTCCTTTCAATTTTTGCTGGAGGTTCTTTGACGACTAACCAGCTCTACTTTCGAATTCGCGTCATCATCCCTTGCGTATAGGTCATTGTCTATGCGCAGTTTATCATGCAGAAGAGTCACTTTCTTGCCCTGTTGCTTTTCTATTTCGCGCTTTTTCATAACAGCTTGCGTTTTCTTAGTGTGTCCGCCGAATAATCATTCTGAATGGAAGTTGTTGTTCCCTTGAGCACTAGTGATATGCGCCGCGCACTGAAAGCGGGACACTCCAATATCAGGTGCTGGATTGTCTCGCAGCAACCGCAAGACGTACACGATAGACTGTCCACACGTCCTTGTCTGTATAAACGTTCGCACACGTTCACACAGCCAACCCTTAGCTTCAGGAGTTGCGCTCGAGTGCGACGAGGCATACCTTGACCGCGACCACGGGGCAGGAACGTTCCATTTGCGATGCGCTGGTCTGAGTGCTGTTTGAGTAAGTGGTGACGAATCAGCAGACGAGCGTCATCAAGCTTGCACAAAATTTCAGGGCAAGCACAGTCGTTATGAGTGCAAGTTCAGGCCAGCTGATCAGCCTCTTCATTTCCGGCGATTCATACGTGTGAAGCTATCCATTGGGCAACGAGAGATACCCCACATGATGAAATTTTGTTGGCAGAGTTAGAGTTTGTGAGTGCTGACGCTGGCTAAGACTCCCAGGTTTAGTTCCAGTTGTAAAACATAAGTACCCCAGAAACTGGATGGGGAAAAGGCGCCGCGGTAGCTCAATGGTCAGAGCACCGCACACGTAATGCGAACACGTGGGATTGTTCCCCACCTGCGGACAGTTGTTTTTTCATCCATTTTCATTCCCATTAATTTATCATTTCTTTAATTCATTGGTAAGCACAAGTAATTTTCCCCTATGTTGTCCTTGGTGTCACGTTTTGTTGGCTTCTCATACGGTATGATTAATGAAAATAGGGCCCCTCGGTTGCCTTTCTTCTGCTTCATATAAATACATATAACGAACGAGAACACAGGCCACCGAGGGACCCGATTTTTATTATTGAGTACAGTACAGAAAACACGCCTGAAGCCGTCCCCACCTCAATAGGTGATTAGGGCGCCACATGGGAAATGGCCGCCGTAGGAGCGGCCGAAACATCACTTTTTTTATGCTCACGAGGGTTTCAACGAGTATTCAGGGCACAGGCTCCTTTCCCAAGCGTATGACCACTGAAGAAAGCAGAACGCCAGGGCAGGGTACGCGTGTGCCCATTTCAACCAGTGGGTGTCCGGCGGCGGTGGGAATCGAACCCAAAACCTCCCGCAGCCGAGGCGGGCGCTCTAACACTAGGCCATGGCAATTGCTACTCCTATTGCCGTCGACAGTCATCGTGAGATGAGTTCAGCCATAATTTTCTTCGGTCTTTTTTTTTTAAAGTAAATTATGGTACACGCGGCGTCTTCATACTTCTCTGGTAGCACATACCTTTTCGACGACTTCAATAAAGCCTTAATCGACTGGTCCTGCTGATCATCCAGTTCATACGCTTTAATTTATTTAATTAATGTCGCCCTATATAGTTCGTTCCGCTAGTTAAGCAAATAACGCTGGGTAATAATGCTTTGAATTTAGGAGGAAGCTTTAGCTGGGGACCAACTTTAAAATACCGATATTCAAATATATTTAAAACGCAGAAGTGCTTTTAAGAGATGCCCACTGGACCGATTTGAATGAAATGTGTTTTCGCGACAAACAAATATAAACTGTAGTATTTTGATTTTCTTCAATTTTATTGAAAGCACATTCACATTTTTTTTGTCTGCGCAACGCACGATAAACGAGAAGAAAAAGGGAGATGAGGACACACGTAGCCCCATGTATGTCTGCGTCTCTCTCTTTGTGTATTGTCGGACGCTACGTATATGAAGACATTCTGTACCAGCTCGTATAAACGAAGGCACTGGTGGCGTAAACTTTGTTGACGTTAATAAACAAATGAGGATAGGCGACAGAATGCACTTCGTCATGCAGCCTTAAATTTATAATAAAGGAGGCCCCCCTTGTATTTATAATAAAAGGTGGCCCTCAGCATAGATAAGTGCCTACGCCGAGCAGCGGTGCGAATTGCACAAGCAAACTACATTTGTGCAATGTGTTCTTTTGTTGGGCTCCATCTCCGAGGTGGATGATATAATAAAATCAAAGTCGTATGTGAGACTCCAATACCTGTACTTCACTGCAAGCACTAGCGAAAAAAAGCGCAATTTAGGAAAGTGTTCTGTCAGCAGTACAAAACCCCAAACTTCGAGGACGACATGGATGTGCGAAAAATGCTACGTCTCCTTAAGCTTGCTCGGAAACAAGGGCCGTTTTACTGGCATATACCAAAAGTGAATGCTGGACCCTTATTGGCATGGAAATCACCCCGGGTGACCACAATGTAGTGCCTGCCTGAAAAGCGAAAAAAAAAGACGCTTTGTACTGAGGGCAGCATATCCTTACCAGATCTTTAGCATTTTAAAATAAAACCAAGTTTTACTCAAAAATAACCTCCTGTAGATGAAAGAGTTAACAGCGTTCCGCAGGATATAAAAAATAACAACAAACAAGGAGTAAGTAGGGTTGGCTAGTATGCTTTCTATAATTAGAGTACAATGGGAATTGGTTGTTGCACAAAGATGCATTTTCTCGCTTTCATTATCGTTTTTGTTAATGCGGCATTTCAAATCGACGCACTATTAGTTTTCTAAATTTGCTTTGCATCATTTGCGGATTGCTAACGGTAAGTCGAGCCAATCTAGTCAGCTTATAATTCCTTTATTAGATAGTTCATGACGCATCCGCCGCGTTGGTACAGTGCAACCGTTGTGAAGCTCAACAACAGGCTGCGGCTTGATTGCCGGCCGCGTTGACGATAATCAGACAGGAAAACGGGATGCAAACACGAGTCGTGTCCGTAGTTTCGGTGCATGATAAATACCCCAGGATCGTCACATTTTGGCACCACCACGAAGCCATCTATCCTTGTCTGAGCTGCAGCTGTTTCGGGCTCATAATAGGCGGGGGGTGGGGGAGAAAATTAGTGTGCCTCCTGCTAAGGCTAAGAGCGTAATCTTGAGTCGCTACTGGCACGTAAAAAGATTCGCTGACGTGGTTTTATTCAGAACTGCTTTCTTTTGTTCCAGAGTCAACCTAGCTCTAAGAAATTTTAGACCTTTCGCACAAGCATTCCAATGCTCAAATACGTCGTATATGAACCCACCTGATACAGAAAGGTGCACTTTATGGTGATAAAACAGGATAAGAGGACGATGGATGCTATAAGGCACAAGCAATTTGGATGAATTCTGTCAAAATATCTTATTTCACTACGGACATTCGTGTCTACAAAGTGTTTTGTCATTTTCATTCGCAATGAAATCAATAAATATAACCAGTGATTGTTGTCCTCTTATGTTTGTTTCTGAGGGGCGAAGTGGAGGGATGCTTAGCGTCATAACAAAAACGCACGTTAATTGGTGACGGGAATTATTCAGGGAAGGCAATGTGCGGTATTTCGGGGCACTCAATTTTGTATTTGTTCGAGTTGTCATTGAACATAGCTGTCGCTGAACAAGTTGGCGAGAGTTTAAGAGTGGCACATGGCCCAATGCATTCATGGTGCTGCTCACTAAAGTGTTGCCGTGACAACCGCTCATTGAAAAGTGGCACATACGCAGGGCATTTGTGGTGCTGCCTACTAATATGTCGGGTTCCAGTCCTTCACGAACTATTTGGCCTGGTTTCGATTGTGCAAAGAGTCAGAGAAATTTAAGGAATACTTTTCGTCATTCTACAGCGCCACCTTTCCAGTGACATACACCTCATTACCTAAGTTTGCGTCAAAGACGTTCATTCAAGCTGGGCACACGCCTACTAGTACATACCGACTTTTCGGCGTACAGACATATACGTGTGTGTCCACTGTCTTTTTTGTGTCCTGTGTCGGTAGCGCTGTTTTTCAAGTGACATCAAAGACTCATTTAGCACCAGCATGGCCGATTGGCACATACCGAGGGCTCCAAGTCGCCGTCAAAGAGTTTCTTCGAACAGCGGTGTCTACCCGGTTCCGCATCTACAATGACCCATGTCGCCGTGAAACGGTTTCGTTGAAAACAGGCGCACTTGTACGCATTGACACATACTCAGTGATATATCTTGGCCCGAAGATTAGTTTTAAACCCTGTTACGTCAGCAAAGCAGCCCGATCATCCGATAATTCAACCACGAATTACCTAGTGACCGCGGTAGGCGGGAAAACAGCTGTGTACAATCATAGATAGATAGATAGGTAGATAGCGCACGAAAAGTACGTGAAGCACAGAAAAGAATGCTCGTTCAATACTTTTTTAGTGTCCGACACTCCTCCTACTGCGCTCCTATACTTCACTAACTGCGCCTTTATCTCACCACCAACTCCCTCGGAAAGACACTGTCTTCCTGTGGGAGTTGGGGGTGAGATAAGGACAGATGTGCGCATACGAGGCCAGCCATCAACGATTAGATTGTTACGGCACAACAAAGAGTAGCGCCAGTCCGAAGACGATTTTATGTGTATATGTAGAATCGGTCTCGCCAACCATCTTGTTTATGTATCGTTGCCTCTCTTCTATATATTGTATATACACTTTATATGTGACTTCCGCATCGTACCAAATTGGTGGAGGGGCTGCGTGCCCACAAGAGATAACAAGCGAGCGCCGCATGGGTCGTCAACTCGCACTGGACAACATGATGGGAGAAATAGGACCCAAAATGGCGCAGCCCATATGTACGCCTACAACACCGATGGTTGTCCTGGCTCAGCCGCGGGATCCAGGAACGTTCTGCGGCACCGACCACCTCGACGCGAAAGACTGGATCGCCACGTATGAACGTGTAAATTCCTGCAACAAATGGGATTTGACGAATATGTTAGCTAACCTGGTGTTCTACCTACAAGGCATGCAAAGTGTTTGGTATGATAACCACGAGGAAGAACAATGACTGGGACACGTGCAAGCAGAAGCTGAGGGACTTGTTCGGCTGTCCCGCCGGGAGGAAGAGCGCCGCTAAGAGAGAGCTAGCGAACCGCGCGCAAACGTCCAGTGAATCATACGTATCTTACATTCAGGACGTGCTGGCTCTGTGCCGGATAGTCGACAGCGATATCACTGAGTCAGACAAGGTAGGACATGTAGTAAAGGGAATCGCTGACGATGCTTTCAACCTGCTCATGTGCAAAAATTGTGAAACCATACAGTACATCACAAAATAGTGTCAAAGCTTTGAGCAGGACACGCGCCATCGCATTGCAACGCCGTTCGCACGTCTGCCGGACACAGCTGCGACATCCTCTTGTGACGACAGGCTAGGAATGCCGCGACCATCATCGTCAAATGACCTGACGTGAATAGTGCGGCGAGAACTTGAAGCCATGGCTCCTGCAGCCCTTTTTTCCCGCCCCAGTGAGATGAACAACTTGCCTACAGTGTCATTTGTGGAGGCAATAATCCTCGAAGACCTTGATAATCTTGGAGTTCATTCCGTATGTGCCGTTGCCGCTCCACAGCTGTACAATGCTCCTTGTCCATCCACTGGTCAGCGGTATTCTGCACGCTACCGAAACCCGGCCGAGTGGCGAACCGCAGACGATCGGCCAATATGTTTTAATTGCTTGCCGGCGTATCGGTCACGTTGTTCGCCATTGTAATAACTGCACTATTAACGCCAGGTATTATCGCCCCGAACAGAGCAAGCGTCGTAACCAGCCGCTATTTGAACCGGAACAGCCACACAATGACGCTCGTACCCCACGGAACAGTACTGAAACCATTCACAGCGAGAAAGGACAAGAACACACAGCAAACATACACAGACAAGCGCTGACTATTAACAGTGCTGTGAATGGTTTCAGTACGGAATATGAAGTTGTCTAATGTACCGTCCTTTTTGAAGCCTTGTAACCACCCCTCGTTGTCGTTCCTACGTCACCAGACCCTTTCGCCACCTTCTCGTCGACGATCGTTCCTATCACCCCAGGCTCGTCGTCCACGGTCCCCGATGCCGCCCCGAATCCGGTCTCCGGAAAACTAAGCGTTGCAGCTCCCGGAGGTGATGCTGCATTGATGACTCGACTGAAAACCCCTCTGATCAATTTGCCGACCAAACAGAACTTTATAGACGTTGCAGTCGCTGGCGTCAGCGTCCTAGCACTCATTCACCCTCGTCCGCATATATCCGCGATGAGTGCGCAATTGCGCTGACGCCTAAACAAAGTTCTCACACGCGGTGCATCATGCACCCTGTGCGTCGCCGACGCAGGAACGCCTACCGTGCTTAGTGTGTACTCTGCTCGCACTAGCATCGCGGGGCGCCTAACCACTGTATTGTTTGCGTTTTGGAACAATGCCCCTACGAGGTTATACTCGGCTTAGACTTTTTATCGTACCATTGAACCTTCTTTGACTGCGCGTCTGGTGTCATTCAGCGTGAACTGCCCCACGGCTGTAAAGTCCACCAGTCACACGCCCACGGTTAGCTCTCGCTCTCCCGAGGACATCCGCCTGTCGCCTCAAGCCTCGACTTGCGTCACTGTATTGTCGTTTCCATCTGTTCTCGACGACGTCTATGTGCTATGTCGCACCGCTGACATACTGCTTGAAAAGAATTTGGCCGTTCCCCGTACCGTGCTCACTGGGCCTCTTTGATTATTCGCTCCTGACAGTCCCGGACTGCCCGAAGCAGTGCTTTCAGCCAATGAGCGTTGCGTATGCAGCTTCTCGGACAGTCCGTGACTGTCAGAGACGGATAATCGAAGAGGCCCACTATCACAGGCAATTGGACTTCGCTCCCTTACCCTAATTTTAACTGCTCGCATGAAATTGTTCCAGAGGCATGTCTGTGGGCGAAATCTTGCCTATCAACGATAGCGAGGTATTGTCTTTTGACGCTGATGTTCCGTCGCCCTCTACAAGAACCCCCGATTCACCTACGCTTGTCACATACGATCTTAGCATGATGATTGCACCTGACCTACTTCCTGCACAAGCTGCTGAACTCCGCCGTCGCTTAGAAACTTACCGCGACATTTCTTTCCTTGACGGCCGCCCTTTAGCCCAGACATCGGTGGTCACCCATCATATTTACACCGGAGCAGCCAATCCGATACGCCGCCGTCCGTATCGTGTTTCACATGCTGAACGGCAAGTGATACAACAAGTCAATAAGATGTTGACTAATGCGTTATCGAGCCATCTTGCAGTCCGTGGGCATCACCTGTTGTCCTTGTCAAGAAGAAGGATGGCTGTTGGCACTTTTGTGTCGAATACCGATACCTCAACAAAATCACGTGCAAGGATGTCTACCCCTTGCCGCGTATTGATGACGGTTTGGACTGCTTGCACGGAGCCAAGTACTTTTCATGCATAGACCTTCGATCAGGTTTTTGCAAATCTAGGTAGACGACATGGACCGTGAGAAAATTTCCTTCGTCACACCTGGCGGCCTCTACCAATTCAAGGTTATGCCGTTCGGCTATTGTATTGCCCCGGCTATTTTAAAAAGATTGATGGAGTCCTTACTTCGCGGCTATAGCTGGTCCTCATGTCTGGTTTATCTAGACGATGTGGTCTTTTCACCAACTTTCGCGAGTCATCTAACGCGTATATCGGTCATTCATACTGTTTTCCGACACACCGGCCTGCAATTGAACTCATCCAAGTGCCATTTTGGACGTCGTCAAATTACCGTTCTTGGCCATCTCGTTAGTGCCGCTGGCATTAAACCAAACCCTGACAAGATTCGCACTGTCCACAACTTTACTGATCCGTCTTCCACTGAAGACCTAAGAAGCTTTGTTGCACTGTGCTTCTACTTCCGCTGTTTCATCAAGAATTTTGCTGACACCACTCGCCCCCCAGTCAAGAATTCCAACAGCCTACAAGTCTGACGGGATACGTAATATGGCCCTGATTGTACCGGCCTAATGGTATCGGCCTGATAGCATGGGCCAGATGGTACCGGCCTGATAGAACCGGACTGATGGTGTCGGCCTGATGATATCGGCCTGGTGGTGTGGGTCTGCTGATGCTGGCGCACAGAGGTATTTTTGATAATTGTAATTTGGTAAAGGTTAGAAAATAATGTAACATAGCAACATATCTTTAGCGTGAACATAAGAGGGCTTGATCAACAATAATAAAGATCGAGCTTCAATACTGCTTTTCACTGCCGTTGCAGCACTTCTGGAGTGAAAAATGTTGTATAGGTCAGTCCTTTCCATGCTATTTCTTGAATATACCGCACATTAGATATAAGTGCAATTGAAATTCCTGCACATGAAGTGCAATGAACCTGCTCCAGCTACCCCCACAGTAACAAATTAGGAAAAGGAAGCAAACTCCTTGTTAGTACCAAAATCAGCTGTTATTTCAGACAATAACTAACTATACCAGTGCACATCACTCTTCTCTCTTCGAACACAATGATACGTCAGCTTCAGACGTTTATGGAATCATTGCCAGCCGATGCCCTTCGTTACACGGAAGACAGCTGAAAAAAAAGTTCACCAAATTATTATCCATAATACAAAATTGCATACACAAAGCACACAATATCACTCCTGCTCCAACACACGTGAGTTAGCCAATTACACGATTACATTTAACAGACACATTAGCTACATTTAACAGACACTAAACAGAGAAGTTATTCGAGAAGTGTTAGTAAATTAGCCTTGTACCGTGCCCTCCACTGCTGTGTAGAGTGCTTGAACGGCTGTCTCTGCTCTGCGGGGCGACACCTGGAGGCGGTTGTTGGGTCCAAAACTGCGTGCCCTAGAGCATGCGCGGCCTAATAAAGATGCAAACTTGCATGTGCTGCATTTAACCATTAGCGCCTTTGTTATTAGAACAGTCCGTGAGCGTGCTTCATTTGTTGCGAAAATTACGGAAACAATTGTTGCAATTACGGAAACACAAGTGCCCTCAGGCCGAGCGCATATTTGGGTAAACAAAGGGGCTTTTCAACTTTCCACTCATCAAAAGCAGTTCTTCATGTCTATTAGGCCGCGCATGCTCCTGGGCACGCGATCACGATCCCAGACTGCCACCAGCTGTGCCCTGCAGAGCAAAGCCGGCCGCTCGCGCACTCTACACAGCAGTGGACAGCACTGTACAATACAAAAACTGCAAGACAGATAAAGGAGAACCTTGATAATACGTCTACCGGTCATGCAACGACCCACATTTTACAACGAAATTGTTTGGTCCTGGCAAAAGTAGCGTAGAAATGATGTATTGGAAACCTCGATTATACGACGCAATTTTCTGCCAACCACGCCTTGTACGACGCCTCTCTAGTAGCGTCAGATAAAAAAAAGCCCTGAGCAGATGCAGGATGGCACGTGAGCACACTGCAGTCTGCTGATAACGGGTGTGCGATAAGCTGGCCCTCCTCTTGCCCTCCGCCGCGCTGCCGCCACTGCCATTTCTCCACCTCCGTGTTCACTCAGAAGGTTCTGGACCGCTGCTGCTGTTTGCGCCTGCGAAGTTTTCAGTATTCCAAGACGTGCTTTCCTTTTTTGTCTGCGATAAAGACTGTGAATTCTTGGCTGCAACTGGTGCGGCGCATGATGTCGCGAAGAACGTATGCCGCGGCCGACCTTGTGGAATCCCGAAACGGGTGTATGCACGTGTAGTGCGGTCGCTCCACGCTCGGCTGTATCGGGGGGTAAAAGGTTTATTAGGCATGGCCAAATTTGTTGTTCACGCTTTATTGTCGCGACCACGTCTGCGTGGTCCCGAAAACTCTGGCCCCTATTGGAGCACGACGGCTTGCCTGATTGGCTTGAATAGGCGATTGGTGCAGAGGCTTGCGTCTCCCACAGGTCCGCGGGTCCCTTTAATGCTGTACAAACACATTTAAGGAAGGGGTTTTGTGTCATTTTGAGTGAGCAAGGACACAGCAGCCCACGGCGCCACTTCACCAAGGGAGACCGGGCCGGTCAGGCAGGCCATCGACGATCGGTATGACATCGTTTCATGTATATTATGTGTGTGTACAGTTTTAAGGAACCAAGTTATTGCCAAGTTAAATAAATCTAGTTTCTTCAAATGTTACTTCTTGTTGTCGTCGTACCTGTCGATCTGCACCTGCCGCTGCCAGAGCTCATCTCCCTTCATCGTCGTCTCCCTGGTGAGCTGACGTGTCCGAAAACTAACTGCTGCGTCACTTCGCTACAAAGTGGTGGAGGTGCTGGGTAGCAAAGTCCACGTTCTAATATCATGGGCTGTGGTAACAAATCTAAGGAACCTACCTCTGACAACTCTACTATGACCGAAGCCCATACTTTTATCGCTACCATGTCCACCCCTCAAGCTAAACCTTTCGTCAGACCGCCAGTCTTTAGAGGCACGCCAGAAGAATCAATTGCCGAGTGGCTGCTTTGCTACGAACATGTAGCCTCACTGAACAACTGCGATCAAGCGACAAAAGTTAAATTTTTGTATCTGGCATTGTACGGGGACGCAAAAAAGTGGCACACCACTCAAATTTTAACGGGTGCCCCTAATTCATGGGAAGAGTGGGCCACTCTCCTAAAAACGTCGTTTACTAGTCGTCACTCAGTTGAAATCGCCCATTTGCGACTGCAAAACAGGACCCAGCTGCCATCAGAGTCCCCTGAGCAATATTACTAGGACGTTGTGCAGCTGTGCGCTAGAGTTAACCCGTCCATGACTGAAGAGGATCGGTTGCGGCACCTCATGCGCCGTCTGCGTCCGGACGTGCAGGAGAAAATAATCATCGCCGACCCGGACAGTTGCTCTGCATTTCTCCAAATTTTGCAGCGCATTAATCAGGCAGCTATGATGGCGCATGCCTACCAGCCACAGCCCATCGGAACCCATTTCTCTGCCGGTCCGCAACCGTGTTTCCCATACCCCTCGACGCCTCCCGTCGGAGTGGCACCCGCTGTCGCAGCAATGCAGCCGCTTCCGACCTGTTTCGCTACTTGCGCTGTGGCGGAGCGCCATTGCTCGCGAGAGGCAACAGACCGCGACAGGGACCTAAAGGCGATCGCGGACTCCATAGCCTCGCTATCGGACCGCTTAAAGGCTATGGAAGAAGGCGTACGACGTCCTCCAGCGCACTGGCCACCGAGAAGTGCCGCTGACGATGACAGCCGACCACGATGCCAGCTGTGCGCCCGGATCGGCCACCTCGCGCCCCAGTGCTGGCAACGGTTCCGAGAAGACGGATGCCAACGGAGGGAGCAACGCGTTACTCACAGTGAGCAGTTCTACCCCTCGGGAAATGGGGACGGCCGGGCGTAGGGGGCCCGTCCGGCCTACGATATTGTAATCTGTCGAAAAGTCAGCCCCTCGCATTGCCTATCCGAGAAAAAGGGACCGACACAAAGTTACGGCAGCGCTCTAGCTACGAGCACAGAAACTCCGCCACGCCTGCCCACCTTCCACATGATTCCGCACCAGTAAGCGAAGAAAACCCGTCACCGTTGCACGTGCTGGATCATGTGGAGGTTGGAAAAAAGCAGAGGGAACATTCATGGGTGAAGGAAGCGATACACCACCTAGAGCATACGAGTGCGCCCGTTGTCAGAAAAACGAAAAGAACGGCACGGAGCTTTCGGTTATTTGATGGTGTTTTGCACAGAAGGGTGGATGGCTTTCATGAAAGTCGCATGACACTCGTTGTGCCATCGTGTTTGAGGTCGGAGGTTTTACGGCACTGTCATGTTGACACTACGGTGGGCCACCTCGACTTCGGGCGCACATGGGGAAAAGTTCGGCACCGCTATTTCTGGCCAAAGATGTTCTCGCATGTCAGCAAGTACGTTCTATCCTGCTCTGACTGCCAGAACCAAAAGCTCGCACCCAGAAAGCCGGCCAGTGTCGAACCCTTTGTGGCCTTCAAGAATGAACCAACGCTGCAAGTAGATATAGGACAAGGCGCGCTACACCGAATGGAAGACGCCACAAAAGAATCCCACCAACTGCAGCCTCATAAAAAACTAGTGGACCAAACCATGAAAAAACGTCGTGTTGTGAATGTTGCGTGCTTAAAACGTCCCCACGTCCGAAAGTGCTCCAATGATGACGACGCAGATGACGAGTCTGTTGACGAACGTCGTAAGAAAAAGAAAATGTGTGATCTTCGCTGTGCTTTGCGCAAGTGCCGGTCGCGTGCTGACCAGAGGCTTGCCTCGTGTGATCGTGTATGTGATCGTGTGTGTGAGACACAGAACGACAGAGTGCACGTAGTAGAAAGCTTGGACGCAGTGACTAAACTTTACTCCGACTGGAGGACATTCGCTGCATCCAAAACGGATACTGATGTATATTACAGCGCCAGTGAATAGAACTTTAGTGTTAATTTTTGTGTGTCGCGATTGCTAGCGGTTTTTTCCATTTTTGTTAAACGCGCTTTTTCATTCTTGTTTTTATTCTTTCCATCTTCCTTACACGAACCCCTCATGTATACGTTCAGTTTCTAGAGCCATAATATTCTTTTCACGTTCGATGTGCTCTGTAAAAACGAGTGGGACACTCTTTTTCGTAAGGGGAAGGTGTCGCGAACAACGTATGCCGCGGCCGACCTTGAGTAATCCCGAAACGGGTTTGCACGAGTGTATGCACATGTAGTGCGGTCGCTCCACGCTCGGCTGTATCGGGGGGGTCGGGGGGTGGGGGAATGTTCATTAGGCATGGCCAAATTTGTTGTTCATGGTCTATTGTCGTGACCACGTCTGAGTGGTCCCGAAAACTCTGGCCCCTATTGCAGCACGTCGGCTTGCCTGATTGGCTTGAATATGCGATTAGTGCAGAGGCTTGCGTCTCCCACGGGTCCGCGGGCCCCTCGAAGGCTGTAGAAACACATTGAAGGAAGGGGTTCTGAGTCATTTTGAGTGAGCAAGGACACAGCAGCCCACGGCGCCACTTCACCACAGGAGACCGGGCCGGTCAGGAAGGCCGTCGGCGATCGCTATGACATCGTTTCATGTATAATATGTGTGTGTACAGTTTTAAGGAACCAAGTTAATGCCAAGTTATATAAATCTAGTTTCTTCTAATGTTACTTCTTGTTGTCGTAGTACCTGCCGTTCTGCACCTGCCGCTGCCAGTGCTCATCCCTTCATCGTCGTCTCCCTGGTGAGCTGATGCGTCCGAAAACTAACTTCTGCGTCACTTCGCTACAATGTCACGGATCCGAAAACCAGTGACGCTAGAAAAGAAGCTTCGAATAATCGAAGAGCCCGAGAAGTGAAATGGGGCAACAAAGGCTAGCGTTGCCAGGGACTTCAACATTCCTGAATTGTTGCTGAAAACCATCCTAGCCAAGAAAGACAGTATTCTACTAAATGCAAGCAAGTTCGACCTGAAAAGCAAGGCTGCAATAGACGGAAAATATGCGACCATGGAGAACCATGAACCACTCCACACCCTCGTGGAGTGGTTGCGCCAGGTATGCAGCTCTGGGACTGCTGTGGACACCGCAGTCTTGAAAGAGAAGGCAGAAATGGTTGCACTGCGCTGCAAAGTTGATGATTTTAAACCTTCTAATGGCTGGCTAGAACATTTCAAGGAACTGAATGAAGTTGTGTACAGCTGCTGCTGTAAAGAACGCACGTCTGTCAGCCCCTCCGCTGTTGCAGAGTGGATTGCATTGCTGCCGGAATCGATACGGCAATACAAGCCATCCGACCGATTCAGCGCGGACGAAACCTGGGTTTTCTACAACTTGCAACTCAAACAAACTGCCATTTTAGGGAGAGAACTGCCACTGGAGTAAGCGGACAGTACAGTATCTCACTGTACTGTTTTGTACCAATGAAGACGGCTCCAAAATACTTCCTGCCCTCGTGATAGGTAAGTTCGAGAAGCCGCAGCGCTTTATTAATTTGAAAAGGCTGCCATGCGATTACAAATTTCACAGGAATGCATGGGTTATGCCTGCTATTTTTTTTCTGAATTTCTGTATAGATGCCTCATGCCTGACACTTTTCAGCGGTGGCAATTCAATGTTTTCAAGGCATTACAAGGGAATACTTTCAAAAGCTTTTTTTAAAAGCTAAATATTTTTGAAGCAGCCACTGGAATATATTCGGATAAAAATTTTCCTTCTTAATGCCTTCTTTTATTACACTTTGTGAAACATTTCATCAAAACCCTGGTCTAGAAAGAAGTAACCAGAGGTGATTTCTGTGCAAAAATGTCGCACTTTCGCCCTAAAGGCGAAGGATCAATTGCGATAGCAAATTAGTAGAGAGCAATTCAGAGTAGGGACAGTAGTTTTATCGGCTGCATAAACTTGGACACATTCGCTTACTTACTGAATTAACAAGCGTGGTGTCAGCGCGCACAAGCAAACATGAATAGATCACACTGAATGACCGCAGACAACGACTGTCAAAACGCTGGCAGCAAACGCAGCCGCCGCACTGGGCGAAGGTTCGTGTGGTCTATCGCTTCGACGGAAACTTAGCG
>NC_051155.1:51018507-51046744 GCF_013339745.2 Dermacentor silvarum
TTTTTTGCAACAAGCGAGAGATGCTTTAAGTTTGGCTAAGCTGAATGGTTGATTGTAAGCCTAGTTTGAGGAACCTTTGCGATTAAGGGGCTGCCGCTCTTCGCGTTCTTTGACCTTCAGGAAAGATTGTGTATAATGCGATCCATTCGATACATATTCTAAGTGTTTGCCTAGGCATCCGCCTGGTCTTCCAGGCAATCACTTTGGCTATTTATTAAGGGTTGGGGGTGTGACTCCCGACCTATTAATTTATTTACCCTATTTCAGACTTTCGTTTCATCAGTGTACGAACTTATGCTGGAGATGTACTTTTCCCAGCTCTCTCAGCACGTGTGCGCGTTCTCCTGCCCTGCGATTTTGCTTGTTTAAAATTAATCAAATTTTCGGCTGTGGGGGAGTTGTGAAGCGATCCAAAGGCTTTTTCTTGCTTTTTACGTGCTTTTTGGCATTCCTCGTTCCACCAAGGCACGCGACGCTTATTAGCCAGTCCATTAGTTTGTTGTATGCACCTTTCTGCAGCGTCAGTGATAAAACCTGCTATATACGCCACAGCATCGTCTATGTTAAAGGAGGCAATATCATCCCGGCTTAAATATGTTCTTTCTCGGAAAAGTTCCCTGTTAGCCCAGTCAACCTTCCATCGGGGAACGTGTGGCGAGCACCTATCTTGTTCTGTTAAGCCTAGCATAACTAGGAAGTGGTCGCTCCCGAAGGGGTTTTTGAGAACGGACCACTCCAGGTATGGCATTAGTGTACTCGATGATATACTTAAGTCAATGGATGAGTATGTGTTATGTGTAACGATGTAATACGTTGGCTCTTTCTTGTTAAGTAATGATGCGCTTGAAGAAAACAGCAAATTTTCTATCAGGCGCCCTTTCGCATCGCAACGGGAGTCTCCCCACAAAGCGTTATGTTCCTTTAAATCTCCGACAACTACGTACGGCTCATGAAGTTCATTTATGTAGTTTAGAAATTCGGTTTTACGTAGTTGATAATTGGGAGGAATGTATATAGAGCTGATAGTGATCAGCTTGTCAAACAGCACCCCTCGGACAGCAAGTGCCTCTAGGGGCGTACGAAGTTTTAATTCCTGGCAGGCAATACCTCTGTCGACTCCAATAGCCACACCACCAGAAGACACGACTGTGTCATCGCGGTCTTTACGAAAAATGGCTTATTGCCGGAAAAAGTTTGATTGTGTAGATTTAAGGTGTGTCTCTTGAACACGCAGCACCTTAGCATTAAACCTGTGTAGGCTTTCTTTGACGTCATCGAGGTTGTCTAGGAGTCCTGTGAAGTTCCATTGTATTATTCGTGTATTCATGTTGAAAGTGTTTTAGATGCGAAGCAGCTTATTGCGGGGGCATTGTCCGTCCCTCCATCCATCCGCCGTGCGGTGTTCACACCCGCACTGCGCATGCGCATCCTCCTCCCCCTCCTCTCCTTGTCTCATCTCCTATCCTCTCCAACGCTCCTCTCCTCTCCGGATTGCGCAACGAATGGCAACACCTGCGGCTTCGCGCGCGATAATGCGAAGCAGCTTAGGTTAGAGGCGCGACGGTAGGTGATGCATACTTCGCGGGGGGCGCCACTGTAGCTCGCGGTATAATGACGCGTGCTCGCGCTCCGCTCCTCTCATTCTGCTCCCGCAACGCCGCGATGAGTGCCACAGACAGCGCCGGCGTCAACGCCAGTGTCAGCGCCGTGGACAGCGCCGCGGAGAAGAGGGCTACAGGCCGATCCCGAACTTCGGGCTCGCGAAGCCGAAAGGAAACCTCAACCTAACGGAATCGACGAACTGAAAACTAATGGGAACTTGAGTCGACCCCATGGCTGCTTCGCATTCTACTCAGGGTTCCCCTACGGGAAGATGGTGTACTTTTTTTGTGCTGTGTGTTTAAAAGAGACTAACTTAACTTACAGAGCCCTTATCGGGCCCTGTGAGGCGGGCTTTTTCTTTTTTGGAGTGATCGCGAGATTCTCGCGGCTCCTTTGGTGCTTGCGGCGCCGTCTGGCCAGTTGTTGTATCCATAGCCTCTTGCGAGCCGCTGGACACGCACTCTTGCGAGCGGTTAGTTTGACGGGAAGACCTCGTCTCTAGGGGCGAAGCCCTTGAGGCCACCATCCCGGAGGTCGATGGCCCCTTCTTGTGAGTTGGCGGAGCAGGGCTAGCTGCAGCCGCCAGGGGGGGGGGGGGGGGGCGGATGGCGTCACTGCCGGCTCACTGTGTGTGGGCCGGACAGTCGCCGGAAGCCGTTGCGACTGCCCCCAGACGCGCCACTTCGGCAAAGGTGTTATTTGGCAGGTATGATACCCGCCTGCGTGCCTCTTTGAACGAAAAATTTTCTTTGACTTTGATTGCGAGGATTTTTTTCCTTCTTCCAGAATGGGCAGGACCGCGAATATGCGGCATGCTCCCCATCACTGTTCACGCAGTGGAGGGTGCTTTGACATATTTCAGAAAGGTGTTCATTGGCGCTGCATTTCGCACAAGTCTGACGGCCTCGGCAGTTCTGTGAACTGTGCCCGAATCGCTGGCGCTTAAAACATCGGAGCGGGTAAGACACGTATGGCCTGACACGGATCTTGACATACCCAGTCTCAATGGCCTCGGGTAGCACACAAGACCCAAAGGTAAGAATGACATGTTTCGTTTGGATTTCTTTTCCATCGCGCCTCATCTTAATTCGTTTTACGTTAACCACGTTCTGTTCTTTGAGTCCTTCCAAAAGTTCTTCCTCAGTGAGCTCCATCATTTCATCGTCTGAGATTACACCACGGATGGTGTTCATGGTACGGTGAGGGGTGCCCGTAACTGGGATTTGCTCCAGTGTCCCCATTTCAGAGTTGCGTGCGCTTCGTTCCTTCTACTTCATCCATGTCAACTCTTGTCTGTCGTTTTCGCTGACCAACAACCACTCACCATTTCCACGAGTGTGTAAAAACTAAGATGACAACGATAATAATTACTACTTCTACCACTACTATTACCCCTACTACTACTATTACAATATTATAAATGAATTATTTTAGAGGAAGTACAAGAACAATGAAAGCTTCACATGAGATCCAACGCAGCGTTTAAGCATAAATGATGTCAATGTTCCTTTGCGATTATAGAAAAGTTTTCATATGTTAAATCTGTCGATAAGAAGCAGATTGACAATGCAATCGACAGTCTCTGGCCTACTTATTGTGATTATTATTTTTTTCATTCATCATCAACCACATTTCCAATATCAAATCTCTTAGGCGAACTTGATTGGGCTCTGGGCTTGGGCTTCCGTGTACTGGTGAGTGATAGTGTCCCTGTATACGCTGGGCCTCTCTTTTCCTCGCGGCACCGTGCCGCCGTTGGCCGAGCGTCGTCACGCCGTGACAAGTGATATAAGTCGTTCTACTCGGTACAGAGCAGCCAACCTGGCGGAAACAACGCCGGTGTACCACTTGCTTCAGCGCTTGTGCCATCCGTATCGGCAAAGGCGCGTTCCCACCTCGGCGTCAGTACACTCCTCTGGCCGCATAGGCATAGAGTAGTATATAAGAGAGGACACTTCCATAGGCCCCTGCGGCTGGTTTTAAAGTCCCTATATAAGAAAACTACCGCCATCCTTTGATCAACGCCGCTTCTCTGTCTCCGGTATCTCCGATTGGACGATGATAGCGCGCGCTTTGAATTATTTATACGCTTTTTTGCTGCAGCAGCGATAGTGCGCTCCCAAGAAACTTCCGATCAGGAGCCTTATCAGTCTACTGTGCCGGATCACAAAGCGCACTCCAGAGCCGCCATTTTGTAGCAATTCTTTCTCCGAAGTTATTCCTTTTCGCACTTTTCGCGCTTTGTCAGTGGTCAGAGCGATGTCCCGCCCGCGTTATGAAAGCGATCAGCCGGCCGTGAACAGTGGATTATAAGAGTGGCATATAATTGACCGGACGGCATCGCTACAAAATCGCGGCCCTACTAATCAATAACGCCATCATTGCCTTTCTTGCTGGCTATATTTAGCAGACTACGCCATTGAGCCAAACCGGAAGCCGTCCAGGGCGCATGTTTGTAAACAGGGAAAAGGTCTATATTTAGTTTTTTTTTCCGCATCAGAGCCATGTTGAAAGTCACTCTGCGCAGCCGCAGTCGCCTCCGGCGGCGGCGGCGTGCGCCCAGCCTGCAAGCTTCAACGTGGACTCTCAAGGGACGCTACCGTCGTCTTGCTTTCACAAGCAAAAAAGTGCAGAAAATGACAAGCGCTTTAGGAGAGGAGACGGCGGAGGAAAGAGTAGATGGTGGTACTTTTGCTATATAGGGACTTTAACTGATTTGGTTTCGCAGCGCACCTAGCGGGTGTGTTTAATCTACACAGACTCAGAGAATGGGATCACAGGAAAACTAATCTCGAAGGCTATCTTCTGGTGATTACAAAAATTACACAGTCTTCAAGATCGCTTACGTGCAAGTGCTCGTCCCGGAGGCTATATTTTCATTTCTTTAACGCGTTGCTTGCAGGCATCTAGTAGCTTCGTGTAAGCTGTACCGCCAGACTGCTGTGTTGCCGGCGGTTGCTTGTCCTGTTCTTATGGTGACAAATTGGTGGATGTGCTGGGTACCGTCCTATGCAATAATTTGACCTCCCGACGCTTCGAGTCCCTACCACCATTCCCACGATTCCGGAGGAAAACCGGGCACTTCGCCACAGCCGCCGCTTGCAAGGACTACCTCCTGAATACGGCCCCTTGAGCCAAGTAAGAATGTCCACGACAGAGGCAAGTGCAAGTCAGACTCAATAGAGCGAGACAGTCTAATCCACTTCTAGTCCGATTGTCCTCTACGCAGCGCGCGTTCCAAAGTCACTTCATGGCAACGTGTTCGAGAACGTGGAGGATGGCTTGAACACTTCGACCGAGACGCTGCAGCCAATGAATTGGACTACTCGAAGAAACTGCGCTACGTGTACTTTCTCCTCGAACACTAGGCTCGCACGTGGTTTGAGAATCATGAGGGCCCCGTCACTAGCTGGCAAGAATTCCGACGACAGCTTCGTAAGACATACAGCAGCCCCGGAAGGAAAGAAAAGTCCGAACAGGCTCTGCAGAGACGGTTTCAGAAGCCAAATGAAAGCGTGGCCATGTTTGTCGAAGACATGTCGCGCTTGTTCCCCATACAAAAATACTTCCTTACTTTCTTTAGAACTCTTACCAACTTTCTATCAACTTTAGTAACACTCTATGTACTTTTACTTTCTATTAACACATCTTACAAGAAAGTTGGTAAGATCTGTCTTTACTTCGGTTTGAAGAAAGTTTGTTTAAAGAAAGTTTAAAGAAAACTGTTAGGCTCTGTTTTAACTTTCGTTTGTAGGAAGTTTTTCAAATAAAGTTGGTAGGCTCTGTTTTTACTTCGGTTGAAAGAAAGTTTCTTTAAAGAAAGTTTTAAAAAAGTTGGTAGGCTGTGTTTTAACTTTTGTTTGTACGAAGTTTGTTCAAAGAAAGCTTAAAAAAGTTAGTAGGCTCTGTTTTTATTTTCGTTTGAAGAAAGCTTGTTTAAAGCACCATTAAAGAAAGTTGATAGGCTCCGTTCTTGTTTTCGCTTGAAGCAAGTTCGTTTGAAGAAAGTTTAAAGAAAGTTTAAGGAAAGTTGGCAGGCTCTGTCTTTACTTTTGTGTAAAGAAAATTACAACAATTGTATTGTTTCATTCATTTGCTCATTTAACACTGTAATAAAGAAGCATAAGATGCAATATCGGTAATACAATAATTAGTACGAATAAACTAAGTGTCATACGGATAATTGCTTCCTGCAGTTTAAGAGAAAGCGAGGAGACAGAATAATTTTTGTTATTACGCGTGCATATATTAGCAGTAGCTAAGGTAAAATATCTTAGCCTGTCCCAGTGAAAGTGCATATAACGTTTTCCTACTTCAAAAAAAAAGGTGGTTGAACACTGATTGGTACTCGAACCCGGGAATTCTGCCTGTGAGGCAGAGACGCTACCACTACTCCACGTGTGATAGTAGCACCAGCAGGAACTATACAATGCCTAGACTTTCTTACATGTCGTAAGGCCATTTATTTGTTTTCACGACGCTTACCTTTTTTCGGAATTCGGCTTCTTAAGAAACTTTTCCTTTACGATTTTATGCAAACTATACACAAAACTTTCGCAAATGTAGTACCTGCGGTCACTGTTAAAAGAGCCTTTCTTTTCAAAACTGCGGGTGATTGTTGATATATTGGCGGGATTCGTACGGCAGCAAGGATTCCGTAACTGCTTGCTTGGGCACATAAGTGAATAATTTACGATTGTCAGTTAACTGAGTAGTCAGTTGTGTACCTGGCATGGCCGTATCTGTTTGTTTGCGCTTGCGTGCAAGTAATACGCCTGTTGCACTTCAGCCGAAGCTTCAGCTGCTGTAGCACGCCAGCCATCGCCACGTTTTATTACCTTTATTCCTGACGCTAAGAGGAAATATCGTCTCATCAATTCAAGATGAGGGCACATATTCTCGAAAACACTACAGTTGACGCCATAATAACGCGTATATGGGCGGTGACCACGGATGTCTGCTCGGTAAGTGTCATATTAGCCCGTAGACCGTCCGTCATTTCAAGCAGACGGAGCCGAACGGGCGGCGCGTGGATTGGCTCATGCTTCAGCTACGACTTCCCTTGAGTGACAAATGCGAATCTCGAAGGCTATGCTCCTGAAGCGATGCGAATCAGGGAGGCAGGTTCTTTTTCGTTAACCGCAGTGTGGAGCTGCTGCAGTGTTTTGTTGCCAATTAATCCAATCCAATCCAAGTTGCTGTAGTGCTTGGACCACGTTGGCTGTGCGCGAGTGCTCGTTGCAGTGAGGTGGTAGTTGAATTTTATATTAGAAGTGCCTAGGCATAATGTGCTTCTTATCGTGTGCATTAACCATCGCACAACCTCTGGACTCGTGAAATGCCGTGTGTTCGCCGTGGGTTTCGTGCGATACGCCAGTGTCAACAGTGTCTTACTGCGCCCGTCCCAGCTGCCTTTGTTCCCGCCTGCCTGCGCTCTCTCGTGAAAAGCCTGGTACTGGGGCTTCATCTCAGTGTATGGAAGAATTTGTTGTAGGTTGTGCATTCGTGGTGCTGTAGTTCATCGGCAGCTCTACAGTGTTTGCGCCCGAAAGAGAGTTGGTGCACGGTACCCGTGAGACGAAAGAGCGTTTGTTGACTACGTCTTGAAAGGTAAGCAAGTTTGGCGCTTGTGCACGTTGTTGTAGCTTATGGTTCATGTAATGAGCTTTGTGTAACAAGAGCAAAGCGCATTCTGAGCGTAAGTTGTCCATGTTTCTGGTGCACATATACTAAGCAATTTTACGAAAGCTTCTGTTGATGTTATCGCGTACTTGCATTTTCCTGTGAAGTATGCTACCCCGTCTGATTGCTCTGACTGAATGGGAACACAATTATGGAAACACTGCAAGTTACTGTTTGTTGGGTAGTTTCCCGGCAGAAAATTATTCCGTATTTAAGCATTTCCGCGAGTACACTGCAGGTGTCTATACGTCGATGTGTCATGGGCTTCACGAAGCGTTGGCACAGGATAGCTATGTTTGACGCTTGCACACATATTAGCTTGTATGAAGACTTTTTTGTATACAGTTCACTTTCAAAGCCCGCATCGCGAGAACCTGTCTGTATTCTATATTGAACTATAGAACCTGTCGTTGTCTATATTGCAAGGCAGATATACGCAGATATTGCAATGACGAGGTTTCTTTTTTATCGAGACAACCCAATGAGACGCTGGCTTTTACTATATATACATATTCATCTAAAGAACAGTATGTCAGCTCTTCCAGTCATAGGTAATGACTGTGCCTTGTAGTAATAAAGTAAGAGCTGCGATTTCGTGACGCTACTTTGCGCTCTATCCTACGTCACTCTTACCACCCACCGTGAACGGCCGGCTATTCCAGTTCATAACACGGGCGGCGCGTCGGTCAAACCACTGACGAAGAGCAAGAAGGAATATCATCGCTATACAAACACGGCCTAGGGTTCAAAAGACTTTTCATGTGCTCAATATTTTTTTTTCATAATCCAATGCTCTTTTGCTTTATTACATATTTGAGTTTCGCTGATTTTCCTGGTAGTCTTATGTTTGCTGCATTCCCGCATGGAATCTCACTTTTTACAACAAAACCGTGTAACCTCCTGAGATATAATGGAAAGATTCGTGAGGCTCTTTGCAATTCAGTATTACACTAATATGACTAGTTTCTAGATTCACATTGCAATAAATTATTCATTTCTTGCAGTTGAAGGCTATGCGGATTCTGGAGGCATCCCACAGGAACCTGCAGCACTGCTGCAAGCTGGAGAGCACCACTATAAAGCACCTGATCTGTGTGCTTTTACAAAGGTGCGTACAAAACTCATTGCATTGTGTGTTGTAGGATATGTTTTTGTAATATGCAATCATTTTACTGTGTGTGCCATTTTCATGATTTCTAGTGGCAAATCACTTGCATATCACTTTTGGTCGTTTGGGGGGCCCTTAGTTTAATGAACTTACCTTTAACTAGCCTCCTCTGAGCTAAATATAACCCTGACTTGAGTAACTGCATGATAAACTCTGTACAGACTGTATATTAATCTAGTCAGATTGCCTTTTTAAGATAATCGTTGAGAAGCATGAGGTCTCGAGATATGTATCTTTTTGTCATTTTTATTATGGAGTATTGTGAAGCTCACTGCTCACACTATTGCCTGTGCGCCTATATTGTTCCCTCTAATCGGTCACACTTATGTATTGCGTACCGTACTTCATCTCCTAAAATTAGCATACAAACAGCAAGATTTTCGTCTTTATTAGGTAGCTGCTGAATTCCTAGCCGCAGTATGAGAAGGTAATTCCTCAAGCATATAACTAACCAATAACCTTTTAATGTGACAAGTTCAATATGCACCCGAAGTGCAGGTTGGTTTCAAGCAGGAAGCTGGTCACCTTTGTATTTTACAGAAATTTGAGGTGGTAACGCAAACTGCTAAATCACAACAATCCGCACAGCACAGTAGTTGCAAGCCACCACGACAGTGCAGCTGAATGCTGAGTGTTCGCCGTTACATTGGCACTTTTTTTCTGCGGGCAGTAGCAAGCCACGACAGTGCAGCTGAACACTGAGCGTTCGCCTTTACATTGGCATGTTTTTCAGCGTGTCTCTGCCCTTCTCCAGTTGACATTGGATAAAGCTTGTTCTTTGCTGTCACTTATCTGAAATGCAAACAATCCTTTTTACCTTTTCTTTCATATTACTTGTCAGCTGCCTAATACACAAGCTTCCAGTGACATGGTAACAGTGGTGACTACTGCCCAGAACATGTGTGCATCTGTGGTTTGTGGTACCGCATGCTCACTACCTCGGATTTACTGAGATGTCACAAGGAAGCTTGCTTCATGCTCAAGCTGCCCTGCACTTGGTGGAAATATTGAAATAGTCACTGTTTAATATAATAATTTGTTGTGGTTTTAGCAAATTGAGTTTTCATACTGTGAATAATTCGCACTAGAGGGTCTATAAAAATGTTTTTTACCACCTAAAGACATGGTTTAGGCAAAAAGTGCTTTACGCATGTCATCGCATTTATGAGTTCGGAATATCTCGCTGAAGCCATTCTAAAAACTTTGAGTATCTTTACTGCAACTGATTTACAGCTACTTTATACAAGTGTACGATTCCTACATGTAACAGATGCATATTATGGGCAGCAGTTTTGCTTCAGCAGTGCTTCAGTAACTTTTTGGGTGGCGTTCCAATACCCACAGGGACGTCGCCCAAAAAGAAGCTTTGCACCCCACAGGTTTGAATGCCATTCTAAGTATGTGTGGCAAGGCAGTCAGTTGAAATCTTCGTTTTGATTGTGGGTCATTCGAAGTCAAATTCTTGTGGATGATTGCATCATGCTATCTCGTCCAGATTCAATTGATAAGGCTAACTATTATTGCATTTTTCCTCCTTTAGGCTTGCAGCAAGAGGGATATCAAGAACACGGGAGATATCCAGACCACATTATAGTCACTGCTTGCTTGTGGCTTCTTAGGGCATGTATGAAAGGGTTGGAAATTAAACATCGGTGTTTGAAAAGATTGGTGTGTTTCGCTAACAGGTACATACTTTTATATGTTCAAGGTTGCATCAGAGCACTACCAGACAGTTTTTAAAAAATGCTGGGAAAGTCGATAAATGTCACCAGGATGTTTCTAGCGCGAGCAACAGAAACTTGGAAAAAAGTTACAAGGATGATTCTACGGCGGACAGCAAAAAGTAGGAAAAAAGTCACTAGGACGTTTCTAGGTCAAGCAACAGAAAGTTGAAAGAAAGTAACAAGGATGATTCTAGGGCGGACAGCAAAAAGTAGGAAAAAAGTTACTAGGATGTTTCTAGGTCAAGCAACAGAAAGTTGGAAAAAAGTTACAAGGATGTTTCTAGGGTGAGCGGCAAAAAGTAGGAAAAATGTTGCTAGGATGTTTCTAAGAAGTAAAAAGACGCCCTTCTTTTAATGTTTGAAGGATGTTCATTCATCGTTTCAAGAAAGTTTGTAAATGAAATTTTAATTGAATATCGGTGGCCAATAGTCGACAGGATGTTGGTATGAAGTACTTAGGAAGTTTAAAAACGGTTTGAGAACTTTCAATAGACCGTTCGTAGGTTTTAGTAACGTTTGTCTAAAAAAATGTCACAGTTTCGCCCTAAGGGCGAAGCAATGAATGCGATAGCAACACAGCAATGTCATACGAAGTAAGGTGAGCGGCTTTGGTAGCAATATGAATTGCAGTAAACATGAGCTGATTAAGTAAGCAGGTGTGCTGCTGCGTAAGTAGACCGACATGAAGAGAGACTCGATGACCACGAGAAGGCGCGTGTGAAACGGTGGTGTTGATGAGAAGTGCTTCCCGTGGGCAGCGCGCGTGCGAAGGGACACAGCTGTAGCGCTGCACTGCCGATCCGGGCAGCATTACATGTGTAGCGTGCGTTGGAAAATGTGGCCCGACTATCACTAACTGAATGAACAAGCGTGGTGTGAGCGCGCACAAACAAACATGATAAGATCACACTTAATGACTGCAGACAACGACTGTCAAAACGCTGGCAGCAAGCCCATAGGCCGCAGCGGGCGAAGGTACGTGCGGTCTATCGCTTCAACAGAAACTGAGCGGCGAATGCACAGTGCATAAAGGTCAGAGCCGTGTGGAGATAAGAGACGGTGCGGCGAGCGACGAGCGCGGTTGTTGGCAGAGTAGAAATGCCCCCCCCCCCCCCCCCGCTCCTTACAGCGCCGCTGGCGTCCTGCTTCCTTGCTTGCGCGTGGGAGAGATAAGAGACGGTGCGGTCGAGCGACGAGCGCGGTTGTTGGCAGAGTAGAAATGCGCCCCCCCCCGCTCCCTACGGCGCTGCCTTCCCGCTTCGTTGCTTGCGCGTGGGAGATTGAATGCGTTCGCTCTCCATGATAGCGCGCGTCCCCGCACGCTTCCGCTGGGGCATACGGCGCGCGGCGAAGATTTTATCTATAGGGAACCTCACGGCGACGACGACGGCGACGCCGACGGCAGAAATCCGGTTTAAGTGTCTATATAATTGCTATCGCAATAAAAATTTAATTGAATCTTACTAGAATTTTTTGTAAGGGTCCGTCGTGCTGATTCAGCTATGGCCGTGACAATGAAAGTTCGTCTCTTAATGCGAGGAGTGAAAGAACAACTGTTCGCTGGACTGATGCGCAACCCTCCAGCTACCGTCGCTGAGTTCATAAGTGAAGCAACGACAACGCAACGAACGCTACAGCAACGCTCCCAGCAGTACGACCGTCAAATCACCGTCGCCACCGTGTGATGTTTCACCTGCGGACCTTATTTAACAGCACTGCGAGAGCTTGTGCGAAGCTTTGTGCGCGAAGAGCTTGAGGAAGTTCGCAAAACTTTTTCAGCCGACTGTTATTGCGCTTGGTGACATCATTCGTGGCGAAATCAGGACCATAACCCAACTATTGGCGCCAACGTGAGCGGACGCCCCAGTCCTGACTTATGCTGAAGCCTAACGGAGTCTTCAACCATCTACGGGACGACGTTTGCCTTCCCCTGTTTCAGCTCTACCACGTCAATTTACCGCTACAAATGTAAACCCGTATGAGGACGTAGGCCCGCGTAATATCATGCGGAAATCAAACGTGTGGCGCACCTCGGATAATCGGCCACTTTACTACCAGTGCAGTGAAGCGCACCATCTGTATTGTAAGTGTCCTTGTCGGAGGATGGACCTTAGGAATTTCACCCAAACGCGCATCGACAAAGTAATGGTGAGCGCCCACGCGAGAAAGAGCAGTTCCTGGACTCTCAGCAGCCATGTTCTCCCGCACAAAGACACCAATCACGTTCACCATCTCCTCCGGGCATCATGTCGCCTAGCCGTTAATCCAGGTTTCCTGATATTCGCAACACGTCCCCAAATCCACGCCCACGTCAGGAAAACTGAGGACAGCGACCTCCGGGGGTGGGGCTGCTGCGGATCGTCCTGACAAACACCCTCCCACACGACAAGTTCACGACGACGATTTATCTGCCACGCCATTTTCTGATAACGACGCAGGACTTTCCGCCGATATTACCGTAACCGTCTACAATTACCAGGCCACCGCCCTCGGGGATACCGGCGCGACTACTCCGTTATGAGTGGTGAATTGGTGGCTACGCAACGAAAGGTGACCACACCATGGAATGGTCCCCAACTCCGTACTGCGGGTGGTCATTTCGTGACGCCAGTTGGGAGGTGCACTGCCCGAGTGCATATCTGCGGCTCTGCCTTCATCGGATCTTTCGTCGTCCTGCGGGAATGCTACAGGCAGCTCATCCTAGAAATGGACTTTATTAGAGAATACGGGGCCATTATAAATCTTCGAAAGCAACTGGTATCATTTTCACGTAACGAAAACTCGCACGAATGCAAATCGCACAAGATAGCGTTGCGTGTCTCTAATTACGTCACCGTACCACCTCGTTCCAGTGTACTGGTTTTCGTACTGAGCGACATGGACCCAACTGCCCTTGGAGTTGTTGACACTGTAAAGGCGTTTATTAGGCACCAGCCTTTTGGACCGACCGTTAGTTCAAGGCCCGAGCTCTCAGCACGAGCGGCGTTTCTCGAGGAGAGCACAGGAGGGATCGACCCACTAGAAAGGCCTGGAGAGCATGACCCACTATGGCGTTCGTATCCTTTTTGCTACAAAACCAATACATCCATCCTCTTCTCTCGTCAACTATGCGTCGCCCGTGGCCTCCTCGAACTGACCAAACAGCCTGCTGAAATCCTAATCAAGATTTTCAGTCGCGAATACCAGCACTTCACGAGGCACGCTGCAGTCGCTTACTTCGAAGAAATCGGCGACGTGAGAGCCAGCCTATCACTCGCGGAACTTTCCTCCGTCCCACACGATGAGAAGCAGTTTACAGTTGAACACGATGTGAATTCCAAATTATCGGCTCCACAGCAAGATAATCTTCACTCTCTTTTGCTTTCCTTTAGCGACTGCTTTGCCACGACGTCATAAATCAAGCAGACAGCCGTTGCGAAGCACAGAAGTATAACCGAAACCACCGAAAGGCCCATCCAACAGCATGCCTACTGTGTGTCTCGAAGAGAAAAAGGCGCCATTCGTGAGCAAGTCAAACAAATGCTGGCTGATAACATGATTCAGCCATCTGCAAGCCCATGGGCGTCACCAGTGGTGCTAGTTAAAAAGAAAGACGGCACACTGCGCTTCAGCGTTGATTATCGCAAACTCAACAACGTCACACAGAAAGACGTCTATCCGCTTCCTCGCATCGAAGACTCGCTGTACCGACTTCGACACTCCAGATATTTGTCATCCATGGATCTGCGTAGTGGTTATTGGCAAATCGAGGTCGATGACCGTGACCGGGAAAAGATGGCATTTATTACTACTGACGGACTCTGCATTCAAGGTTCTTCCTTTGGCCTGTGCTCAGCTCCTGTGACTTTTCAAAGAATGATGGACACTCCGGTCTTAAGTAGCAAACGTGTCTTGTTTATTTGGAGGACGTGTCGTTTTTTCGGAGACTTTCGACCAGCATCTTCAGCGTCTTCTTGCAGTGCTTGATGCGCTCCGAGCTGCTGACCTGTCACTCAAGCCCAAAAAATGCCACTTCGGTTACCAGGAGCTTAAATTGCTTGGTCACGTCATCAGCTGCGATGGAATTGCATGGCCCGGATCCTGGAAAAAACGCGAGCTGTTGCTGCCTTCCCAACGCATACGAACAAACGCGAGGTTTGCCGTTTTTTAGGACTTTGCGCATATTACCATCGCTCCGTACCCAACCTTTCAAAAATAGCTGAGCCATTGCATTTTCTCACAAGGGAAAATGTCACTTTCGTTTGGAACCCCGAGCAACATCGCGCTTTTTGTGACCTACAACAACGACTTCAGACTCCTCCAATCCTAGGTCACTTCGACGAAGATGCCGAAACTGAAGTACACACAGACGCAAGTAATGTCGTTCTCGGCGCCGTCCTTGTGCAGCGGCAAGAAGGTATCGAAAGAGTGATCGCCTACGCTTGTGGTACCTTGTCATCGGCCGAATTGAACTACTCGACTACAGAAAAGAATGTCTAGCTGTCGTGTGGGCGATATCCAAGTTCCGACCATATTTGTACGGAAGACCCTTCAAAGTAGTCAGTGACCACCATTCGTTGTGTTGGATTACCGGTCTCAAAGACCCCTCAGGCCACCTTGCTCGATGGAGTCTTCGCCTTCAGTAGTTCGACGTTACGGTTGTCTACAAGTCGGGGCGCAAGCACACAGATGCCGACTGTCTGTCTCGCGCTCCTGTAGAAACGACTCCGCCTGAACTAACTGACAAAGACAGTTTCCTCTGCGCCGTCACAGCGTCTGACTTGGCTCAGCAACAGCGTGATGACCTGGAGCTTCGGCCGCTCATCGACTACCTTGAGGGCCAACTTAGGCAGCCACCACGGACATTCCGCCGCATAATTTCGTCGTTTTTTTTCTCCGCAACAACGTCTTGTACAACCAAAGCTTTGACTACAGCTCTCAAATCGATATTTTGGTTGTGCCATCTGCGATGGGAGAAGAGATCCGGCATGCTTGTCACGACGAACCATCTTCTGGTCATTTGGGTTTCACGCGCACTCTCGCACGTATCCTCCACAAGTACTACTGGCCTAAATTGTCCAGTATCGTAAAGCACTACGTGAACACTTGCCGAGGCTGCCAGCGGCGCAAGACACGACCCATAAAACCAGCTGGCATGTTGCAACCTGTCGAACCACCTCGGGCACCCTTTCAACGAGTCGGAATGGACTTGCTTGGACCATTTCCTAAATCTTCTGCTGGCAACCGGTGGATAATAGTTGCGACAGATTATCTCACTCGTTACTGTGAAACAAGATCACTTCAACGAGCTACTGCTAACGACGGGGCCAACATCTTCATTCATGCAATCGTCTTCCGCCATGGTGCACCTGCAGTGGTTATTACCGACAGAGGGACTGCTTTCACAGCCAAACTCCTGGAAGAAGTGATGACCCTCAGCAGCACTGTTCATCGTCGGGCGACTGCTTATCATCCACAGACGAACGGCCTAACCAAACGGCTCAACAAGACCATCGCTGATATGCTTTCTATATATGTCAACGTGGATCACAAGAACTGGGACAGCGTTCTTGCTTTGGTAACCGTCGCCTATACTACCGCCGTTCAAGAAACCACAGGATTTACTCCTTTCCCCTTGCTTCACGGCCACGAGGTTACCACAATGTTAGACGTAATGCTTCTGCCCGACACCTTCGAAGCTACCACAGTGAATGCTGCCCAATATGCTTAGTGTGCCGAGGAGGCTCGTCAGATAGCTCGTCAGCTAGCTCACCTGCGCATTCACTCTCAGAAACACTACGATGCTCACAGGTACAACCTCCGCCAGAGAGAAGTTACCTGCTACCCCGGAGACAAAGTATGGATCTGGACTGCCGTTCACCAACGCGGCAGGTCGGAGAAACTTCTCTGTCGTTATTTTGGGCCTTACCGAGTTCTTTAACACCTCAATGACGTCAACTACAAGGTTGTTCTAGAGAGCACGACGCGATGCTCCCGCCATACACCACAACCGGACATCGTCCACGTGCCTAGGATGAAGCCATATTACGCTCGCTGATCGCCTACCGTCCCCACTTCGAAAGCATCGAGCCGATGCTTTTGAAGGGGGGGAATAATGACACGTCAATTCAGTGCATTTACGTGTGTTGTGCGGTTCCCGTTCGCTTGCGCTTTATTTTGCGCGCCGCGAAGGATTCGGTGAGGAGAGACGAAGACAACGAAAAAGACGTGCTGCTCGATCGGAGCTGTTCTCCTGTGTTGCCAGCTGTTGCTTATCCTGTTATTATGGTGACAATATGTTCTAGCAGATTGCAAGATTTCTAGAGAAGGGGTATTGTGTCAGTGGTATTCAACGATCTGTTGGCACCGGGCTCAAATAAAGCTGAAGTTTTACTAACCCACCGCGGTGCCTTAGCGGCTATGGTGTTGCGCTGCTAATCATGAGGTGGGGGCATCAAATTCCGGCAGCGTCACCCGCACTTCGATGGGGGCGAAATGCAATAACGCCTGTGTCCCGTGCATTGAAGGTAAGTTAAAGATTCGTTTCACCACGACAAAGTGGTGAAAATTATTCGGGATCCGCCACTGCGGGGTGACGCCAATTCAAATCGTGGTTTCAGCACGTAAGACCCCAGAATTCATTGATTGATTGATTCATTGATTCATTCATTCATTCAAAACATAAGTGAATCGCTAATAAGTAACCGGTGCAGTTGATGATGTGTTATACGTATTTGTGACGGAAAGGTATTTCCAAACAGGTTATCAATGAAGCACATATTAAAAATATAATCCGTGCCACTTCTGTTCTTACAAATAAGTTCTTACACGAGGTCTACAACGCCATCGAGCGACATAGCGAAACGAGGAATGACAGATCTTTTGTTGTAATTGAAAAGAGAAAGTTCGAACACTGTTCGAGCAAAAATGGAATAATATATCCGTTAAAGGCAGATGCTATTTTGGTGGCAGCGTGTTCATCACAATTATCAGTACATTGAGTACTACTATGATCTTTATTACGCAAGTTTATTGGGACAAGCATTCGAGCGCCATTCTTGCGATGCCCATGAAATGTAACAATAAAGTCGACGTCTGTTTCCTTGTGGTAATGTAGAAATTCCTCGGTCACACACTAATTCTCACTGCACATTCCTCGTTTGAAATTGTTTCTGAGGAACTTATCTATGTGTCCCACGCCATACAAGCAATATCATTATATGCTTATGCTTGCAGATCAGTACCAAACATATTTTCAATTACATTCGCTGTGTCTCGCGCACCTATAGCCTGATGATTGTTTTGTTAGCTTAGAGCAGTGCAAAATTATCGTAAAGCTTGTGAATATTGTTACGTTGTAGTGACAGTCAAGAATTATGCAGAATCAAAATTAGGAGCTACAAATTTAACTCTTTATTGGGCGAACTTGTGCCCAGCAAAATAAGTAACACTCAGTCGCAACCATAGCAGTGAGCAAAGCGGGCGATCATCGAAAATATGATCTGCCGGTCCAGCTTGTCAGCTTTTATACTAGGGCGAATAATAGTGTATTCGCCCCAATTTTTAAGCCAAACTACGGCTATAAATTCGCAGTCAACATATCCATTCCCCGCGGCGGACCTTTCTTGGACCGACCCGACCTTATCTGCCGATAGTTCCGCGGCACGGCGCTGCTGTCAGTTTTTGAAGGTGGCGGTTGTACTTTACACGTCCACGGCGTACGAGAAACGAAGTGCGATTCCTTTTCTGTGAAGCAAGGGACAAACGCCCATCAAAATCCACAGGGAAATGCAGCCTGTGTGATTTCCACGTCTTTGGTCCGTTGGTGAAGTTCTTGGCCGGACAGAGAATCACGTGTAACGATGAAGCCAAGACAGCAGTGCGACGGTGGTTCCACGGCCAGCTGGACAAATTCTACCACAGGGGCATCTCAAATTTAGTGCTGCGATGGCACAATTGTCGGAACCAGTGTAGGGACCATGTGGAAAAATAGTGTAAGGTACGTAGAATGGTACATATATTTGTAATTACTTGTACGTACCTTATTTTGGATAATAAAAAATAGTGGGCAGGTTTTTCTGATTCGCCCTCTTATATAAGTCTTTAAGGCAGTATTCACAAACGGAACTTAAGTAGGGCGTCAATAAGTGCGTGAAAAGTACAAGGCTTAGGAAAGCTTTAGGAGAGCACTTCAAAAACGACACTTAAGTACCACTTTCGAAAGTAACACTGTTCGGGTAAAGTATTTCATCTGGTGCCGAGTGTGCGTAAATAATTTACGTGTATGATTGGTTCCATCGTAAAAGAAAATTGCAGCAGATTACTGCGAATATAAATGTTGCAGTGCTTGCACGCGCATTCTTCTGATTAAAATGCAAAGAACTATTTGGGTTTAGCGCTTTACTCAAACTCGTCTGGCCATAGTTTCACATGGGTTCTCGCCAAGGAGGTTGTAAAAATGCACTGTAGTTGGTGTCGCCGTCCCGACTTTTTTTCGAACGCGGGCAAAACGCCGACGGCGTCGACAACAGTTCTGCGTGTTGCCGGTGCTGCTGCATGTCCAAGTTTATACAGCTGATAAAGCTATCATTGCTCCGTGTAGATCTCTACAAATTTGCTATCGCAATTGATGCTTCGCCTTTCAGGTGAAACTGCAACAACTTTTTTTTTGTCTGAAAACGTGTGGTGTTTGTGCGTATAGAGAGTGTTTGTATTGTGTGTTTTCAACCCGTGCGGACGATGAAAAAAAAATGTCACAGTTTCGCCCTAAGGGCGAAGCAATGAATGCGATAGCAACACAGCAAAGTCATACGAAGTAAGGTGAGCGGCTTTGGTAGCAACAACACGCAGAACTGTTGTCGACGCCATCGGCGTTTTGCCCGCGTTAGCTCAAAATGCGTGCGGCGTTGGTGACTGTTGCTGGAGCCTCTGATATAAATAGGCACTTGGTGCCGCAGCTAAACGTCGCCTCCCTTCCCTCCCCCTCCCCCACGGCCGTGACGATGGAAAAAAAAACAACGTTTTCCGAAGAAGAACGCGCCACGCCCCTGGAGCGCGTTTCAGGCGTAAATAAATTAATGCAATTAAATAAACATTGATGGATTTATTAATGTGGTTTTTTGCCGCAAGGGCCAGATGTTGCCAACGAGCGCTAAGACGAATTATTAATGAATGAATAAATAATTAATTCATTCTTCAACGAGGTCCCTGGTGACAATCTGAAAGGTTCCGGCGCCGAAGAATCGCAGCGCGTTCAGAAGCTGCAGCAGCGGTGGCACAGGGTGACCGCGCTCGTTGTTTTTAACACGAAAGTGTTTTATGCCGGGGTCCACCAAGACTTCACTGACGTATTTCCGTCACGGAAATACGTCATAGAACATAATACAAAGAAAGAAACCAGAAGAAAAAGTTCCACAAACATGGAAAATTTGGAAATCGAACCCACGACCTCTCGGTCCGCGACGATAGATCGCCGAGCGTTTAACCCATTGCGCCACAAACGCATTTGCAGAGAGCTACACAGACGCGCCTTATATATCTAACACTCCTCCGTGTACCCGCGCTCTTGCTCGCAGCGGTGCCGCCGCCTAAGAGCAGAAAAGAGAAGTACTGCATTATGACACTAACGCGCACCGACAGTGAACGCTTCGGTGGTCTCAGCACTACGACGCCTCGATGCCAGCATTCGAAGGGACGCTGGCATCAAGAAGCACTACCAACGCCACCTAGGTGGCGTTCATCGTACTCAGCACAGCGGAGCGTGGCCTCCGCAATTAGCTCTGAAAATGTTTCTGAAGTTGATCGCGGAGGCTGCAATTACGACGCGCTGTACGCGCTGATTTGACTCGGTGACGATTCAGTTACGTGCTTTGTCTTGCGCGTTGTATTAGTGTGTCAGTTACGTGCTTCGTCTTTCGCGTTGTGCTAGCGTGTGCAGCGTAGTGCAGCTTCCATATGCACGACGGTTGCTCATGGTCATCGACGTTGGTAGTCGTGATGGAGGAGACGTGCCACCAGGCGTCAGCGTGGGTGCATCAACGCCTAAGGGCGCTTTAGCCACAAAACACCAATAGACATTATATATCAATGTGCAATAAACATTACACTACTTCTGTGAAGACACGTTTCACTTTCGTGTTCTATACCGATTCCTATATAAAAGGGATCAACCACATTTTTTGGGGCCAGTGGCAGCATTTCAACAGTTGTAGCACCGCTTGCTTGGAAAAGCGGTACCGCCACGAGAATTCCGCGTCATTGTATACTTCCATGCGATTCTGTCGATCCCTAAGCCGTGGCGTATGGGGGCGCGCATTGGTATGCCTCATCATCCGTAATGTCGTGCACACGTCCGGCGAAATCGGCAAAGTCGGTGAGGCTGCCGTAGCATGATGATTGTTGGAGTTTAGTGGCGCAAGGGCCAGGTATGGCCAAAGAGCGCCATGACAGTATTAGTTCGCAGTGAAGTGATGAATTGAGAGAAGTAGATGTGACGTGGCTGTAAAGGGGCCTAAAATAATCGCTGTAAAGTGCGTAAAATCTACATGGAATAAGATAATGGCAATGACTAGTGACGTGTACTATGAAGGTAAAAGATGCATTGCTAAACAATGATATGATATACAAGATATGTCAGATATAAAAATTGTCAAAAAACACTACTGCCTAAACAGAGCCCTTGAAACACAAGGGACTGGAGGCATGTGCTTATACAAAACTATCACAGCGGCATCCTCTGGAGAGAGGATGCGTTACGAATTTGTTGGGCTTATAACATGCAGGACCACTTCGTTCAAGAAACCGAGCACTGCTTTGGTGTTAAACAGCGTTTTTTCACCAATAAATATCATAGAATGAAGAGGGATATGATAGTGGTATGCTACAGCGAAATGTTTCCTTCTCTCTACTTCGGCTTCCCGACACTCCAGGAGGACATGGAGGACGGTCAGCCTCTCACCACATCTACCACAGGTTGGTGGTTCATCACCTGTCAACAAAAAACTGTGGGTTCCGTACGTGTGTCCTATTCTCAGCCGACTGAATAGGACGTCAGTTCGCCGTGTTTTCGTTACGGGGGGCCAGAAACCTAACTGTGGTTTAATTAAGTGAAGCTTATTACTTGTTTCAGCATCCCACAAGCGTTGCCAGTGGCTTCGCAGTTTCTTTCGCAAGAAAGGTTTCAGATCTGTTACAGGGACAGCAGCTGTAGGGTTAATAGCGTGCGATGTTATTGAAGTAGCCATTCGGTCAGCTAGCACATTACCCTCAATGCCTCTATGGCCAGGCACCAAGCATATAATGACATGCTGGTTACATACATACGCTTGACAGTGAACGGAATAGAGCTCAGTAAGTACAGGAGTTTTGTGTTTACCGAGTGACATCAATGCTTTTACGACGCTTAGGGAGTCCGTAAATATAATTGCCTTTTGAAGTTTTGATTTCCTTATATGCTTCACAGCCGACAACAGTGCATGGGCCTCAGCCGTAAAAATACTCGTTTCCGGGTGGAATACACCGGATTCCGAGAAGGATGGGCCAACCGCTGCATAAGACACCCCGGCATGTGACTTGGAAGCGTCAGTGTAAAGCTCTGTACACGAGTACTTGTATTGAAGCTCTAAGAAATGCATTTTAATGTGTGCCTCTGGCGCGTGTTTAGTGACCTCTACAAACGATGTATCTCAATCTATGAGTTGCCACTGCCACGGCGGTAACAGTTTCACTGGAGCCATAGGACGATGATCAAGCAGCGGAACACCCATTTCCTCACTGAGGTTCCTCACACGCAAGGAGAATGGCTTTCTCGCTGCAGGTCGATTATGGAAGAGTGTGGCAGCGGTAACTTCATTTATGGTTGAATAAGAAGGATGTTCATTGTTTGCTTGTACTTTCAGAAAATGTGTGAAACTGATATATGAACGCTGCAGATGGAGTGACCACTGGTTAGACTCTACATAGAGGCTTTGGATCGGACTTGTTCGGAAAGCACCAGTCGCGAGGCGGATACCCAGATGGTGAACGGGGTCTAGTATTTTTAATGCACTTGGCGTTGCAGAATTATAAATTATAGACCCGTAATCAAGCCGTGAGAGGACAAGACTGTTATACAAGTTAAGCAAACACTTTCGATCACTGCCCCATGTTGTGCGCGACAGAAGTTTTAGAACGTTCATTGTCTTCAGGCATTTCGCCCTCAGATACTTAATATGAGGAATAAGTGTAAGCTTGGAATCTAAAATGATTCCTAGAAACGTATGCTCGCTGCTCGCAGAGAGCGCATCCTCTTTGATTTGTATACTTGGGACAGGCGTTACGCCTTTCTTGTTTGTAAAGAGCATGCAAGTGCTCGTCTGAGCGTTAACTTTAAAACCATTCTCCTCCGCCCATTTGGACAATCTGTTCATTCCCAGCTGTACCTGTTTTTCGCAGATGGCAATATTACATGACTTAAAGGCTATCTGCACATAGTCGACATAAACCGAATAAAACATTGTGCGTGGGATGACTGTACGCAGGGAATTCATTTTTACAATAAATAGTGTGCAGCTAAGCACACCACCCTGCGGCACACCAGTTTCTTGTGTGAATGACCTAGACAATGCTCTGCTCACCCTTACGCGAAATGTGCGATTAGTGAGGTAACTTTCGATTGTGTTAAGCATATTGCCACGAACACCCATCGCCGAAAGATCTCGGAGAATTCCGAAGCGCCATGTGGTGTCGTAAGCTTTCTCTAGGTCTAGAAATACAGACAGACAGAACTGCTTATGTATGAAAGCATCTCTAATATATGCCTCAATGCGGACAAGGTGGTCTGTTGTAGACATACCTTCTCGAAAACCACACTGGAAGGTGTCCAGAATTTTGTTATATTCTAGGAAGCATATTAGGCGCCGGTTTCTCATTTTTTCATACAGCTTGCACAGGCAGCTTGTTAGAGCTATTGGCCTGTAGCTGCTGGCCAAGGACGGGTCTTTGCCTTGTTTAAGTATGGGGATGACTATGGCTTCTTTCCATGAAGACGGAATACAGCCAGCCGCCCACATGGCATTAAAAAGAGACAAGAGTCTTTTCAGTGTTTCGGGGTGTAAGTACCTAATCATTTCGTACATGATACGATCCCCACCTGGCGCTGAGTTGTTGCAACAAGCGAGAGATGCTTTAAGCTCAGCTAAAGTAAATGGGGAATTGTAGGCCTCACTCGATGAACCTTTGCGATTTAGGGGTCGCCGTTCTTCGCGTTCTTTGATTCTCAGGAATGTTTCGGTATAGTGCGATGCACTTGACACATATTCAAAATGTTCGCCTAGACAATCCGCCTGATCCTCCAGGCTATCACCTTGTGTACTTACTAAGGGTAGGGGATGCGACTCCCGACCTGTTAGTTTATTTACCCGATTCCAGACTTTTCTTTCATCGGTGTACGAATTTATACTGGTGATGTACCTATCCGTACTTTCCCTCTTTGCACGTCGACGTGTTCTCCTGCCTTGTGACTTGATCTGTTTGAAATTAATGAGGTTTTCAGCGGTTGGAGAACTGCGAAGCAATCTCCAAGCTTTGTTTTGATTTTTGCGCGCTTTCCGACATTCGTCGTTCCACCATGGGATGCGACGCTTATTAGCTAATCCGCTAGTTTGCCTAATACATTTAGCTGCAGCGCTAATAATGAAACCTGTTAGGTATGCAACAGCGTCCTCTACATCAAAAACAGCAAGTTCATCTCCACCTAAATACGAAAGCACTCGGAACATTTCCCAGTTGGCCGAGTCCATGTTCCATCGAGCAAAATGTGGCAAGCATGTATCTTGTTTTGTTAAGTTTAGCATAACTGGGAAATGGCCGCTCCCAAAGGGCTTCCTGAGAACAAACCACTCCAGATACGGAATTAGAGTACTCGATACTATACTTAAATCAATGGCTGAGTATGTGTTACGTGTAACGCTGTAATAAGTTGGATCTTTCTTGTTGAGTATAGATGCACCTGAAGAAAACAGAAAATTTTCTATAAGGCGTCCTCGCGCATCTAAACGAGAGTCGCCCCATAAGGGGCTATCATCACCAACAACTATGTATGGCGGAGGAAGTTCATCAATGAAGCTTTGAAACTGTGTCTTGGAAAGTTGATAACAAGGAGGGACGTAAATCGAACTAATTGTGACTAGCTTACCGAACAGTATTGCTCGGACAGCAACTGCCTCAAGGGAAGTTCGGAGGTTTAATTGCCGACAGGCAACACCTTTATCTACTATTATAGCGACACAGCCCGACGAGGCGGTAGCGTCGTCGCGGTCCTTGCGAAAAATGGCATATTGCCTTAAAAAGTTTGTGTTCTCTGCTTTGAGATGCGTCTCCTGGACACACAGCACCCTCGGACTATATTTAAGAAGGACCTCTTTGACATCATCAAGGTTATGAAGGAGACCCCTAACGTTCCATAGTAATATTTGCGTGTTCATATTGAAAAGGCGTTTGTGCTGTGTGTTAAGAAGATGAAGACTAGCTCACGGTGCCCTTTCCAGGCGCCGTGACGCGAGGTTTCTCTTTTCTGGAGTGGTCGAGAGATTCCCGCCGCTCCTTAGGCGCTGGCGGCGCCGTCTGGCCGGTTGTTGTGTCCAGCGCCTCGCAAGAGGCGATGGACACGCGCTCTTGCGAGCGGTTGGTGTGTCGTGACGGCCTCGTCTCGTGGGACGAGACCCTTGAGGCCACCAGCCCGGAGGTCGATGGCCCCTTGTTCTGAGATGGCGGAGCAGCACTAGCTGCAGCCGCCGAGGGGGCGGATGGCGTCACCGCCGGCTCACTGTGTGTGGGCCTGACAGCCGCCGAAGGCCGTTGTGGCGCTGCCCCCTGACGCCCCACTTGGGCAAAGCTATTCTTCGGCAGGTAGGACACCCGCCTTCGCGCTTCTCTGAATGATATGTTCTCTTTGACTTTGATCGTTAATATTTCTTTCTCCTTCTTCCAAGATGGACAGGAACGCGAATACGCGGCGTGCTCCCCATCATAATTCACACAGTGTGGCGCGTTCTCACAAGATTCAGATGGAGGTTCATCGGCACATTTGGCACAGGTTATTCGGCCTCGGCAGTTCTGAGAACTGTGGCCATACCTCTGGCATTTGAAGCAGCGGAGGGTATTCGGGATATAGGGCCTGACTCGGATCTTTACATAGCCTGTCTCGATAATCTCGGGAAGTACACTTGAGCCGAATGTTAGGATTAGATGCTTGGTTTGAATCTCTTTACCATCACGCCTCATCTTAATTCTTTTCACATTGATGACATTCGGGTCACTCCATCCCTCCAAAAGTTCAGTCTCAGTTAGCTTCATTAGATCATCATCGGACATGACACCACGAATGGTGTTCATAGAACGGTGTGGGGTGACACTCACTAGAATGGCCCCGAAAGAAACAAGATTGGGTAGCTTTTCGTATTGAAATTTATCACGGAGTTCAAGAAGTAGATCACCGCTTGCCAGCTTGGAAACTTTGTAGACTGGGCCAAAAGCCTCCATCAGTGATTTCGCAACCAGAAAAGGTGAGACGATTCTTGCTGACTTTTCTGCTTTCTCAGAACGTATAACATGAAATCTTGGGAAATTATCAACTTGGCGGCCAAAAAACTTGAAAACTTGTTCGGTGCGCCCTCGTTTATGAGGGCGATCAGGGAGTCGGGGGATTGATGAAAAAGCCATAAAGGTAACGATGACTTCGGCAGCTATGCCAGCCACCCACCACCGAGCCCAACAAGGGGATGCTATGAGACCCGAAGGAGACGCAAACGCCAGCTGTACATAGCCACTATAACCTAATATAACAGACCCAAGGTTGGATAGGTTGTAGCGCCCACCGACGCTGCTAAGCGCGAACGCTAAGGTCAGCGTTCGCGGCCGGCGCCTTGGGACCGGCTGCGACTGACGAGAAAAATAAAGTTGGGCGGCGCGTGCCAGCGGCGCAAGCACGGCACGCGCTAGTCCGTTCTGAAAGCCTGCTGAGCTGGTCCTCTTGTTCTGGCGCTCCGCTGCGACCCCTCGGTTCTCGACAGTGGTGACTCCGGCCTAAGAGATGACCGACCCCAGCAACCTCCCGCCCTCAGGCAACCTCCCGCCTGACGCTACCTCGCGCCCACGGGACGTCGCAGCTCTACAGCTCCACCTGCCCACGTTCTGCCGCAAGAACCCGCAGGTTTGGTTCGCCCAGGTCGAAGCCATTTTCGATCTGCAACACATCACCTCGGAGATTTTGCGGTTTCGCCACTTACTTTGCAACCTGTCTCCTGAGGTAGCTCAAGAAGTGGCAGACGTTATCGCTGCACCTTTGAGTGATGCCCCGTACCAGCAACTGAAGCAGAGTATTTTAGAACGCACCACGGCGTCCGAGAGCGCGCGCCTCCAGCACCTGCTCACATCCGAGGACCTTGGAGATCGCCGCCCTTCCCAGCTGCTCAACAGCATGCGACAGCTCCTGGGCACAAGCAAGGTCGACCCGAACGGTGCGCTGTTGAGGGAGCTCTTCTTGCAGCGCTTACCACAGCCCACCCGCCTTGTCTTGGCTGCTACAGAGGACTTGACCCTCGACCGCCTCGCCCAGCTCGCTGATCGAGTCCACGACGCGACTTCTCCTTCAGTCGCCGCCCTCTCTTCAACGCCACAGTCCTCACTCATAGCCCGCTTAGAGTCTCGGATCGACCAGCTCGCCGTTTCCATCGACGCCCTTCGGACGTCCTCCCATGACCAGCGCGGCTCTACCTCATGTCCCAGCCGCCGTCCCTCTTCCCCGACCAGTCGCCGCTCGCGCAGTCCTAGACGCTCGCCTATCTGCTGGTACCATCGCACGTTCCAGCACCGCGCCCGTCGGTGCAAGACCCCATGCGAATGGTCGGGAAACGCACCGCGAGATCACTGACGGCGGCATGTGACCTCGCCTTACAACCCGGCCGCCTTTTCATAGTCATGGATCGCATCTCCGGCTTGCGGTTCCTTGTAGACACGGGTGCCGAGGTCAGTGTACTGCCGTCCTCCAAGCGTGACCGCGCTCATAAGTCACCTGGACCTACACTCCGCGCGGCCAACTCTACTTCCATCGCCACGTATGGTCTGCGGTCCCTCACTCTCGACCTAGGCCTGCGGCGCACATTCCGGTGGGTCTTCATCGTAGCCGACGTCCATCAGCCTATCCTCGGTTCCGACTTCCTGACTCATTTCGACCTTGACGTCAGCATGCGCCGCCATCGCCTGATTGACAGCAAGACGCGCCTCTCGATCCCTGGCGTTCTGTCGGCTGTCGCTCCCACCGGCATCCGCACGCTGATCCCAACATGCCCGTATGCTCATATCCTCGAAGACTTCCCAGAGATGACAAGGCCCTGCAATTTAAATCAGCCTCCCAAGCACAGCGTCACCCACCACATTGTCACACGTGGTCCACCTGTCGCAGCCCGTCCGCGCCGCCTCTTCGGTGAGCGTCTGGACATTGCTAAACGGGAATTCGAGCACATGCTCCAGCTAGGTATTATTCGCCCGTCGTCCAGCAGTTGGGCCTCCCCGCTTCATCTGGTGCCCAAGAAAGAACCGGGTGACTGGCGTCCGTGCGGTGACTACCGGGCGCTCAACGCTCACACGGTCCACGATAGCTACCCCCTTCCACACATCCAAGATTTTACAGGCCATTTGGAGGGATGCAAAATCTTTAGTAAGGTGGACCTTGTCAAGGCCTATCACCAAATCCCCGTTGAGCCGGCCGATATACCGAAGACAGCCATTACTACACCCTTCGGCCTGTTTGAGTATGTGCGCATGCCCTTTGGGTTACGCAACGCAGCTCAAACGTTCCAACGATTCATTGCCGAAGTAACGCGCGGCCTCCCGGCTGTATTTGCCTACATCGACGACATCCTCGTCGCGAGTCCCAATCCACAAGATCATGAGCGTCACCTCCGGGAACTCTTTCAACGCCTTCAACAATTTGGCCTGGTTGTCAACCCCCAGAAATGCGTATTTGGATCTTCCGAGCTCGAGTTTCTGGGCCACCACATCTCGGAGCTGGGAATTCGTCCGTTGCCCTCCACGTCCAGGCCGT
>NC_051155.1:51046844-51080661 GCF_013339745.2 Dermacentor silvarum
TTGGTACTAGATGTAGAACGAGTCAGACGTCCCGGTCGGGGTCTAATCCCCGTTTCTGTTTGCTACAGGGCCTGAACTAGGGGAAAACGGTGGGCGTGAGGTGAGCGAAACCGCGATCACGCCCTTTCCCTCTTCCTCCTGAGGTAGGGGACGCCTGTAATTGGCTGGGGGTATGGCGTGATCGCGCGCGCCAGCTGCAAGCGCCGCGTCTACTTCATGCATATAAAAGCCCGCTTTACAGGGCGCGTAGGACGAACCAACAGTGGCTAAATCGATAAGGCGTGTTGGTCTCGAAACCCGGAGGTTGGTGGTTCGACTCCGCAGCCCGACGAGCAATTTTTATTTTCGCGCGGCTTGGGTTTTTTCGTACGCCAACATCTTGACGGACGCCGACACGAGTGAGGCAATACAAGCTTTGATTGAAATGTGTTATAGTGTGGTAATGTGTGGCTGACCTCAAGGTCTCCCGGCTACCATGCTCTTCTGACTTTAAAAATTCATCAGCCCTTCCCCTGTTGAAAAAATGAATCTAAGCGAAGCTTGTGTGTGTATCTGACCTTCGTCGTGGTAACGTAAAGTTCACGACATGTCTCGGTAATAAAACATGAACGTTTATTAAATGTACGCATCGAGTGAAGGAAACGTACAACGCAACGGAATAAGAAGTTGCACGAAAGTTAAACAAAAGTATACGCAAATTTACGGGAACGAAAAGTACCACGAAAGTGAACTAAATGTACTAGGAACTGGAAGGGAAAATAGTAGGTCAAGTACACACACAGCAACCTTAGCTTACCCCCATTTACTCGACGGACGAAGGGCTGGGGATTTATTTTCTCTCGCTCTCTCTCACATTCTTTCTCTCTTTCGCTTTCTTTCTTGTTATCTCTCTCTTTCTCTCTTTCTTTTTGTTCCTTGTATCTGCCATTGAGCTTGGAAGCTTTCTGCACTATCACCAGGATCGGCCCACTTTTCAGCGTGACAGCACCACCACCACCACCACCGCCGAAACTTGTGCGCCTATAAAGCTTCGCTCAAAACAGAACGCACATTCTAAACGCACACTCTTCTCTCAATGTAAAAGAAAATGGCTGTATGCCTTGGAACGCAAAACGGTGATAATGAACGATCGTCCGCTAGACGGATGAAAGACGAAGTTCCAACATCTACCCGCGCACAGCAAATGGCGTTATTAAAGCGAAGCTCTCTATGTCCCACTGATTCGTCCGTGAACGCCGAAAACGTACTGCAGGAAAGCCAACTTATACAATTGAATAGTCAGCGCATCTGCGCACACTATCGTAGAACACTACAGTTTACATTAAGTGTTGTAGCGATAAGAACAATGGGAACTGCAACGCCATGCTACCCAGACGAACTTTATATATCCGCATTGCATTACGCGCCTCACGCAGTGCATTCGCGGCCGTCACCATGGGTAGGCCGCGGGTGCAGCGCACGGCAGATGAAGAGGCTGCCGCACGGGAACGTAAGTGCGTAATGTCCTGGCCGTTGACAATAGTCGAAGTACGGCTTCTCCGAATTGACCTGGCAGTCAGAAGGCTTGTGTCCCTTGTTGTTGCCGAGGAAGCACTTGATTTTGTTTCTTTCTGTGCTTGCTTCGTCCTCCCTCTTGTCGTCGTCTTCCGTTTTCTTCTCGAATATGGGCAAATTGTTTTGCCGCTGTGCGTCCAAAAAATGATCCGCTGTTTCTACGATCGTCTCCACTGCTGTAGAATTTATTTCGCTCACGAACAGCGTTAATCGGGCATGGCAGTTATTCACGAACTCTTCTGCAACAACTAAGTCGCCGACCGCATAAAATATTGCCTCCATTGGAGAGTTCAACCCACCGGTCAAATAAGCTAAATAATCTGGCAGCGTACTCCTTACCAGTCACTCCATCTTGGGGCTTGCTGTGGTGAAACTTTTCGCGGTAGCCATGCGCCCTAAACCTTAAACGTTGTAGCAATGCTATTTTGGTCTTATCATAGTCGAGAGAGTCCTCTGGAGACAACCGACCAAACTCTCTCAGCGATTCACCGTCGAGACATAGGCTGATAGCTGTAGCCCATTTCTCTTTTGGCCAACCCTGTCTGGTGGCTAATCGTTCAAACTGCTTCAGATATGCGTCAAAGTGATCACCGGTTTAGTTTAACAAAGGCATCATGTTGTGCACGTTTACGGAGACCCAGGATTCTGCATGATTGCTTGCAAGCGACTGAGACATATTTGGTTGGCTCTTTGCTCCACCCATCTCCACTTGCTTTATGCGCAACTGCACAATCTTTTCCTTGCGCTCTAGACGATCCTTTACCGCTTCACATTCCACTACACGTTCCTCACGCGCCCTTCTCTGTTCCGCATCGATACACTCTTTTAGCTCAGGACCGACAAGACCCATGCGTTCAGCTACCGCGCTAAGCCCCTGCGTACTCATTTCTTATCTACCTTTAGAACACCGTGTCGCAACCAGCTTTGCCCTGTCGCGGACGCCAATTTGCAGGTTCTTGTTAGAACACTGCACATGCAAGGGCAACCTTGGTGCGAATAACAGACAGAGCCGTTTGAACACAAAATGCAATCTTTTCGCAATAAACTCTCACGAAGGGGAATAACCGGTATTTACAACAAAGGAGCACTGGGACGACAAAATCGTTATAGCATGTGTGAACGAATCGGCCAGGATGCGATCCAAGTTAGAGTAACGCTAATTATTGACACGTGTACATGTTTATCTTTCACCAGTGACCGCTTTTCAGCTGCATGTATCGGAAGTTTCTCGAACGTTATCGATGCTTCTATACGTTGTCTGTTGTCACCGATGCTCATGTAATCTGAATATATGAGCGATGCGAATTTTCTAGTACTTTCTGGAAGACACGCGGGCACCAGGGATTGTTCTGGAACCTTCGTTTAAAATGTATGTATGTATAAAGGCCGACGCGTTTCGCCGTTAATCAGATTTCGATGATCGCCGACTGTGTTCGCCGCTATAAACACCACCTAGATAGCACAAGGCCCACACACTCCGATCCGTGACGTGATGCTACCTAGCCCGACTGTCAGAATCCAATCGGGATGCTGCCGCGTAAGCAGCAGTGATTTTGACGTCACCGCTTTCGTCACGCCAGCCTTGGCAATGAAAATTTTGGGCCAGGTAGCATGACGTGATAGATCGGAGTGCGTAGGCCTGTGCTATCTAGGTGGTGGTGTTCGAGTGCAACTTGCTTTTGCGGGAACAGGTACGCCCAATAAAAAGCCCGTTTCCTCATACGCAGTTTTGAGATGGTTTTCTTCACCGTCAGTACTACGTGACAGTATTGTAATGCTTAGTCAAGCAAAAAAGTCATGGTGACTGTGTACACACGCATTCAGCCGGGGAGTTACGTCGGCTCGACGACGAGATGGTTGCCGAGAACGCGGCGGTGGAGGAACCGCAGAGCCCCTCATCGACGCTTTCTGCCACAACAAGCAGTGTTGTTTTGGCCAGCACGATCGACGAACGGGCCGAAGCTGCGTTCTCCGGTAGGGCCGGGTGCGGATCAACGTGCCCAGAACAGCCTGGTTCCTTGGAATAGCATGGCAGCCTCCTGGCTCTGTCTAGGGACGCAGTGCCGCAGCTCCACGAACAGGCACTATCTCCTTGTTCCTCAGATATTATTGCGCAACAAAAAGACATGGACGAGAGAGAAGAATAACACACACCAAGCGCAAGAACGCCCATCTCCTTGTCGCAAGCCTTCCGAGCCCCGCAGCGCACGCTCTTCCCCGTCCATCCCCCGCGCTTTTTTTCAGTCCTTCTCTTTTCCCATTCCAGTCTGCCGCCACCTGTTTTTCCGGGGCTGTGGTTTGTTCCTTCTTTGGCTTGTGTTGCATTGGTCAAGTGTGTCTTGATATAACGTCGAGCGCATATCACAGTCACCACCGACTGCGTCGTTACCAGCTACGCCGAAACGGAAGCCCTGCCCAACGATAGCGTGGCGGAAGCGGCGAATTCCTGTTCTGGTGAGGGAGGGACTTTGTTGAAGCGTAGTGCGCCTTCATAATTCGGTTGCACCTGGACTAGTATAGCCCCACTAGCACTGGGCCACATTTCTTTGCCGTTTTCAGGCGCCACTCTATGCATGAGAATGTAGTAGACTGGAGGACTCGAACTTACGACTTGTAGATTAGAAGCCGGTTGTTTTACCTGTGCTCCACGCAACCACCTGTACTTATCATTTGGTTACAACACGGCAGTACATGACGCGGAAAACGTTGTTCAAGCTGATTTACGGAAGGAACCCGGCGTCGACGTTCGACGGCATGGTACGAACTGTCTCCTGCGCGCCGAAGAAGCCCGACCCACAGCGGTGACTATGGTATGGCGCTGCTAAGCAAGAGCTCGCAGGATCAAATCCCAGCCATGGAGGCCACATTTCTATGGCGGGGGGGGGGGGGGGGGGGCTTGGTAAGTACGCCCGTGTCGCGTGTATTGGGCGGCACGTTAAAGATCCCCTGGTTGTCAAAATTTATCCGGAGTCCCAAACAACGGGGTGTCTCATAATCAAATCGTGGCACGTGAAGCCCCAGAATTCACATTCAGCTCACCCGCCTTAGTGTAAAGAAACACCAAAAGACGGACAGCCGACACAACAGCCTTCGACGATGCTATGTAAAATACCAGCTCGATGGCCGTGTTTGGGTAGATTGGATGCCCTATGCTTGCACCAGCGGTTACGTAAATTTGACGTCAGGAGATTGGAATAGTTTTTCATTATAGGGGCCCCAGATTGCATGCACGACGCGAATAGAAATTGTACATTCTAAAACCTGTATGTGCGCCAGTGAGTACGCAGGAACGTTCATTGTGTCAAATCAGTGAAATAGCCAACGCGTCTTACCCGCAGATCAGATTCTCGACGATCGGCGACTTTGCTCGACGCTATAATTGTGCTTGACTGTTACATGTTTCGGCGGCCACAAGATTTCCCAATCAATAGTTAAATTCACAACTCACAGTTTTGACACTGCGTCGTTCTTCGCAGTAACTACAACGTAACAATATGTCAGCTGCATCATACCTTTGTGGAGGTGCGGCCTATGCATACATGCCTCGCGGCGCAACTTCGCAACGGACGTCGTTTCGGATGTATCTAGGCAATGACTGAAAATACGACACCTGCATCAGCACCCGCCACTTCAACAATTGTGCTTGCACGCCCCAGAGATGCTGGTGTGTTCTGCAGTTCCGCTGAAATAGACGTTGAAGATTTGCTAGAGGAGTATGAACGCGAGAGAATCACAACCAATTGATTCCTGCTAGGAGTTTCGCAAACATCATACTCCACGTCACATGAACTGCGGAAGTATGGCTTCCACTTGGGCTTGTTGGATTTCCATTAAGAACGTGCAGCATTGCGCGTAATAAATATAGACAAAAGAAGGAACAGTGTTTACACACAGTGTTCCTTCTTTTGTCCTTGTTTTTTACGCCCACTGGTTACACGTTCCGATGGATAGAAGGTCGCCAAAAATGTGCTGGCATCGCGTGCGCAGATGCCTACAGCATCTTAAGTCTTTTGCATGGAAGACGTGTTAGCCACAAGGTCGATGGAAGAATGCCGGAGTGCATTTGCCCAAGGTTGGGCAAATGCTTAATTGCTTCGCAGACTTCACCTTCAACCTTATATTCTGTAGGAATTTATTTACAGTTAACTCCATTACAAAGAAGTGCGTCGTATGAGCACGCTAAAAGCACACGCCCCACTATCAAAGACAGTTGCAGCTTCCCGAGAAGTTCACACGACAACGCAACTGCCAGGCTTGTCAGATGCGGAGACTAGGATTGTACGTCGCGAAATTAAGGCGATGACGTCTGGCATAGCTCATGTCAGTGAGCCGAACTTGATGGCGGCTCTTTTCATGCAAGCCATTGCCCGGCAGGAACTCTCCAACATAGGCATTCCACAGCTTGCAACGTTACCAGCCGATTACAAAGGTCAGGGCTTTCGCTCAACTCCTATCAAGAGCAGCGGTTTACTTGCCGTGGTGGCGTTTGGCTTTGGTGTTACACGGCTAAGCCCATCATATGGGCTTTCTTCATATTTCTTCATATTTTCTTCCCCCCCCCCCCCCCCCCCCCAAAGTTCATACAAATAGTCTAAGGGACGCAATTACAGTGCAGTATGTATCAGACGATGCTTTACTTTTATTTAAGCGTGACATCAGTGTTCAGGATTGGTCTTTTATATTCAGAATAAAAAACGTGAATGAAGCATATTCTAAGTTCATAGAAAATTTTCAGCGAATATACGCTATACATTTTCCTTTTACAACTTTCAAACCATCAAAAAGAATAAGAAAACCTTGGGTCACTCCTGCCCATAGGAAAGCTAATAATAAGAAAAATCGATTATTTCACACCTTTTTACGTACAAGAGCACCATCTGACTTGAAAGACTTTAAAACTTTCAGAAATAAACTGAACGCCGAGCTTAGGTCGGCAAAGTTGGGATATTATCAGCGGTTGTTTTCTGATATAAAGAAACAGCAACCTGACGCCGCATGGAAAGTGCTAAATAGGGTTCTCGGTCGCGAAAGTAAAACGGAAACGCCCTCGAAGTTAACGCACAATAACCGTGAAATAGTTGGTCAGGCGCTTGTTGATCATTTTAACCAAGCGTTTCTAAAACACGCTCTTCCAGATAGTAACCTACAGGTTATCAGACCGTCCAACAATTGCCCTGCTGAGAGCTTTGCTCTGCATGATATGACTGAAGCTGAAGTTTATCGAACATTTCTAGGTCTATAGAACAGCAAGGCTTTAGATATAGATAACCTACAAATAAAGCCCATAAAATATGTTATCGAATGCATTGCGCCTGCGCTCGCTCACATATTCAATCTCGCTATCCAATCAGGTCCAATTCCTGACGCACTGAAACGATCCAAGGTAACAGTCATTTACAAAGGAGGCAATAAAAATGAGACAACAAATTATAGGCCAATATCTGTTGTACCAATTTTTTTCTAAAGACTTAGAAAAGATATTGTTTTCTCGACTGACTAACTTCTTTAACAAAATAAATCTTCTTTCCGACGCGCCGTTTGGCTTTAGGAAAGGACGCTCTACTGAAACAGCTTTATTAACTCTTAAAGAAAGTGTGCTACAAAACATCGAAAATAAACATATAACTCTTGTTCTTTTCGTTGATTACAGTAAGGCATTCGATTCACTTAACCATAGCATACTTATACTAAAACTCTCGGACTACGGGGTTCGTGGTAAGCAGTTCGAACTATTCCGTTCGTACTTGGCCAACAGGACTCAGTGTGTGTACATTGGCAATTACCATTCATCTCCCCTCCATATAAAATGTGGTGTGCCCCAAGGCAGTATTTTAGGTCCTCTTTTGTTTAATGTATATATGAACGATATTGTAGGTATTGTCTCAAGCTCAAAATTTATCATATATGCCGATGATAGCACTATTCTACTCTCCGGAACTGATGAAGCCGACCTAGCGTGAAGATGTAATCACATTCTTGAGAAACTCGTATTTTGGTCACATTCGAACTGCCTCAACATTAACCCAGCTAAAACTAAGGTACTTTTCTTCCGTGCAAAAAATAAAGTAATTAATTTAGAACAGAATATATACTGCGACGGGCACAGGATATAAATCGTCAATGAATATGAAATTCTCGGAGTAACATTTAGCTCAAATCTCTCATGGGATTCGCATGTTGACAACTTATGCAAAAAACTTTCAATGACCACAGGAGCTCTATCTCGTTGCCGTGCAATTCTCCCAGTGGAAGCAAAAAAACAGATTTATTATGCGCTGTTCGCTTCTCATATTAACTACTGTAGTCTCGTATGGTTGACCACTACACAAAGAAATATTACAAGGATTTGTTTATTACAAAAGAAAGTTGTTCCAATAGCAAATATCGATTAATTAGCTTCCACAGAATATTATTTTAAGTTGTACAGCATTATGAAAATACAACATATGTATGAATTTCGTGTTCTGCGTTCATTCTATCTGTCTTCACCTACTTTTAAAAATTTTATTACCACAATAACACTGCTTCAGCAATACACCAATGTTCGTACACGTTGTCCTGACTTTTGGCTAATACCACGTTTCCGTACTTTTTACAAGCTTCAGTCTTTGAAATATAATCTTCCGGTAATCCTCAATAAATACGAACATATAGCGAAGCCCACACTAGCATTACTACATCAGCTCTTTTTCTTAGATCATACCTACCACTATTGTCATGAAGCTACATACATTAGTAATTCTTTTTTTTTTAACAGAAGCTAAATCATCCTGTGTCTGCTTGTATTTGACGCTGTGGTGTTTTAGAGTGCAATATCTTTGCCTGATGTATTATATGTGTATGTGGTTATGCATATGTGAAATCGCACACACACACACACACACACACACACACACACACACACACACACACACACACACACACACACACACACATATATATATATATATATATATATATATGTTATTTTCCCCTTTTATTATATTCGACCTTTGATATATTTTTATATATTTTTTCTTTGTATGTAAATCTTTTTTTAATTTTATAGTAATATATCTAGTATTGCGTATTCTTATTCCTATAGTGTATTCTTATTCTGATGAACTATTATTTTCTGTTTTGTATGTTTTTGTTTACCGGCTCGACATGCACGTCGAAGTCAAGCCCTGCCTTGAATATGGTGTCCGGGCCCCTGTCAAGCTGCAGACCGCAGCTTTTAGCCCTGTCAACCGCCAAATTTGTTTTGGAAATAAAGAATTTGAATTTGAAATTTGAATATCCCGGCCACGGCGACCGCATTTCGATGATGGCGAAATGAAAAAAAAACGTGTACTGTGCATTCGGTGGACGTTAAATAACCCCGAGGTATAGTTAATCTTATTCTTTAGCTTGGTTCTCTACGATTTTGTAGCGCCCACCGACGCCGCAAAGCGGAGCGCTGTGGTCGGCGCTGCAAAGAGGAGAAAATAAAGATGCGCAGCGCGTGCTCGAGGCGCAAGCAGGGCACGCGCAGTGTCGTTCTGAAAGCCAGCCACGCTGGTCGTCGCAGCCGCCGCTCGGCTTGCTGCCTTAGCTTTCTGAGTAGGGTCGACGGCACGGCCCGTAGGGCTACCTTCACGTTCTCCTACATTGGTTACCCGGGACAACGCGCCATGCACCGAGCGACACACTGTCATGGCCACCTGGCCGGAGCCGCACTTCGACCCACGACTGCCGCTGTTCTCGTCCAGCTACGTCGGCGCATGGTTTGCCGAGTTCGAGGCGGTTCTGGAGCTGAACTACATATGGATCCATGAGTTCAAGTACGCGGTACTGCTCGACGTCCTGGCGCTTGCTCTCCAGCTCCACCTCGGCGTTCCATTGCCTGGCTCGCACCCGTAGGACAACTGCGGCAGTCCGTCTTCAAATTCTACGGCGCTGCCTACCGCCCTCTTCCAGAGGTTGACCACAAGGTACGCGACTCATCTCCGCCAGCACCCTCACGGCCAGCACCAAGCTCGTCTGCTCCTGCGCCCGTATGCCATCGTAATCAAGCTAACTCATCGCCATTATTGCCACCGACGATGACACGTGGCAGTGGAGACATCGCCGACCCAACGCCGGCTACCGTGCTGCACGCCATCGCGTCTGTCTCCAACGCCATCGCTCCTCCGACAACGACGCCCGACCTGTCCACACAGTCCGCTAAGTCGGACTCCGAGCGGGTGCGTGAGTGCGGCACCGTGCCGACCCCACTGCCTCCGACCCTGCCGGCCATCGCCACCGCGGACAAGGGTCACGATCATCTGCGACACGCGACATCGAACGGACCATATGTACAGCGGTCAGCGCAGTCTTCAGCGCAGATGGCACAGGTCGCTCCACCTACCCAGCCCATCCGAGTCTTCACCTGTGCTGCCTCCGCGGAGGTTCGCGCCTCGTCGCTGAGCGCCTCAGGGCGTCGTCCCGCTCCTGGCTTTTGCGATGGACCGATGGAACCACCGGACACTCCTGCGGGCCTTGACCCTCTTTTGCCTGGCCAGCCCGTGGCTTACTCGCGATGCACCCCGTCGTAGCTGCGCCGGGTCGTGCTGGCTTCCCGACAGGGTGCGCCGCGTCCACCTGCAAGGCACGCGTTGGGGCCCGTCCAGCGCTCCAACTCAATCGCTCGTGCGCGCACCCTAGATTCCATGTAACGGTGCGGCCCGTGATACGCAGCCGGCAACACTCACGCGGCTACCGTCGACGTACAATTGGCCTCCCAGGCCTCCCCATTCCTCCTTCCTCAAGATGCATGGGCCGATCAATATATCGTCGGCTTGACGCGCCCCTTCCAACAACGTCCGTGCAGCGTATGCCTCGTCCGTTGCGCAGCTCCCAGGGCCGCCTGAGGTCTGCGCGGCAACTCGATGGCTTTCACGTTCTAAAGGTGTTTATTCGGCAGAGCTTGGAGCAATATGGTGCCTCACAGCAGACGTTCGGCCCAGCGAAGGTTGCCCGACATTAAAAGAAGAACAAAATTCTTCTAAGATGCGCAGAAGCTGAGAACGCTGAGCTGAGGTGAGGCCATCGGCAATAGATGAATCGATCACACCTGTGGCTGTAGGCAAAGGGTCAGACGTAGAGAGAGAAGCGAGCGTGCTGTAACTGGCGCAGGACGTGTCTTCGGGAGCATCCGTATTTTGTATGGTCTGGATCGCTTCCACACAGCCAAGACATTGGCCTTGAAGCAGCATGACAGGGTATGACAAGGGGTTACAGACAAAAATAGCTGTGGAGCCCTGCTTGACGTTCACTGTCGCAAAAGGTAGCCGCAGACCTTTTCGATTATAAAAGCGGCCGGATGGAGAAAGTAGTGCGACGGCGTCAGAGAGGTTGCTGCAATGCATAGCGACAATCACTGACGAGTTCGGAGGTACGTTGGTGTCGTGCCTGACGAGTAGCTTGTTCACAAAAGAAGCATTATCGGCAAGCGTCATATCTGACATCGCCGACAGTTCTAGTTCGGCCCGTGCGCAATGAATGAAAGCATTGTGGCGGGCGAGAAAGTCCCACCCCAGGATAACTTCGTGGGAGCACGATGAAATTACAATAAAATCGACGGCGTATACAACGTCCTCGAAGAGAACACGAGCGGTGCACGCCGCTAGCGGATGAATACGCTGTATGCCTGCTGTGCGGAGGGAGAATCCGGCAAGGGGCGTCGTGACCTTTCGAAGGAAGCGACAAAGCTTTGCGTCCATAACTGATACAGCGACTCTGGTGTCTACGAGGGCATATATGCGCACACCGTCAACTAACACGTCTATCACATTGGTCGGGCTATGTTGAGGACTTTCGCGTTTCGATACGTCGCAGCCCTTGCCTCATGGACTGCGACGACTAGTTTTCCTCTTCCCGAGCTTCGGGACGACGCCGCATCGGTGATGGGGAGCGTCAGCGTGGAGAGGGTGAGCGGCGCATGTTGGCCGACCGGCGGAATGGTGGTGACGTACCACGAGGTTCATCATCGTAATATGGGCACGGTGAATCCACCATACGACTTGGGCGCATATGGTGTAGCGCTAGATGACTGTACGCGACTACAGTGGCGTGCGACGTGGCCTTTGTAGCCGCGCGCAATACATATCGGCCGATTGTCCGCTGTGCGCCACTGAGTCGCTGCGGTAGGCCCAATCTATGTAGGAGGACGTGTTGGACGGGGCGGCTGATGAAATTATTGCACGGCAGGCTGTTGTCGAGGCATTGCGAGAACTTCGGCGTACGTGACAATTCCCCGTTGAGGGAGCTGTTGGGGCTGGGTGACGACTTCTGCGTAGCTGAGTGGTACAGCCGTCGGGATCTCTCGGGGCCTGGCCATGACTGCAGCGTAGCTGTGAGGCGCAGCCGCCGGAACATGCTGGTGGTGCTCAGGCAAAACCTCGTGCAGTTCTTGCGCTATGACGCGGCGAAGCGGAGGCGCAAACTCGGCGTTGGCGCGTGCACCGGCTTCGGCTGTGCAAACTCCATCAATGAGAGTTGCCGAGCAACTTCCTCGCGGACGAACGCCTTCATTTCTGCGAGCAAAGTTGTCTGGTCCGACATGGCAACCAAACCAGCGCGGTGTTCGTCACGCGGTAGAGTTCGACGGGTCAGTGATCGCTGCCTGCTGAGTTGTTCGTAGCTCTGGCACAGCGTAATAATTTCGGCCACAGAGCGAGAATTTTTGGCCAGCAACATGTTAAAGGCGTCGTCTTCAATGCCCTTCAGGATGCTTTGGATTCGATCAGACTCCACCTTAGTCGAATTGATATTCCGGCATAGGTCCAGGATATCTTCAATGTAACTGGTGAATGTTTCACCTGACTGTTAAGCTCGTTCTCGCAAACGCCGCTCAGCACGCCTCTTGCGAACAGCAGGGCGACCAAATACATCGGCGAGAGAAGCCTTAAATTCGGACCATGTCTGAAACTGTGCTTCATGGTTATTATTCCACAGGCTAGCCACACCAGAGAGGTAGAACAGAACATAGCGCAGTTTGTCCGCTTCGTCCCATTTGTTATGGGCGCTTACCCTGTCATACGCCGTGAGCCATTCGTCCACGTCAGTGTCGTCCGCTCCTGTGTAGATAGGAGGGTCGCGGTGACGAGGTACCCCGGGACACGCAGTTGGTGTGGGATGAGGCGTTTGCTCGGAGGCGTCTAATTGGGGCATGGTAGATGGTAGGGTACGGGATCGGAGTTCTAGGGTGATTGTCTGAGGTTACCCAGCGCAATCCACCAATTCTAAAGGTGTTTATTCGGCAGAGCTTGGAGCAGCGCAACGTCAACGGTAAGCGCAGTAACAGCTTTCAAACACGAGAGCCGTTGTTGATCAGAGCGCTCGACCCACTAGCGTTTTGAACCAGTAGCGCTGAACCCACTAGCGTCTCTCTTCTTTGCTACATCGTTAACAACTCGGACTGTCCAGGGACACTTTCGAAACGCGGTCTCACTGGATCTCCTTTTCGACATTCCATCTGGGCGGGGGACCCTGTAGCCCACACCGACGCCGCAAAGCGGAGCGCTGTGGTCGGCGCAGTAAAGAGGAGAAAATGAAGATGCGCAGCGCGTGCTCGAGGCGCAAACAGGGCACACGCAGTGTCGTTCCGAAAGCGAGCCACGCTGGTCGTCGCAGCCGCCGCTTGGCTCGCCGACTTCGCCTTCTGAGTAGGGCCGCTACAATTCCATCTTCATTGTTTAGCTTCGTACGTCTGAGTGTTTAGGTTTGGTTGCTCTACTTCTTCTTTCTGGGATTTTACATGCCAAAACCAGTTCTGATTATGAGGCACGCCGTAGTGGAGGGCTCCCGAATAATTTTGACCACCTGGGGTTCTTTAGTGTACACTACAACGCAAGCACACGGGCGTTTTTGCCTTTCGTCTCCATCGAAATGCGACCGCCGCGGCCGGGATTTGATCCCGTGGTCTCGTGCTCAGCAGCGCAACGCCTTAGCTGACTAAGCCACCGCGGCGGGTTAGGTTTGGTTGTTACCTCTCGTTAAGTTATGGCTACATTAAAGACTAGACATTTTTAAAGTGTAACGCATTTATTTTGAAAGTCTTTATCTTGTTGTTCCTCAATTGCCACAAAGACGGCCCGACGTTCGGTGAGGTGGGAGGATAAAAGGTTGTCGTCCAGTGACTTGAACCCGTTTCGGGTGCTGTCCTCATCAGAATCCACTCGCCTGGCCGCTTCGTACTTTCGACGCTTCTCGAGGCGTGTGGCTCGTTCTTCCTCCGTCTCTTCCGCTCACTGCCTCCTCTTGGTTTCATTCCGACGACGAAGCCTGCCTTCTTTCAGCCCCTCCGACTCACTTTCCATATCTGTCGACAAATCCTACCGAGCCGCCCCTTCTATATATACGAGGCAACGCCGGCTCCTCCTTTGTTGCAACGCGGTTTCAGTGGCTCCTCCTCTGACGCCATGCCAGATAAAGCAGCGAACGCTTGCAACACAACTGTGGCGGTGGCGGCACGTCGCCGCGCCGTGGTGACTCGAGCTGACGACGCCTGATCGCCACGCCGTTGCAACTCGAGCAGACAACGCCAAATGGCGCGGCGAGCGGCACTGCCAGCTGCGGCGGCTGCTAGGCAACGGCTCAGCTCGCGGTGCGGCCACCGGCCACAGCGAAAGTGCGAAAATGCGCCCAATGTAGCTCTCGCCACAAAAAGATATTTCAAGATCATTCACACTCTCTTACGGAGACGGTGACATCTGGTACTACGATTCGCTGTTGTAAAGGTGGCGAGACATAGTTTGACGCCAAGACCTTGTACGCATGAGTGCTAGAGCGTCCTTGTCACATTAAGTTCAATTTAGAGATTTGCTAACTGCAAATTATATTGTTTGCAGGTTATGCAAGTAGGAACGTTCAGTCTCAATCAATAGCTTCGAGGCCTGGGCTCGCATAATGCTGCACCTAACGCTAAACAAGAGTAGTCTTCTCACCCTCTGGGGCGGAACTTGAAGAAACACGGTGATCGGAGGAAGCAGCATGGTTGGAAATTCTATTGGTATTTTAGGCCGCACATATCGGTTGTCATCATCATCAGCCTGTCATCATATAATCAGCCTATATTTATGTCCACTGCAGGATGAAGGCCTCTCCTTGTGATCCCGAATTATCCCTGTCTAGCACTACCAGATTTCAACTTGCGCCTGGAAATTTCCTAACTCCATCACCCCACCTAGTTTTCTGCCGTCCTAGACTGCGCTTCCCTTCTCTTGGTATCCATTCTGTAACTCTAATGGTCCACCGGTTGTCTATCCTATGCATCGCATGTTCAAAACCACTGGAATGGGTTCGGACATGTGCACTAAGTAAAGGAAACACTAAAGGATGATGGCAGAAATCATAGTCATGAACATGACAGAGCAAAAATGAAAATGACTCAGCGAAAAAAGATTCACACTCAAAAACCACTGGAATGCGTTCGGACGTCGATTCAAGTGAAGTAAACACTAAAGGAGGTTGGTAGAAGTCATAGCCACGAGTATGACAGACTTTCGCCCTAAGGCCTCTTATGTGTAGCTAAAGGGACTCCTGAGGACTCATGACATGAATTTCGTGACATGCGTGTCATGTAGGTCATGAAACAGCCGCCTAGGTCTTATTGCTCTCATGGTCGTTTCGTTAACTTGGTAAGCTTCCCGCACACTGATTAGCATTACATCGATTCCCACATGGCGTGGGATCTGCCGGCTTTTTTTCCACCGCTGTCGTTCTCGCAGCACATTTTTTTGGTGATAAAGTTGAATTTAGAGTGTGGTGTGTAAGCTTGAAAGTTGTGTTTTGGGTCTGTGAGTGTGAGTGTTAGGCAGCAACAGATATACTCAAGCAATCACGGCGTGGGTCTTCGTCATCGTCTTGAACGTGCCACGGAAAAACAGAGGAGCGCGTCTGCTTCACTAAAACTGCTACAGAAGTTTTGTAAGCTTTGTTTTGACGCGCGTCGGCAGAACAGAATTCTGGCAGTTCGTAACAATGCAAGTTAAAAGTTCGCGCCCATCTGCTCCGGCGAGCTGCAGAACTCCTGATTGGAGGCGCAAAGGGAGATGGCACACCAACATGGCTGCACTTCCGGCTTAAAAAACGTGAGGTTAGGGTCTCTCCTGTTTTGTTTCTTTCCTCCATGGGGAAATGTATTAGTGTTCCCATAGAGCGCAGTTTCGCACAACACGTAGCAATGCTTGACATTTAGGTCTCGCGTCGGGCCGGGCGGGTAACGTTGAATATTTCCGGGCGTGGACCAGGTCCGGGTCTCGCCATAAAAGTTTTGGTCGGGCTCGGGCGGGCAGCCCAACGTAAAAACGGGCCCAGTTCAGGCTCCAAAAGTGGCCCTGCAGTGCTCTAGAGCACATTATTCACAAACGCAATCGAATTCCTTGACTCTAACGACGTTCTAACATCTGCTCAGCATGGTTTCCGTCGTGGGTATAGCACTGTAATGCAATTACACGGTTTTGTTCATCATTTCGCTTGTAATCTTGACATAGGCAAACAGGTGGATGTCATCTTTATTGACTTCTCTTAAGCTTCTAACTCTGTGATTCATTCTAAACTGCTGTTAAAACTTGACGCCATATTCAATAATCCCGGTCTTGTTTCTTGGATAGGCAGCTTTCTTCATTGTCACTCACAATTTGTTTCTTTTATTCAGTGGAACTAACTCCTGTTGACGTCACGGCAGGCGTTCCACAGGGATCCGTAGTAGGCCCTCTATTATTTCTGATATATAATAATGATTTGTCTCGTAGCAACTCAACTAAATCAGAGTTTATGCAGATGACTTGTATTATTGTATGATTATGACGATCACCGTCTTACACAATCCCTTATATCTTTTCTGCACTCGGTGCAAAACGTGGCAAATGAACATCAATTGTAGTAAAACAATCGTGATGTCATTTGCCAACAGACAGGGTCCCCTCTCGTTCGACTATTCTCTGGATGTAATCCCGCTTAAAAAAGTGTCTGAATATATATTCTTAGGAGTCATTCTAACAGATATTTCTTGGTCTAAAAAGATTGAGTAGATAAACGGGAAAGCCTTAAAAATTTGGTTAGTGCGCCGCACTTTAGCTAAGACACCTCGCGATACTAAACCGCTATTATATAAAACGTTCGCTCTGTTCGAGAATGTGCATCTGTTGTCTGATTTCCCTACAAACACTGTGAGTAATTTCGCTCCATAATGTTCAACGAACATCTATTCGTTTCATTTGCCAAAATTACAGCCACACTTTCTCACCAACACATGAACAATAATCTCTGAACATCGAGCCATTACTTTCACGTTATCGCATCAAAGCCTTAAAACTTTTATACACAATTAATAACAGAATTATTAACTCCACCTCTGGTCCTTCTGATTGTAGCTATATCCCATGTGCAAACGCAAGTTGTAGCTGTAGCTCGCGTCTTGAAGGTAACTCTTATCTTTGCTCGTACTAAAAAATTCAAAAACAGTTTTTTCACGTACAATAGAGATATGGAATTCTCTAGCCAGCAACATTCGTTCTATATCACTAAAAAGATTTTATAGCTCCCACCAGTAAGCACCTCGCTAACATGTTAAGTGCTTCCTTTCTTGATTTTTTGTGTATGCGTATGTTTTTATTGTGTGATGTATAGTTATGTATAATGTTTCTACTCCTGCTATATCCGTATATTGGGCTGCAGTGTATGTAAATAAATAAAAATAAGTAGACGGGGTGAAGATTTGCAAACTTCATGCATAACGAACGCTTCGCAACCATTATGGACGGTTCCGCTACATTTTTCCGAGACCCGACATATACGTAGCTCCATAGACCATGCATTTGTGTCCAGAAGCCTTCTACCCAAAAAAAAAAATCCGGCAGATCCCACGCCCTGTGGAAATCGATGTTATGCGAAGCAGTGTGCGGAGAGCCTATGAAGTTAACGAAACGACCACGAGAGCACCAAGACGTAGGCGGCTCTTTCATGGCCTACATGACACGCATGTCACTACATTCATGTCATGAGTCCTCAGGAGTCCCTTTAGCTACACCTGAGAGACCTTAGGGTGAAAGCCTTAGTCCAACTCGTGACTATGACATGAACCAACATCCTATAGTGTTTTCTTCACTTAGTACCCACGTCCGAACCCATTTCAGTATTTTTTGAGTGCTATACTTTCTTCGCTGAGTCATGCCATTGTCATTTTGCTGATTCGTGCTCATGACTATGACTTCTACCAGCATCCTGTAGTGTTTCTTTCACTTAGTACCCACGTCCGAAACTATTTCAGTGGTTTTTGAGTGATCTACTTTTTTCGCTAAGTCATTGTCATTTTGCTGAGTCATGCTCATGACTATGATATCTACCAGCATCATGTAGTGTTTACTTCACTTAGTTCCCACGTCTGAAGCAATTCCTGTGGTTTTTGAGTGTTAATCTCTTTTCGCTGCATATGCCAGCCGTACCCTAACAAGGACAGAGTCAAACTATTCGGTAACGGAAAAGAAATGTTTGGCAATTAATTGGGCAACCGGCAAATTCCGTAACTACCTTTAGGGACGCCAGATTGACGTTGCGACGGACCAACATTGCTTATGCTGTTTGTCATCTATGAAAGATGCCACTGGCCACCTCGCTCGTTGTGCTTTACGCCTTCAAAAGTATGACATACGTGTCATTTATCGCTCGGTACGCAAACATTCAGACGCCGATGCCCTATCCCGTTCTCCGCGGCCTTCTGACCTACTTTGCTTACAAACTTCCACCTGCGATTCGTCGTCCCTCAGCATCACCGACATGCCGGCCGAGCAACGCAAGGATCCCTTGATCGCTTCTCTGCTTGACGTTCTCTCTCACCGTTCGCCTCAATTTGTTTTCACGCACCAGTCGTCATCAAGCGCATCACTTTATCGTTCCTGAAGGCTTGTTGTACCGCCGCCGTTACCAAACCCATGGCCACAGGTGACTGCTTGTTATCCCCTGTCTACTGCGCTTGGACATATGCACTGCCTACCACGACGATCCTCAATGCGGCCATGCTGTCGTATTCAAGACGTACTCCCGCCTACGCCTGAGGTATTACTGGCGCGGCATGTAACGATACTTTCGTCAGTACGTGCGGTCATGCCCTTCGTGCCAAGGCCGCAAGACTCCCCCCAATAGCACCGCTGGTCCTCTACAACCTTTACCCTGCCCTGCACGAGCATTCGACCGCGTTGGAAATGATCTTTACGATCCCCTCCCGAACACTCCTGCAGGCAACCGGTGAATCATTGTTGCCGTGGACCTTCTCACACGGTACGCAGAAACATCTGCGCTGCCAGCTGCCACCGCGATAGACGTCCCTCGCTTCCTTCTTCGCCGCCTCATTTTGCGACACGGTGCACCGCGTGTATTATTAAGCAATCGTGGCTGCGTCTGTCTCTCAAACGCCATCGAGACACTACTCCAAGAATGCCGCATTGTTCACCGCACCATCTCTGCGTACCATCCTCAAACAAACGGCATGATGGAGCGTTACAACTGTACCCTTGGAGATATGCTTGCGATGTACGTATCCGATGATCACTCGGGTCCAGGTGCTCCCCTTCGTCACGCACGCCTATAACTCTACCACTGGCTTCTCTCCTTTCTTCTATATGGACGTGAACCATCACGTTCCATGGACAACATTCTCCCCTACCGACAAGATGTCTCTGAAGCCATGCCTGTTTCCGAAGCAGCTGCTTATGCTGAAGAGTGTCGTCAACTGGATCGATCGTTTACCGCGCAAGACCAATGTCGCCAAAAATCTCGCCATGACGAATCCGCATCTAGCGCCCACTATTCCCCGGGAATGCTAGTTTGGCTCTGGGTCCCGTCCACTACTCCCGGCCTTTCCTCCAAGCTTCTCTCAAATTACGACGGTCCCTACCGTGTAGTAGAGCAAACATCTCCCGTCAACTATATCATCAAGCCGCTCGAGCCATCCTCCGACCACCGCTGCCGAGGGCGTGAAACAGTTTACGTCGCACGGCTGGATCAGTGCTACGACCCTCTTTGGCTGTCATTCCCCTAAGTCGCCAGGGTTGGCTCGTTTCTGCGCGGGGAGTGATTGTACCGGAGCACATCGGCACCAGCTCCGTGCCAGCCAGTGTGGAAGAAGACGTTGACGATCGTGTGGTTCGCGCTAGGTCGGTTTTCAACAAACCAGCTTGTTTAACCGCTTCGTCAAGTCTACCGGCAGAATACTATTGTTGCATTTGTAATAACTTGTCTTATTCTGTTACTAGTGTCATTGTGTTACTCCTATCATGCAGTTTTTGTTCATTCCTTAGGGTATCGACCCCACGGATTTTTGGGACCCCGATGGATATTACGACAAAAATGTAAGTTGCCTGCCTGATTGCTTCAACTGTGCATTCGTGGGATATAATGAATACTCGTTGCGCCATAGCTAGTAAGCTTAGTTTTATAAGTTTTCTTGTATTTAATAAAAAAGTATAGCCCAAAATATCATGCAGGATTTTTCTACTAAGACTTTTAGTAATATTTAAAAAATATTCGTTTAGAAATAAAAAGGCGGGCACTTCATATCCAAATTCAGCAATGTTATGCGTAGCGGCATTCTTAATTGCGAACAGACAAATGACCGTCGCAGTAATTCCATAAATTGAAAAAAAAATGCTGTCCTAGGCGGTCATTAAAACGTTGTGCCATTTTAACGCGCTAGCGCTTAGGGCCCCGTGTCGCAGAAAATCCGGCGTCGGCAACCGGCGTGTGATCAAGGTGGCGGAGAAAATCATCCAACCACATCGACTGCGCCGGCCCTCCACGTGGTGCAATGTTTTGGTGAACACAAATTGAATTTCTTTCAGTGAAATCTGTCACAAAACTGGTAAAGTACGACTTTACCATTAGGCGTCGCATTCACCGTCGTTTTGTTTACCAATCGGCGTCGGATTGTAATTTGAATGTACGAGAAAACCTAATTCTGCTACGAGGAAACTCATACATTTCGACCAGATCTGCGCACGTCGGGTCAATAGCAAACAAATAATAAAATATTAAAAAGGTGCTAGGCCCTTCACATTTTAAAATAAGATCACTTATATTTCCCCTGGAAAAACGTCTTGCCAGCAATGCATTTCAGTTTAATAGTAAAGCCGATTTAGGGGATCGGTGTAAGCTTGGTCTTTGTAAGCTGGATTTCCCACTTTTAGTGTTGCAGTGAATGAAGCCTACTTGCCGTATGCGAACGATGCGATGCGAACGGGTCCCGATAACGCTACCGCCATGTACTCTTAAAGGGGAAGCTTAAGCGTCCTCCAATTTTTTCCTATGTATATCCTGGCACAAGACAATTTAAGCTGATACACTAATACCTCTTCACCATCAACGAAACGGTTTTCGATGTCGCTTGGAACACCCAGACGCATTTTTTATGGCACGGGTTTTTCAACGGATACATCTGTTTTATCTGGTGCAAGAAACAAAGCACATTTGCGCTCCCCCGACTAGCCATATTTTTAGGACAGTGTGTCGTCCTATGTAGGTAGGGCACAATCGCAGCCTTTTGTTTGTTTGACGCCTGTTTATTTACTGTAGTTTGAGCCCCTTTCCGTACGAGGCATCCTGAAGAAACCCTCCGCTACAGGTATGTCCAAGGCACTCGGATACCCTGCCGGAGAAAAACATTGAGACTGTTTTGTTAGGCTTGTACAATAGTTAAGATTGCATGGCTCTTTTCTGGCATTGTCTAGACACAAATTGTAAATACCCATTTTGTTCAGTTTTGATGGCGAGTTATAAGGTGATAAACCTTTTGGCTGTAGACTAATGAATAAAATATTTGTGTTGGTCACAAAATTGAAGCTGGGCAGCTAGAAACTACGGAGCTCTTCAGCGGCCTATTCAACCATGACTGATAGTGCATCAAGAGCTTGAATAAAAAATTAACATATTTTCCACCATACAAAGTTCACCAGGAATAGAAAGAAATAAAACATCATCGACGCACTAGGCACACGCGGGCCTAGTGCGTGGGTCATTGCGCACGTTACGTCACAGCCATCTGGCAAAATAAAGGTGTGGCCTAGTGCGTGCGTCACTGGGCATGTCACAGCGCAGCCAATAGGAAGGAGGTGGTGCCACGTCATGATTGTGTAAAATGAGTATATATAAAAAAAAGCCGGCAGATCCCACGCCATGTGGGAATCGATGTTATGCGAAGCAGTGAGGGAAGCCTACCAAGTTAACCAAACGACCATGAGAGCACCAAGACGAAGGCGGCTCTTCTATGACATACATGACACGCATGTCACGAAATTCATGTCATGAGTCCTCAGGAGTCCCTTTAGCTACACCTAAGAGACCTTACGGCGAAAGCTGTCATACTCGTGGCTATGACCTTTACCAACATCCTTTAGTGTTTCCTTCACTTAGTACCCACGTCCGAGCCCATTTCAGTGTTAATAATTTTTTCGCTGAGTCATTCACGTCTTTTTCTGAGTCATGCTCATGGCTATGACTTCTACCACCATCCTTTAGTGTTTCTTCACTTTAATGGGAGGAAGACGAAGTGTTTCTTCTGTGGAACGCATCTCGCCCGTCTCTGTGTTTTTCTGGACTTCTAACTGCAATTGTGGGGTCTACCGCCCCGCATATCGCGGTGATGGACGGACAAGTTCACGGGGCCCCGCCTGGTTCCGGTTCACCGGCGGGCATCGCTTCGAGGAAGCGAGGCAACACGTCTAGTCAGAGCGAAGACACCGAGCTGTACTCCGCCTCAGGTGACGAGTCCTCGGAAGACAACTTTCCACCTGTCTTGCACCGCAAGGCCAAACGACGGATCATGAACGCGTCTTCGGCGTCAAGTTCGACCACCGTGAAAAATGCGCCTCAACGATGGCCTCATTCCATCCTGTTCGTGCCGCAGAACACAACTGACAATCTGCGCGTGCTCAACAGGCAAGCACTTCCCTTGTATCTAGAAAACACCGTGCCGAATGAGATTAAGGATGTCAGGCTGAATACAAGGAAAACATTATGGCGATCGATGTGAAGAACTCGAGTGCGCTGAACACATTGCAGCATATAACGCAACTGGGCAACATCAAAGTCCGATCCATCGTGCCCGCTGATGGTGCCACTGTAACAGGAGTCATTTATGACATCGACAACGAAATTTCCAATGCAGGCCTGCCAATTCTCATAAAACCGGCAAGCGAAAACAACGTCATTGTGTACGTGGGCCGCCTCGGCAACACACGTTGTGTCAGAATAACATTCAAAGGCGACTGTCTTCCCTCGTACGTGAAGGTAGGCCACTTTCGCCACCCGGTTCGACCATATGTTCCGGGGCCTATGCAGTGTTTCAACTGCCAGAAGATGGGCCATGTGAAGGGCGTGTGCAGAAATTCCGCAATATGCCCCCGATGCGCCAAACCCCACCCAGAAGACAAGTGCAGCGCAACTACTTTGAAGTGCCCAAACTGTCAGGGTGCTCACAGTGCTTCTTCCAAAGACTGTCCACAGATTAAGAAAGAGATTTCTATTCTTAGACAAATGGTGAGAGACAGCTCAACCCACAAAGAGGCCGCTGAAAAAGTCCGACGAAGACGACGCCACCGTCGAAGGTCCTCACGACGGACAACGTCAACTTTTAAAGATAGGTCGACCGTTCATAGAACACAGCCAGCTGCTGCTCTGAGCGTGACAAACGCCGAGGTTGGAAGAGAGAAAACTGGGAGATCTCTCTCTACAAAGTAATGACCACCTCTTACGCCTACACGACCTGTAGCAGAGCCACAGCAGAAGCCACCTCCTCCAGTACAGCAAGGTGCTGCATCGGATTACTTGCAGAATACAGATAAGCAAGTGGTCGCTCTTCTGCGACCCCTAATGAGTGCCATTCGCGTGTTATTGAACAACATGCAGACACCGTCAGCCAGAAGTGCACTTCAAGTACTGGACGCTCTGAGTCCGTTGCTGGCAGCCCTTGAGTAGACCATGGCTCAACAGCTACTGCCTTTCAGGGATGAGGTCCGAAAAGCAACAATTTTTCAGTGGAATGCCCGGGGACTGAGATCGCGCATTGCAGATTTTCGTCGGTTCGTTTACGCCCATATGTTTCCGCTCATTGTCATCTGCGAACCGAACTTATCCCGCACAATCAGGCTCTCTGGATATGAATCATTCATGTCATCTACTACTGGTGAAAACAGCAAGGTTATGGTGTTTATTCGTCGCAATCTCACTTACATTCTCCAGCCTGTGGCTCCTCATGACGACAATCAATATATATGTCTAACAGTGAAAAAGAAGAAACTTACCATCACCGTTGTGGGCGCTTACCTGTCTCCATCAAGTAGATTTGATCAAACAAGACTACGCGACATCCTATCATCAACTCCTGATCCATGGGTCATCATTGGGGATTTCAACGCTCATCACACACTGTGGGGCAGTACGAAGATCAACGCGAAAGGCAGACATTTGGTATCCATCGCTCATGACAATGAACTTTTGTTATTAAATGACGGCAGTCCTACGTTCTTACGTGGCTCCACGTACAGCAGCTGTCTGGACTTGGCACTTGTCTCACGAAGCCTCGTCAGACGTGCTGGGTGGTTTGCAGATATAGAAACACATGGGAGTGACCACATTCCCACATACGTCAAAATAAGCAGATTATCTCCTTCCAAGATACGCGATACCATCCAAAGAGTGGACTGGACCAAATTTCAGTCTCTCATGGAAGAGCACTGTCAAGACAACATTTCACATCGTTTGGAAGAGACTATCAAGAGTGCAGTACAAGATACTATGTGCACTCTCACATGCTCTTCGAAGCTAACGGAACTTGATATAGAATTAGAACGACTTCGAGCAATTCGTCGACGTGCTGAACGAAGGTACCGCCGCACGCATGCAATGGATGATTTACGGACCGCCAGACGCATCCAAAAGAAGATCCAGCGCCGGTTAGCTAAGCTGGAATCACAACGCTGGGCTGCGTTCTGTGAGTCTCTAGACCCTCGCAAGCCTTTATCGCAATTGCGGAGTACGGTACGAGGTCTCCGGACACTGCCCGTGCAGCGGTTTCCATTCAAGGCCCTAGCCCTTTCACAACAGCGACCGGATATTGACGTGGCAGAAGAGTTCTGCGCCAGATTATCCGGCCAACTCACTTCTCCCAACCATTTTCCGCCTTCGAGTAGCTCTCCACCACCGCGAGATCAACGCATGGGTCTACCTTTTTCAATCCATGAACTTAAGGCAGCACTAGCTTTGTGTGGACGCACATTGGCTCCAGGACCTGACGGCATTTCTTACAGAGCCCTACGTCATCTGGGTGAGCGCGCAAGCATTGTTCTCCTAGAGCTCTACAATGAATCTTGGCGAGATGGCACGCTCCCGATAAGCTGGAAAACCAGTCGCCTGGTTCCACTACTGAAGCCTGGCAAATCGCCTTTGGAGCTCTCATCGTATCGCCCGATCGCTTTGGCTAGTTGTGTGGGCAAAGTAATGGAGAGAATGATCCTAGGACGCCTGGAGTGGTACCTAGAGTACTACAACATTTACCCAGAGGCTATGACGGGCTTTCGCCGTGGTCGATCATCAATAGATAACGTCGTCGACCTAGTCACCTACGTTCAGACCGAAAAATGCCGAAAGCGTCTTTGCGCTTCCTTGTTTCTTGACGTGAAAGGGGCATATGACAACATTACACATGAAGCCATACTTACTGCTCTCGAAGAGGTAGGTGTGGGCGGCCGGATGTTTCAATGGATACGCGACTACCTCTCCATGCGATCCTTTTTCGTGAACACTGAGGACGGCCACACCTCTCTACATTACAGCTACTGCGGTGTCCCCCAGGGCGGTGTCCTCAGCCCTGTGCTGTTTAATCTGACTCTCCTGTCTCTCATTGAGCACCTGCCAAGCACAGTTCAGCTATCAATGTATGCGGATGACATCTGCGTTTGGACGTCTGCAGTAAGACGCCTACAACTGCGTGCGAGGATCCAGAAAGCCGCATCTCAGACTGCTATTTACCTCCGGAATCGAGGTCTGGAAATATCGTCTGAGAAATGCGCACTTGTGGCATTTACACGGAAGCCCATGGCAGACTACAGCGTATTGATAAATGGCCAAAGAATACCCTACATTCGATCTTACAAGTTTCTAGGCGTTATAATTGACAGAGACATGTCATGGAGTCATCATGTTTCATACATGAAGAAGCGGTTAACAGGCATCTGTCACCTGTTTAAGTTCTTCACTGGAAAGACATGGGGAATGTCCACAAGTGCTATGCTGCAACTATACAATGTGCTGTTTCTTGGCTTCCTGCGGTACAGCTTGCCAGCCTTAACTAACGTCAACAAAAGGGGTCTGCGCACCATACAAAGTGTTCAAGCACAAGCGCTCCGCATTTGCCTAGGCCTGCCTCGGAGTGCATCCACAGTGGCGACTATAGCAATTCCTGGAGACCACCTCGCCAAGACTCACATTGAGGTTGAAGCATTAAGGACACATATACGACATCTTGCCCGGACTCCCCACCACCACCTGGCATCTCTGCCAGCGGAAAGACAACGTACCTCTTTCTGCCAAACAATAGCCACGCATGGTGAATCATTACCAACTTGCTTCACTCCTGCCGCAAGACCTTCGATTCCTCCGTGGTGCCTTACACAGCCAAATATCAACCTGACAATACCTGGCATCCACAAAAAGCAGAGCTGTCATCACCAGCCCTTAAACAGCTCGCCTTACTTCTGTTGTACGAGAAGTACCAAGACTCTGCCCATATATACACCGACGGCTCCGTCCTGCCGAACAGCTCTACCGCGGCAGTGGTGATACCAACGATGGGCACAACCATTAAATTCAAGACGTCTCACGTCACAACATCGACGGCAGCAGAGCTCGCAGCACTTTGTGCCGCGCTGCAATTCATTAGTGATCAAGTGACACACAAATGGACAATTTTCTCCGACTCAAAGGCGGCTCTGCAGTCTCTACTATCACCTTTACGCCGCGGTCCACACGAGCAGCTGGTCTTTGAGATTGCCGAGGCAATACACAATCTGACTGAGATAGGGCAAAAAATAACTTTTCAGTGGCTTCCAAGTCACTGTGGAATTATCGGCAATGAACGGGCCGATCAAGCTGCCCGCACAGCTCATAAAGAAGATCACAAACGACCCATTCCACTTTCTAGGACTGACGCTGCACGGAAGCTCCGCGTGATCGCCCGCCAACGCACAAGGTCACAATGGAATGAATCGCACTTCATGCATGCTCGCTTATACTCTCTGGACCCAACTCTAAGCCTTCGACTACCATCAAGGCTTCGCCGAGGAGACGCAACACTTTTGTGCAGATTATGGTTGGGCGTTGCGTTTACCAACGCCTAGGCGTTCCGCATAGGAATGGCCGACAGCGCAGCCTGTGACCACTGCGGCAATGAAAAATCAATTGTACATATTTTGTGCGACTGCCCGCAGTACATTGCGCAAAGACATTCTCTTACCAACGCGTTCAACCAATTGGACGACCGGCCTCTGTCGGAAGAAAAAAATCTCCACCACAGACTGGACCCAACGTCACAGAAGCAGGCCGTGCAGGCGCTTCTGCGCTTCTTACGAGCCACCGGCCTATCTGACCGACTGTGATTCGAACGCTCTTCCGGTGCAACGAAACAATCGCACACCTTCTTTGTGAGTGCCCTCGTTTTAACCCGCAGAGAGCAGCTCTCTCAGCCACGATAGGTCAACTGGACAAACGCTTAATAACGCAAATCAACATCCTTGTAAACTGGCCTACACGAACAACAGCGCGAGCCACCTTGAAGGCACTGCTGCGTTATTTAAAAGACACCGAACTCAGTGACAAATTGTGACTGTACACTGTGTGACGTAGGATGGGACGTTGACACTATTCAACACTATAACGCCTTCGCAGACTGACAATGCCCATAGAAACAGTTCTGTTTTGTGTGTGTGTGTGTGTGTGTGATTTTTTTTCTTTCCTTTTTTTCCCCTTTTTTGTACTTATTTTTTCTCTCTCTCTCCTGTCGAATCCCTTTACCCCTGACCCCGGTACATGGTAGCGAACCGGAGATAATGTCTGGTTAACCTCCCTGTCTTTCCCTCACCTTTTTTTTCTCTCTCTCTCTCTTTCACTTTAATGGACGTTCGAACGCATTCCAGTGGTTTTTGAGTGTTAAGCTTTTTTCACTGAGTCATTGTCATTTTTGCTGAGTCATGCTCATGACTATGATTACTACCATCGTACTTTAGTGTTCCCTTCACTTATTGCCCACGTGCGAAGCCATTTCAGTGGTTCTTGCGTGCTATGCTTTTTTCTCTGAGTCATTGTCATTTTTGCTGAGGTATGCTCATGAATAGTACTTCTACCAGCATCCTGTAGTGTTTCCTTCACTTAGTACCCACGTCCGAACCCATTTGAGTAGTTTTTGAGTGTCAAATTTTTCGCTGGGTCATTGTCATGACCTACATGACACGCATGTCATGACATATCATTTATGTTCGTCATATACTCTTCTCATAGTATGCCAATTTTGGTACATGCCAAGTTAACGAAAAAACCACGAGAGCAGAAAGTCGTAGGCGGCTAGATAGATAGATACGGTCAAAGTGGCAAATGTTCGCCAAGAAATGCTTCTGATTTAAAAACGCTTAACCTTGCTCTCGGCCCCGCAACGCTGGAAACAGCGAAGCTGGGCGATCGTAGCCCAGCATTTTCCGGAAGTGTGGGCGAACTTTTCCTCTTTTTACTCATGATGATGATAATTCCTTTTCGCACGTCTCGGACTTACGGCCGTCACTGCGCGTTGCACAGCGCAGCTTGCAACACCGACACCGCGTTCCAATGCCGACACCGCGTTCCAAGAGACCCGCTCCGTGAACGCGTCTCTGTCTTCCTCTCGCTCTCGTAGCGCGCAAAACCTGTTCACCTCGCAAAGCACGAGCGTACGAACGCGCCAGCTGTGGACGAAGACGACGACGCTCGAACCATAGCCTCCTCTATAGAGGAGGCTATGCTCGAACGCAATCATATGGTTCGCATTATACCTGACCCTCATAGAACAAATTTCCGGCGTCCAATCGGCGAACTTCGTCCGACGGCGGCCGCTCGTCGGCGGGCGTCAAAAATCAGGACGCGCGCCACCGACTTGGAGGGGATAGATATTTTCGTCCGCCGCCGGAAGAGTTCAGCGCGTGGCGACAAGCCCAATCCAATGAGGAGGCAGCACTTCCTGCCTTTGCATCACGGGATTGAGTTTACGTAAAACATGGCGGCGGTCCCGGTCGCCCACTTCGAACTGAATTTGGCGTTGTTTTTGTATAATTCACTTCGGTCGTAGCCAATAACTGCGCAAACGGCTTTTGCTTAGTCTCATGCCGCTTCGACGAGAGAGTGTTATGGCTAATCTTTAGGAATTTTCGAGATCACTTCTTGTTTCGAACGCGCCTAACCCTAGCGAGAGAAATTTTCTATGAGATGTGAGCGCCACCTGTCGGTAAAGTTGGGAGATAGGCACGACGACGGCATATGGCAACTGAGATGGGAAGATTTCGAAGGCTATTGTAGACAGCTTGTACTGCTTGTCTGTTTCGCTGCAGATCGGCGGACATGGGCGGGAGAAATGTTTTTTGAGATGCGAGCGCCACCTGTCGGTAAAGTTGGGAGATAGGCGCAACGATGGCATATGGCCTGTGAGATGGGAAGATTTCGGAGGCTATTGTAGACAGCTTGTACTGCTTGTCTGTTTCGCTGCAGATCGGCGGACATGGGAAGTAAAAATACAATGCGCTCCTGGCTTCCATTGCACTGCCTCTCACACTTTCCGGACGCACACACACATAGAACTACTTAGGTGCCCTATGTATACGAAATGCAAAGGGTAATGGAATAGCGTCCCGCACGTAAACTACGCTACCACGCTATACTAAAACTGTCTCTCTGCAAAGTTCGTTTGGGGAACGGTGACGCTATTCGCTTAACCCCGCTATTACGCTTACGTTAAACTAAAACTGTCTAATGACACTACCCACTGTATCCGCATGGGCACAATGTTGGCAGAGCCAAGCTGTTTCTGCGCTTTCTGGAGATTGTGAATAGCCAAGCGTAAAATATGGACGAAATAACTCAACAAAAATTAAAAAAAACACTAAGTTATGACGTTATTAATGGCGAATTCCTTTGGGAGAAGAGGAGCAGGGCGCCGCGCAGTGCGGAGTCGGGTGACAGCGCAGTGAGAGCAGGGACACTCGACCCGCCGCTGGAATACGGCGTGCATTCGGAGAGCAGATGGGAGGGGGACATGTGAGGAGAAATGTACCATGTGACTAAAGCAATCGACGTGTGACCATTCTCTGTAGGAGAAGGGCAGAACACGCGTAATCGTCTTGTAACCTGTCGGGCGTAAGGCTGTCACCGTTTCTGGCCACGTACTACATACTTTTGTGCAGTGCCGACGCATCCCACGTTTCCGCCTACGAAGATCATCTGAAACTGCAACTTGAATCTCAAGTTGAGCTCCATCAGCTTTCGCTGCTGTCAGCTCGAGCGTCTCAAGCACTTCAGCAAGGCGAAGACGCTTTTCTCCCGCTGTCCCCCGCGCACTAGAAATGCCAGGATCTGTCGCTAAATCGCTGCGAACCTCGCTCGTATCACCGACATCAAAATCGGCGGTGCCAAAACAACAACTACGCTTGGCTGCCGCCATTGCCGCCGCGTGCGCCACAGAACACCCATGGCGCGTGCCGGCTGAAGCAAAATTTAAGAAAATAAGGAGGATATGACGGTTAAAGTCACGTGACTTGCTCCGTAGTCCGCTTTTCAGGCGAGTGCAGGCCGGACCAGTCCAGTCCGGACTGCTCCCGGCTGCTCTCGGCGCAGCGAAACTGCTCTTGTTTTACCACTGGATGACGGCTCTCCCACTCTTGTTCGACCACTGAAACACGTCGCCTCTGGAACAAGCACTTTCAGCGTGCTTTTCAGTGCTCCTGTTCTCCCAATGGAATTCCCTAAAAGTGTCGCAACATGCTAAACCTTACTGTGGGTTACATTTAAAAAACAGTAATCTCCTGCTTCCCGGCTGGTCACATTGATAGCGGTTCGCTGCTGGATCGTCGCATGAGGGGCGGTGAGGCGAAAACACGCCGGCGCGTCCAGCTACATCTTTTGACGCGCGAGCATCGTCGGGGAAGTTCGCTCCATGAGGGTTGGGCTTAAATGCATGTTCGGGAAGCGCGTCTGTATAGCCTGCTCAGGTACATATGTTTGCGCTTTCAATATCTCCAGAAACCTGTGCACACTTTCGTGCTCGTCTTGCGTCAGGGTCACAAAAATAGCCAGCCATTCATGAGCGCCATATACTGTTGAGGCCCATCAGCATAATCTAGTCAAACGGAAAACTATCCTCATTATTTGTTGGCAGGTCCCGTAAGAGTCGAGCGGTAATTCTGTTTTAACCTGAGTGGCTGTCAGGGCGAGTGGTAATAACTACTTTCTGCCTTTGGTGGTGCCGACAACGCCTGGTCGCAGTGGCAATTTGTCCACTTCAACGATCTGGCGTACTGTCTATTGTGGTGTGTTCATTTGTTGCACTGTGTCGAAGCCCGGCAATGAGGAAAAAAAAGTCGATAGCCTACTGGTTACAACGCTCGCTTTGGGACCGAGGGTACGCGGGTTCAAATCCCGCCTCGGTAAGGACGTTTATTTTCTTTTTTGGTACGTTCTTGCTACGCGCCGCAAATTACGGCTGGCTTAAACAGCTTCGCTGTTAAAACAAAAAGAATTATGGCTTAACTGAATGCCCATGAGTGGTCCTTCGAGTTATGAGCTCTTCGCGGGCAAGCGAGAGCTTTGAGACGCTTGGATAGTTTCGATTTAGCCTTACTGAGGAGCAGTCAGAACGCAGGCAAGAGCATGCGCAGAGAAGGAATGTGCGAAAAAAAATCAGCAAAGAGACTATAATGCTTTCGCATTGCCACACGTAAGCAGTCTTATACCCCTGACAGCCGGGAAAAAGTAAAGTCCTTTGCAGGAAACCCCTTTTGTTAGTGCAAAGAACCATTTGCAGAAAGGAGTTGCGCCGATGACACAAGGCATCTCACTAACTTTATTAGGTGGTTCCTCTGATGAACCCGGAAAAAAGCGTTGTTTGTTAAAGAAGCAAGAGAGAAAACATTTACAAAAAGCAGCGCATGTAGATTACATTTTTTTATTGTAGAACCTAAAAACATTTTCCCCCATTTTTGATGATAATGCTCATATTCGGAATTGAACATGACAGCGCTAGCGACGCGTGGTGCGAGCGTTTGAGAGTATAGCTAGAGTGAATCATCACTGTTGAACAAATCGCATTACCACTAAATATTGAAATATTTTCCAAGGTAAAAAAATACTTACGGGCGCCGTAGTTATGTAACAGGTTTTCTTCTGTTGATGAGTTGTGCACGCTGTATGCGAGAGTACGCCTTTTCGCTCGAAAAGTAGATGCCCCATCTTCTTTCCCGCAAAGTAACTTTGCCGGGAGGGAGATACTCCTTTGTCGTGTGTCACTGCTCTTGAACGCCTTTCCGGTTGGTGTCCCCTTACCTAAAGGACTTTAGAGCGCCCGTGTGTCAGGGGTTTAAAAGAGACTCTTAAGGCAAATAATAAGTCGACATGGACTGTTCAGATACCATTCCAGTTTAGATACCATTCCAGAAACCGCGTAACGCTGGTTTTGTAGAAAGAAAATATTTAGTTCACGAGAAAATTGCATCTGAAAGGTCCGAATGCCGTTATGGCAATTCAAATGTCCTTCCACGCCAACCGTAGAGTGTTAAAGGGCCCCTAAACCACCTCAGATATTTTTTGAACATTACAAGTAAACACGCGCATCTAGTTCAGAATACCGTCACGATCAACGATGCCAAATGCTGCAGCGCTACGCGCCGCGGGAGCGCCACAAAAGCAAAGGAACAATGCCGTCCTCCTCCCCTCGCCTTTCCGGTATCCCCAGCGGTCGTCATGATGTCAGCAGGGGGAATCTGGTGATGTCAGCTGCGGAAACGATGTCCATTGGTCGAACAAGAACTTACGACTTCCGGTTTGTCTGCTAGCACGTACGCGCGCTCCCTGCTCTCCCTTGTCGTGTTGCTCGCTTGTGCGCCCTTGCGAATGGGTAATTACAGCCCGCAATGCAAGTGCCAAATCGCTCGCTTTCCTACACAGTCGTGCTTAGCGGTTTGATTAGCTGCGCGAGCAGAGTGCGACAGTGTTGGCCTTTCTAGACGAGCGCGCAACACGGTCTATAGCGGCACACTTCGCATGAACACGGGTGAGCACCACAGCAACAGCGCGTAGGCCAGAAGCGCTTGAGTCCACGTCCCCGTTACCGGCACGGTAACTCGCCGCATGCCGTTTGCCATTCGCGGGCCGCCGTTCGACAACGGTTTTCCTCGCGAACGGCGAGATTTCCTTGCCGTAGAGAGGATGAGACAAGGACCCATTTGTGCGGTAGCCTCAGCACCACCGCCGCCGATCGCTCGTCGGCGCCGATATCGTCGCTAGGCCTTTTCCGGCTCACTTCAAACCAAAAACGGACTTCGGTTCGGAAGGAGTTACCGACACTCACAAGGCGCAATATTTTCTTAACGTTGTTATCGCTTTTCGCAATAATTGTACATGAAGAAGAAAACAAGCTTATATTAGCGCCGTTGGCTGGGAGGCGAGCACAGCCGAGCCGGTCGTCTCCCGTCGGTAGCCGTGCACGGCTGCAGCTGAGCTCGACAAGTATCGGAGCTCTCGAGTTTATGTTTAGCGTTTGAGATTGGATATCGTTCTTCATAAAATTTACAATTTAAGCATCACTTTATCTAGGAAAAATTATTTTGGTTGGAACACAAGCTGCAGCCGATGTTTTCGTCGCCGGTGGCGGAGGCGCGCAGCTTCGCAGTCGTCGATTGGCCCGTTGATCGTGCTGCGGGCGGTGCGCCGGCCGAACTACCGTCTACTTTGGACACCTCTCGCGCGGTAGACGTTCTAGGGCACGGGCGCCGGTTCGCCGTCGGTATTGACCCTTTTCGGGGAGCAGTTTGCTCTAAAGGAACGTGATGGTGCTTTCGGCGGCACGCCATACGTTGCCTCAGCGAATGCGCACGAATAGAAAACAACTACTGCTTCTGCCTGCTACTATGCGATCAGCTGTCGGAAATGCAAGTGGGTGTTCGCTCATGCACTGTGCCCAATTCATGCTTGCAAAATGTTTAAC